>NC_087208.1:40335055-40451189 GCF_015104395.2 Macrobrachium nipponense | reverse complement strand
AACTGTGCATAATCGCGGCTTGTTGGTGTTAGAATATTAAACTTTTATTTATGATACATTGGTAATGTTGATTATACGCTTGGGTGCAGTCATTTGTTTTTACCCATAATTCTTGTGTTATGATATGCGTGGCATGACGCCGCTTTTGTAAAGTAGTGTAACCGGCAAGTTAATCGCCGAAGGTACTCTGTACTGCTGTATCTCCCACATTCTCCATTAAAATGATTCATTTATGAAGTGATTCGCTTTTTATTTTAATCCACCATCATGTCCTCTGCGGTCACAGGTTATGGGCCCAGCCCAAGCAAGAGGAACTTGTATTTTGATGGTGATGAGGAGAAATATGAAATGTGGGAGATAAAATTTCTAGCCCATCTGAGACTTCGAAAGCTTATCCTAGACGAAAGTGAAGATCGAACGTCAGCAGAATTCATTGCTAAAAATGCTGATATTTTCGCCGAGATCGTTCAAGTTCTAGATGACAAGAGCCTCCAATTAATAATGAGAGATGCAGTCAACGATGGAAGAAAGGCATTAGCGATTCTACGGGACCATTACCAAGGTACTGGCAAACCAAGAATCATCTCCCTCTACACGGAGCTGACGTCACTGAAAATGAGAGGGAAAGAATGTGTTACGGATTATTTTCTTCGAGCAGAGGCAGCCTCTACTTCGTTAAAGTCAGCTGGTGAGACGATCAGCGACAGCCTTCTTATTGCTATGGTGTTGAAGGGTCTTCCAGAGGAATTTACTCCATTTAATACTGTTGTTATGCAGAAGGATAGTGAGCCTACGTTTCTGGAATTCAAGTCTCTGCTACGGAGTTATGAAGAAAGCCTGAGGAGTCGAGAGGCACATATGCCTAATGTGAAGAATGAGAACGTCCTTAAGGTGAATTATAAAAATCCTGATTTTCAGTGTGGTGGGTCTGCCAGTGGCTCATCAGTAAGATGTTATTCATGTGGTAAGCCTGGACATAAGTCTTTCGAGTGTAGGTTGAAGAAAGACAGAGGTAAGTGGTGCAAAGAATGCAAAACCATTACACACAATTTTGATGAATGTAGAAAGGCTAATAGGCCTACTAGATTTTCTAGTGCAACTGTGAATGTTTGTAAGCCTAGATCCACTATTAATTATAATGATGAAGAATGTTGTTTCAAAATAAGTTGCTCTGTTGATAACATATCTGCAGATGTATGTAATGTTCTTGTTGATTGTGGTGCTACTACCCACACCATTACTGATAAATCCAAGTTTAAGTGTTTTGATGAAGACTTTGATGAATCAAAACATATGGTTGAACTTGCAGATGGTGCAAGATGCAAGAATATTGTTAAAGGTAAAGGTAAAGCTAAAATTGTACTTTATGATACAAATGGTATAAAACAAAATGTTGTTCTTGATAATGCCTTGTATATTCCTACTTTTAAGCAGAATATATTTTCTGTACAATCAGCTGTTAGTAAAGGAGCTACAGTAAGCTTTAATCCTAATCATTCTGAGTTGATAAGCCCAAATGTGTGTGTCTTTTGAAATAAATAAGAAAGGTAAGCTGTATTATCTAAATAATGTAAGCTCATGTAAATCTCGTTCACTAGAGGAGTAGCATAAGGTTTTGGGACACTGCAATGTTAAAGACATTTTGAAGTTAGAAGATAAAGCTGAAGGTATGAAAATTAGTGACAAAGGTAATTTTGATTGCATAACTTGTCATGAAGGTAAAATGCATTTATCTAGGAACAGATTACCAGATGAGAGAGCAAAGAGTAAAATGGAATTTGTACATTGTGATCTTGCTGGACCAATGAGTATTGAATCAAGGGAAAAATCTAAATATTGTATTGTTTTTGTAGATGATTATTCAGGATCTGTTTTTGTTTATTTCTTGAAACAGAAAAGTGATGCACTTAATGCTACTAAGAAATTCCTTGCAGATACTAGTTCTTATGGTGTTGTTAAAAGATTAAGGTGTGATAATGGAGGAGAATTTACTTCTTTAGAATTTAAAGAATTTCTGGTAAGTAATAAGATTAAAACAGAATTTTCTTCACCAAATTCACCACACCAAAATGGTACTGCTGAGAGAATGTGGCGTACATTGTTTGAAATGGCTAGATGTCTCTTAATTGAAGCAAAGCTACCAAAATTCATGTGGAATTATGCAGTTAGGGCAGCTGTTTATATAAGGAATAGATGCTACAATTCTAGACTAGATAAAACCCCATATGAAGTGTTAATGTCTAGAAGCCTAAAACTCGAAAATATGCATATTTTTGGTTCCCTGTGTTATGCTTATGTAGAAAAGAAAGCTAAGCTTGACCCAAGATGTGAAAAGGGAATATTTGTTGGTTATGATTCATACAGTCCTGCTTATCTTGTATATTATCCAGGAACTGACAGTTTGAGAAAGGTTAGGTTAGTACATTTTACTGATAAATTCATTTTTGATAAATCCCAATGTCTAAAGGAAGATGGTGAATCAGAAGATAGTGAATCGGAATCTGATAATGAGAATGTCATTTGCAATGAAAAGAAAACAACTGTTAATGATAATCAAAGTGATCCTGTTTCTAAACCTATCCTTGTTGAAGATGAGCATAGTGAAATTAATGCAGATTTAACTGAAAGGGAAGGTGAGTCCCGTTATCCAAGTAGGGAGCGAACTGCTCCCAAATATCTTGAAGAATATGTTGATCCTGATAATGTTGATTTACTGGGCTATTCTGTTCATTACTGTTGTAAAGTAACTGAAATTCCTGAAAGCTAATGAGAGGCATTAAATTCACATGTGGCTCACGAATGGAAAGCTGCAATGGATGATGAGATTCAATCTTTAAGAGATAACAACACTTATGAATTGTGTAGTTTACCAAACAACCGTTGTATTGTAGGTGGACGAATTGAAGGTGTTGATTATACTGATACTTTTTCTCCTACTGTGCGTATGACCTCAATTAGAATGCTTATGCAATTGGCAGTACAACATGATTTAATTGTGCATTGTATGGATTTTAAAACTGCCTATCTTAATTCTGATATTGATTGTGAAATATTTGTTCAACAGCCTGAAGGTTATAATGAAACAGGTAGTAATAATGAACAATTGGTTTGGAAACTGAATAAATCTCTGTATGGTTTAAAGCAATCAGGCAGAAATTGGAATAATATGCTCCATGATTTCTTAATTCAAAATCATTTTGAGCAGTCATTAAGTGATCATTGTGTGTATGTCAATAAAAGACATAACTTTCATGTAATTATTTTGGTTTGGGTTGAAGATATGATCATTGCCAGTAGTAATGAGAAAGCTCTGTTTGACACTAAATGTGTATTATGTCATAGATTTGAGATGAAAGATTTAGGGAAACTTTCATGGTTTTTGGGTATTGAGTTTGTTTTTGATGGAGATTGTATAAAAATGAACCAGAGTAAGTTCACTGAGAAAGTTTTGAGGAAGTTCAAAATGGATGAATGCAACCCAAAGTCAATTCCTTGTGATCTAAGTGTTAATAAGTGTACTTTTGAGGAAAGTCCTGAACTAGTTGATAGTACTCTTTACAGGAACATTGTTGGAAGCTTGATATATATCATGACTTGTACTAGGCCTGATTTAAGTTTTGTTGTCTAAACTTTCACAGTATATGGCTAGGCCAACTCAGAGTCATTTGGCTATGTGTAAATATGTTCTGAAATTTCTTAAAGGTACTAAACAACATGGCCTTGTTTTTAAGAAGTCTTATGATACTATTGAGATTTCTGGTTACTGCGACTCAGACTGGGGTAGTTCTGAAGATCGTAAAAGTATTTCAGGTTATTGTTACCAAATGAATGCTGATAGTGCTCTTATTTCTGGAAAGAGTAAGAAACAAAGCAATGTAGCTTTAAGTTCTTGTGAAGCTGAGTATGTTTCATTGACTTTTGCTATCCAAGAAGCAAAATTTTTGCAGCAGTTGTTTGCTGATATGACTAATGTTGAAATCAAATCCATCATATTATTTGTTGATAACCAAGGGGCAATTAAACTTGCTAAGAACCCTGTTTACCATCAAAGGTCTAAACATATAGACATACGCTATCATTTTATCCATAATGAAGTTATGAGTGGAAATGTTGATTTAGTGTATGTCCCCTCAAGTGAAAATAAAGCCGATATGTTTACAAAACCAGTAACTAAAACAAAGTTGATTTATTTTAATTTGTGTCATTAATGGTTTTGTAATATTGACCTTTGACAGCTATGTATTTTTGTTTTTGATTACCATGATGCATATATTTGTTTGATGTGTAGTAATTTGCAGATTGATGAGAATAAAAGTTTATGAGGGGGTGTTAGAATATTAAACTTTTATTTATGATACATTGGTAATGTTGAATATACGCTTGGGTGCAGTCATTTGTTTTTACCCATAATTCTTGTGTTATGATATGGATGGCATGACGCCACTTTTGTAAAGTAGTGTAACCGGTAAGTTGACCGCCGAAGGTACTCTGTACTGCTGTATCTCCCACATTTTCCATTAAAGTGATTCATTTATGAAGTGATTCGCTTTTTATTTTAATCCACCATCATGTCCTCTGCGGTCACAGTTGGGACTGCAATGCATGTGAGACCCTGTCTTTGGTTCTTAATTGTCACTAGGCCATAAAGAGTTCAGGACGATCCTAGAGATGAGAGATCCTTACAAGCAGGAAGCTGCAACTGACTCTCCTTACTGTACCATGTAATGCACACTCACCCCCTGTTTGTCCAACACAATTGACTATATAGTACTAATTTACTAAATTTTAGCAGCGAATATTACGTAAATAATAACACTTCAGCGTTGACTTGATAAGATCAACACCACAAAAGCTGTTCTGAATCAATATATCAGTAAAACGCAAAAATAATTAGCATCAATCCGTATATTTATTTCAATGACATTATCCGCATACTAAATCGTTATGTCAAATTAAGGATAAATTGTAAATTTATTACTGATTTTAGAGTTGATAAGAAATTCATATTATCTATTCAAGTTTAATATTAAAACAGCGAAACATAGAAAAAATGGAAATTGGGAGTTGGTCAGACATGCAACGGTGTTTTTCTAGCCACACAGGCAAAGAATGAACTGATGATGTTGGAAGGTAATTATAATAAATAAAATGGTGGTCAGTCCACTTCAGTGGGTCATAACCGACGTCGTTGAAAAGGACATCGGGAGAAACCAACCCTGGAAGAATGATGGGCTACACCCTTCTGATTGGTAAGAAAAAAAGAAGAAAAAAGTGAAACTAGCTATTTCACTCTATCTGTCCACTCACTCACCAACGTGAGTTTTAGGCAATACCATAAATAGAGGGTCAATAACAGCTGTCATGTGTTAATACTTGTGTACTATAATATAGTGTTAATAAGGTAGAATTATGTGTGTACTATAATAGTACTATTAGGTTCGGCGTTCTTTCAGTCAGGCAAAACATACTGAAATTTACTTAACCAAAAATATTGGGCTAGACCGTCTCTACATCCTTTCCCGATTTTCCCGAATATTCTCGTGATTAAGTACCAAGTTATTCTCTTACAATCAAGAGAAATCTCGTTCCACGGGTTCGTTCATACTCGTAAAATATCCCTAATTGTTCCTCTCTTCTAGATTTAACTGAGTGATAATTTCCCGTTTTCTGTACTTCCTCTCACCATAGGAAACGTACCAATGCCAGACTCTGCTCCTGCGAAATTCTCTCCAAGTTCATGACTTTATTATTAACGAGGAAAAACGAATACATTTTGAATGTTACACGAGTCTTAATACCTCATTTTCTTCTTCTGTTTCCCTTTCTGACATCCTAAGAAATTTTTTATAATATTACATGATTTATAAATACATTCAACTAGTCTAGTGTTATCAATGCCTTACGAGTTATTGAAATTCTTTATATATTGTGACATATACCTATATACCTATAAGATTAATGATGTTTATATGTCAGAATTTAAGAGGCGGCTGGCTACAGTTTAGTTGTCCCCGGGTTTCGTCTGCTAGGGAATCGGCGGACTAATACAAACAAGATGGCGGCAGTTTGTTTTGGCGTTAGTTTTGAAAACCTGTGTAGTTTTAGAAAACCCAAAAACCCAAAAAAACGGTAATGGGGGACCCTATTGGGAACCGGGGTTTTCATACATTCAACTTCCCTGTCAGATATATAATTAGCTATAGACCCTGTCGTCCCCGACAGAAATTCGAATTTCGCGGCACACGCTACAGGTAGGTCAGGTGATCTACCCCCGCCCTGCTGCCTGGGTGCAGGAATAGGAAACCATTACCCGTTTTCTAATCAGATTTTCTCTGTCGCCGGTTCTAGTAACATCGTTGCTAGTTCCTCCAGACTTTGACTTTCGTTTTTCATCGCCGTTGATCTTCTGGACTGATTATTTGGTGACGTATTGGATCTCTGGCTTGGCATACGCTTTTGTGGACTGTTATTTGGATTTTGGTTTGGAATTTTCTTGAAATGTCTGACTCTAGTTATACATTCAGAGTGTGTGTGAATGAGAGTTGTAGTGAGGCTACCGAAAGCTTCGGTAGACCCTCACACCGTATGTAAGCAGTGTAGAGGGAATGAATGTTCTGTATCTAACACTTGTGATGAATGCGTTAATTTGAATGAGGAGGAATGGAAGATTCTTAATTCCTATTTAAGGAAATTGGAGAGGGATAAGGCTAGAAAAGCCTCTTCCAAAAGTTTGAGTAGGTTTTTCTCTAACGAGCCAGTTAGTAGTTTAGCACCTATCTCTCAATTAATTGTTGCTTCCTCCCATACAGCATTACCGCCTTCTCCCTTATCAGATTCTGCAAGTTCTGTATCGGAGATTGCAAATTTGAAGGCTTCTCTCATGAGGATGGAACGCAAAATTAAGGATTTAGAAGGTAAGCAAAGTGCAGTGGAAAGTGCTCCTAGTGCAGTGGAGGGTGCGCCTGATCGGCTCTGTCTCGCTCCCAGGCCTAGACCTCTTCCAAGCTCCCAAGCCCAGAGGAGAAGGAATGTCAAAAGCCGTACGGAGGTTACGGAGAATCCCCACCGGTCAGGCGTCCCCTCGGCAGGATCTGTATTAACGTCCCAGACTGCCAAGGATAGCCATTGGAAAGGCATCCTAAAACAGTGTTTCTCGTCTTCCGATTCGTCATCTAAATGAGGGTGGAGTTCAGACAATCTATCGAGACCTTCCAAAAGATCGTGGAAGTCTCCTGCTTTAGATTCGAGCCCAGAAAGTTTTCCGGAGGACTCTCCTCCTGAGAAAAAGAGAGCCAGGAAAACTCCTTCTTCATCAAAACCTCCTTCCCCTCAATCGGATAAGGAGGAAGAAGATGCAGCGACGAAGATTCTTATGGAAATGCAACAACAAATCTCGTCATTAGTAGGAGTACTGAAGAAGGACCCTCCTCGGAGAAAGGAATGTTTCCTTCCAATTAAAAGATCCCGTCCAGCGGACGTACAGAAAGCTCCAGATTCAGAGAGCTCAGATGAATATGGACCGATACGGTCAGATCCTTCCAGGCGCGAGGCACTAGGCGCCTGCCAGGAGTGAGGATCCACCCAGGCGCGAGGCTCCTGCCAGGCGTGAGGCTCCTTCCAGGCGCGAGGCACCTTCCAGGCTCCAGGCGCCTGCCAGGTGCGAGGCGCCTGCCAGGCTCCAGGCACCTGCCAGGCGCGAGGAGCCAGCCGCAAGCGAGGCGCCAGCCAGGCTCCAGGTGCCAGCCAGGCGCCAGGATCTCCAGCTTCATCAGATATGGAGTTAGAAATTAACCAGGAGTCTCCTCTTTGGGACTTTTCACAGGATCAGCTTTCTCCTGACAGGGACGCAAGATGTCGCACAGGCGGCCGTCGCCCTTGTCAGGATGTTGCTGAGACTGTGAGAGGTTTTTCGCAAGCACAACCTTCTCCTGATAGGGACGCTAGTTGTCGCACAGGCGGCCGTCGTCCTTGTCAGGATGGTTCTGATGTGGATAGGGGCATTTTGCAGTATCAGCCTTCCCCTGACAGGGACTCAAGATGTCGCACAGGCGGCTGTAGGCCTTGTCAGGTTAGAGCTGGTACTGCTAAAAGTCCTTCACCTTGCGAAAAGAGGCGCTCTCCTCCCGTTGCTCATTCTTCTCCCAACATAACTGGACAGGAAATGGAAGATATATCGGACTCGGAAGCCAATAAGGGAGCAAGTCTCTCAGATTATAAGACCTTAGCAGCCCTTTTATTACGAGAATTCAGCGAGTCTCTGAGTCCTGCCGCCCCTCCTTCGCCTCGTTCATTGTTTACTAGTACGAGGACATCAAAATCATCCTCCTTTTTGAAAATGCAGCCAACCATTTCCATGAAGAGAGCGTTGCAATTGTTTGGAAATTGGCTCAGATCCAAAGAGGAAGTGGGGAAAACTCTTTTTACCTGCCCCCCTTCCAGGCTTTCGGGGAGGAGAGGGATTTGGTATAATACAGGAGAAGCAATGGGACTCGCCCTCCCTGCTTCGGCAGACGCAGACTTCTCCACACTGGTGGACTCTTCAAGGAGACATGCACTTCCATCTGTTAGGACTGCTTGGGCAATGTCAGAAATGGACCATCTCCTCAAGGGATTATTCCATGTCTTGGAAGTTTTTAACTTCCTTGACTGCTCCCTTGGGGCTTTGGCCAAGAAGACACAGGACCCTGACTTCTTAGAACCCGAAGTCCTACACAGTGTAATGGCCCTATGGATAAGGCGGTCCAAGATGGATCGGGGAGGTGGCATCCCTATTCGGAGCAGGAATCCTTAAAAAGAGGGCTGTATTCAGCTCCTTCTTGACGAAAGTGGTCTCGCCCGTTCAGAGGTCGTTCCTTCTATATGCACCTCTTTCGAAACAGCTTTTCCCTTCTCAGTTAATGAGAGATATTTCTCACTCGCTTACTGAGGAGGCGACACAAGATCTGCTGGTGCAATCAGCAAAGAAGACAAGACCAGCCGTTCCTGCTGTGAAGAAGGAGTCACGGAACCCTCAGCCACCCTTTCGAGGGAGTTCATCGGGTCGATCCTCTAGAAAGAGAGGAGCAGAGAAAAGAGGAAGGTCTTCTGCCCTTAGACCAGCCAAAAAAACAAAATGAGATACCAGTCCTCCAAACACCAGTAGGGGCCAGACTTCTGAAGTTTTCAGAGGCATGGGCCTCGAGACAAGCAGATTCTTGGTCTCTTGCAATAGTAAAGAAAGGATATCTCATACCCTTCAGAGACAGACCTCCCTTGACGTCGACACCGAGAGAGCTGTCTGCGAGGTACAAAGATCCTGCCAAGAGGGAATCACTGTTACATCTTGTACAGCAAATGTTGGAGAAGGAGGCCATCGAACCAGTGCAGGATCTGCACTCCCAGGGCTTTTACAATCGACTGTTTCTCGTTCCTAAAGCCTCGGGGGGGTGGAGGCCTGTGCTGGACGTGAGCGCATTGAACCGTTTTGTAGAGAAGACAAAGTTCTCTATGGAAACTTCCAACTCGGTTCTTGCGGCTCTGCGTCCAGGAGATTGGATGGTCTCCCTCGACCTGCAGTACGCTTATTTTCACGTTCCCCTGCATCCTGCGTCGAGGAAATACCTTCGATTCATGGTACAGGGCAGGATTTCCAGTTCAGGGCTTTGTGCTTCGGCCTCAGCTCGACTGGCTGCTCAAGTTGTTTACGGCATTGATGAGGAACGTAGCAAGATGGCTTCATCTGAAGGGGGTGAACATATCACTCTACTTAGACGATGTGAACATATCACTCTACTTAGACGATTGGCTCATAAGAGCAAGATCGAAACAACAGTGTTTGGAGGACTTGGAAACGACTCTGGATCTTGTAAGATCCCTCGGATTGCTTGTGAACCTCGAGAAGTCTCAGATGATCCCTAGCCAGGACATTGTTTATCTGGGGATTCGGATGGATTCTCGGGGTTTTTGAGCGTTTCCATCGCAAGAATGGATTGCTCGAAGGCTTGGAAAAAAGTCTCAGCCTTCCTATAGAAAGAGCGAAGCTCAGCGAGGGTGGCTAGTCTAACTGGGCACCCTTTCGTCGCTGGAGCAGTCCGTTGTTTCTCTGGGGAGGCTGCACATGAGACCTCTGCAGTTCTACCTGAAGAAAATGTGGAACCAGAAGGCAGGAGAACTTGCGGATTCTTTTCCTCTACAACAGGAGATCAAGTCCCACTTGCAGTGGTGGTTAAATCCTCTAAAGAAGAACGAAGGTGTGTCCTTGTCTCTGCGGAACCCTCGCCTAGTGTTGTTTTCCGACGCCTCGGAAACAGGCTGGGGAGCAACACTAGGAACGAATTAAGTGTCAGGCACCTGGATGAGAGAACAGGTGTCCTGGCACATAAATGCGAAAGAGCTTCTAACTATTCATTTAGCGCTGAAGCACTTCGAAGCAGACGTCAGAGGCGTGGTAGTCCAGGTCAACCCGGACAATACCACGGCTTTGGCATACATCAGAAAACAAGGGGGGACTCACTCTTTCTCCCTATACGAGATAGCAAGAGCTCTATTGATCTGGGCAGAGGAACGAGGCATAGTACTCCTAACAAGATTTGTGCAAGGAGGAAAGAATATAAGAGCAGACAGACTAAGCAGGAAGAACCAGGTCCTTCCTACAGAATGGACTCTCCACTCCGAAGTCTGCCAGAAACTTTGGTCTCTATGGGGGAAACCTCAAATAGACCTGTTTGCCACGTTTCCTCTTCAAGAAAGGATGGAGAACTTCTGCTCGTTAGGGGAGGATCCCAGAGCCATAGCAATCGATGCCCTTCTCATGGATTGGTCGGGCATAGATGCTTACGCCTTTCCCCCATTCAAGCTACTGGGGGAAGTGTTAAGAAAGTTTGTGTCCTCGGAAGGGACGAGGATGACACTCATCGCTCCCTTTTGGCCCGCTCGAGACTGGTTCACAGAGGTACTGGAATGGACAGTGGACTTCCCCAGATCTCTTCCCGAAAGGACAGATTTGCTCAAACAACCCCACTTCGAGAGGTTTCACAAAAACCTCCACACTCTCTCCCTGACTGCCTTTCCACTATCGAAAGACTGGTCAGAGCGAGAGGCTTTTCTCGGAAAGCTGCGAGAGCAATTGCCAGAGCACGCAGGTCCTCTACCATGCGGATCTACCAATCGAAGTGGGAAGTCTTCCGGAGATGGTGTAGGTCGAAGAAGCTGTCTTCCTCCAGTACCTCTGTGACTGACATTGCCGATTTTCTTATATACCTGAGAGAAGAATCTCATTTGGCAGTTTCCACAATAAAGGGATACAGAAGCATGCTATCTGCTGTATTCAGGAATAGGGGCCTGAACATAAAGGAAAACAAAGATCTTCATGACCTTATATGGTCTTTTGAGACCTCCAAATCAAAATCTTTGCTTCCTCCTAGCTGGAATCTAGATGTGGTTCTGAAGTTCCTCACATCAGATAAGTTCGAGCCCCCTCATCAAGCATCGTTCAGGGACATTACAAGAAAATGCATCTTTCTCTTGGCTCTCGCAACTGCCAAGAGAGTCAGTGAGCTACAAGCATTAGATCACATGTGGGTTTTAAAGGAGACTCTGCAGTTGTCTCTTTCCGACCTTTATTTTTAGCCAAAAACGAGAACCCTTCTAGACCTTGGCCCAGAAGTTTTGAGGTTAAAGGACTTTCTCAGCTTGTGGGGAGGGAACTGGAAAGGTCTCTCTGTCCGGTTAGAACCTTAAAATTTTATCTTCAGAAGAAGAAGTAACTGCAGGGTTGCAATCAAAGTCTCTGGTGTGCGGTGAAGGACCCTAAGAGACCTATGCGTTTTTTGTCAGGAATGTGATGACTGAAGCACACATGAAATGCCAAAGTGAATCCTTTGAAACGCTAAGGGAGAAAGCGCATGAGGTACGTGCAGTTGCAACATCGCTATCTTTCAACAAAAATATGTCAAGGAAAAATATCTTAGCAGCGATGTACTGGAGATGCAACTTGGTGTTTGCCTCCCATAATTTAAAAGATGTGAGAGTGACATGCGAGAAATGCTTCTCTCTGGGTCCTTATGTATCAGCGGATACCGTGCTGGGAAAAGGAGATAAGACTGATCCTTAAAATTTTTTGTTTTGTTTTAGTTTAGAGAAATTTGGTGTTGAGTTTTAGGGTTGTTTGAAAGGTGGTTGGGAGATAACTCCTTTCAATTTTATTACTAATCCACGTGTTAGGATCGGGTGATCGGGATCGGTGTTGTACTCCTTGATTATGCCATTAGGCATAGGTGTATTGTCATGTAAGTGAATAAGACCCCATTGACAAAGGCCATCAGGCTCTGTCGAGTAAGTAGATAAGACCCCATCGACAGACCCACAAGAACTCTTAGCCATAGGTCACATCCTCGCTGAGGCTCTTGAGGCGAAGCAGACTCCTAAGCAGTAGCTATGAAGTCTTCCACCTAAACAGGTAGGAACCAAGTTTTTTTATATATTACCTACAATGCATGTTGTTTACCTGTCTATTCAGTAATTAGCTGTGTCTCTTACCCTCTGCCAAAGGTGCCAATCAGCTAAGTATATATCTGACAGGGAAGTTGAATGTATGAAAATGATATTGTTATTGTACAATAAAGTTTCATACATACTTACCTGGCAGATATATACGATTAAATGGCCCACCCAGCCCCCCCTCAGGAGACAGGTGGAAGAGAAAATCTGATTAGAAAACAGGAATGGTTCCTATTCCTGCCACCCAGCGGCAGGGCGGTAGATCACCTGACCTACCTGTTAGCGTGTGCCGCAAAATTCGAATTTCTGTCGGGGACGACGGGGTTTATAGCTAAGTATATATCTGCCAGGTAAGTATGTATGAAACTTTATTGCACAATAACAATATAATTTTTGGGTGGGGGGAGAACACACGAGTTTTGGTTAAAAATTATTGAAAACGGTAAGGGGGGACCTATTGGGAAACCGGGGTTTGTTGGGTGGGGGGAGACACAGGCGACGACAATGAACACGGAAAACCACGAAACCCTAGCAGACGAAACCCGGTTGGTTCATGAGATGAGTAGCCTAGGTAATGAAACTGTCCTCTTACTCTACAATAGTTCCGCGTTCGGTTAGGCTAACTAAAATGTCCCCCCTACTCATTTTAGATGGCCAAGGTTATCGCCTACTAGTTAATCGGTTCATGAGATGTTTGGCCTAGGTTACTAAACTGTCCCCCTACTCAACATTCGTAGACAGTGATTATGGACCGGGCAAAATGGTGTTACGCGGCCTGGGCAACTAAACTGTAAACTACCCCAGAACCATTACCCCAAATAACAACATGCATAGAATAAAAGTTGTCCAGAATTCCAAAATATACCCGAAAAGTCACTTATCCGACCAATTTATACCAAAATACCATCCGCCGATATTTCCCATGAAACGTAAATTTTTCTAAGTACCCACTTGATGTGGAGGTTGACACGGCGGTCGTAGCTCCCGTAGTTCTTGAGTTGGCCGCGGACAGGCGCTGTACGTTGGCCCACCCCCAACGAGGGAATTTTAAATCAAAACAATCCTGTATCAGGTTGACCCAGGTCATGCCCAAGGGACATGGATTAACTTCCTTCCAACCAATAAAAACGTGTCCCGTGAATATGAATCAGACAATCATATCTGCAGTCACAAAATTTGCCCTTTCCGTTCTCCACCGCTGACATGGATAGAACGCACACAGTATTATTTGCCAAAAGTGTTACAACAGACGAGTTCGATAAATATACGCATTTGTATATTAGTATTCTGATCGAGTTCCTACGCAACACTGACGAATTTATGAAGTGGTTGTACAGAGAAGGGTTACTTGGGGACTATTCAGGGTTGTGTACAACGTGCACCGTATCGAACCGACGGTTCATGAAACATGGGACCAGCAAGGCCACGGGCCAACCGATTTACATGTGGCGCTGTACAAACAGCAAGTGCAGTAAGAAGGTATCAATTCGGCACGGGTCCTTTTTTGAAAAGTCGCGTTTGTCCCTAGAAACAATTATTATATTAACCCTCTTACGCCGACTGGACATATTTTACGTCGACATTTTTTGTCTCCCGTGTGCCGACTGGACGTATTTTACGTCGACTTACAAAAGTTTTTTTTAAAATTCGCGGAAAAATACTTATAGGCCTACCAGCCTAAAACTTTTGAATCACGCGCCTTGGGGGATGCTGGGAGTTCACGGATCAAGGTGTTATTTTGTTTACAATCGTTACGCAGGCGCGCAAGCGCGAATTTCTTTCTTGCCGCACTAAAAAGTATCTGTGACACATCTCGGAAATTATTTCGTCACTTTGATATAATTTTTGTACCATTGTAAATTAGCCGTTACATGAAGTATTATATATGAAAATGTGCGCATTTTTATGTAGAATACAACAATATAATATTCATGATTGTAGCTTTTATCAGTTTTGAGATATTTTCATATAAATAACGATAATTGACAAAATTTCAACCTTCGGTCAACTTTGACTCTACCGAAATGGTCGAAAAACGCAATTGTAAGCTAAAACTCTTACAGTCTAGTAATATTCAGTTATTTATCTTCATCTTGAAACAAATTCGAAGTCTCTAGCAAAATATTTAGATTTATGGTGAATTAAAAAAAAAAAAACTTTCCTTCCCTCCGTGCGCGGATTCTCCGCCACAAATCTCCGAAATGCGTATGTCCCATTCTCGGAATATTTGCTCCGTTTCATATTAGGCATTTCATAGAGTTTTATATATGAAAATGTGCGCAATTTCATGTAGAATAAAACGAAAAATATTTGAAGGTTGTAGCTTTTCTTATTTCCGAAATAATTGCATATAAAAAAATATATATATAAAAAAATTCGACATTCGGTCAACTTTAACTCGTCAGATAAGGTTGAAAACTGCAATTGTAAGCTAATACTCTTACAGTATAGTAATATTCAATCATTTTTCTTCATTTTGAAAGAAATTGGAAGTCCTCTAGGACAATTTTAGATTTAGATTTATGGTGAATTTTGAAAAAAATATTTGTTTACGTCGCTCGTTACGAATCATGCATTATTGTGTGATAATATTTCTCTGTTTGTTGCTTTTCAAATCGTTTTATAATGGTGTTATAAACCAAAATGATTGCAATTTAGTGTAAATTACAACGAAAAAAAAAAGTAACTTGTTACCTTTAACCGTTTTGCGCACAGCGCGATTTGAATACAATTATATATGAAATTTCGTTTTTGCGCTATCATATATCGCATTATTTATATATGATAATGATAATTTATTTTCATTTCTGATGGTTGCATACTAAACTTCAGCCAATGACAAAAAAAAGGAGCCAAAAATGAACTCTTAATCTTGAAAACTAAGCCCGCTGTGATTTTTTGAAAAAAATATTTTTTCCGCTTCCTCGCTCACTCTGAAACACCTCCGGCACACGGGAGACAATTTTTTTTTTTTACCGCTTCGGCGTAAGAGGGTTAATATTTTGTTTCACCAAGAAAACCCTACAGTGTGTTGTAACGGATTTGGTTATGCCTCTAGCACGTAACACCATGGTGGATTGGTATCATTTTTGTAGGGATATATGTTGCCAAATCCTGTGTGCTGATAATAAGAAAATCGGTGGTCCTGGTCATATTGTTGAGATCGACGAATCTAAATTTGGGAAACGGAAGTACAACCATGGCCGAAAGGTGGACGGATCTTGGGTGTTCGGTGGCATTGACTGACAGACACGTGAGACCTTTTTCAAGGTGGTTCCTGACTGTTCTGCCAAAACTCTGATCCCGGTGTTGCTTGAAAACATACTTCCAGAAACCACAATCGTATCTGATTGCTGGAAGTCGTACAGCAAAGTCCGGGATCATTATTTTGTGCATAATGTCATGAACCACAGCGTTAACTTCGTTAGCCCGGACGACCCGAATGTACACACAAACACTATAGAATCGCAGTGGCATGTTCTTAAACGGAGCGATCTACCGAGACACGGTACGCAGAAAGAACTTTATGAAAGCTATTTTTCTACAAGCGGTATCTACAAGATGTTCCATGTCCATTCCTGAAATTGATCAAACGTGTCTATCCGCTCAAAAGTCGCCCGACATCCCCCATCTCAAATTGGATTTCCCCAGTCTGAAACAATAAGACCAGGACCTTCTACCAGCGAGCCACGTGATCCCCCACCCGTTTCAAAGAGGCCGAGACTGATGCCTTCATGTACCCCTTCATGGTTGTCGGACAGCAGGGACTTTGAAATGTGAATAAGGTAAGTTGTATATTAATTTTTGTTAGCCTTAAAACTAATGTTTCGGTTAGTTCGAAGCCAGTACTGAAGCACGTGTTTGAACAGTAAGGCCGTGGCGAACGAGGAAGGTGTTTAATGTTAGTTATGGGGGGATTTATAGCCTACGCTAGTCATGTTTTTTTGTATGTACTGTGGCTAATTCTCTGTAACCCCTGTGGCTAGCGCACACAGCACAACATTACCTCTTGCCAGATCATGTCGTGCTTGCCAAGAATCTTTAAATATGCGGATAAGGCGCGAACCGCTGTTCTGCCACGGCCTTACTGTAACCCCTGTGGCTACCGCGCGCAGCGCAACATTACCTTTTGCCAGAACATGTCGTGCTTTGCCAAGAATCTTTAAATATGCAGATAAGGCGCGAAGCGCGGTTCCGCCACGGCCTTACTGTAACCCCTGTGGCTAGCACGCGCAACATTACCTCTTGCCAGAACATGTCGTGCTTGCCAAGAATCTTTCAATATGTGGATAAGGCGCAAAGCGCCGTTCAGCCACGGCCTTACTGACAGCACACATAAACATATTCACCATTAACAAATAATTTATCAGTAATTCTGGTTAGTCGTAGCCTAGGCTAGTCTGTCGTTTACATGTAAAGTAGTGGTTCAAAGTTATGTATGGAAAGTAAGAAGTCCTAGCATCTAATTTAATGTTGGTTAGTGGTAGCCTAGGCTAGACGGTTTTACATGTAGGCTATGGTTCAAAACAAAAGTTCTGCAAACGTAAGGGGTCCTAGGCTAGCCTAGCCTACGTCAACCTTGAATGCAGAGTAAGAGGTCAAACTTTTGTATTCAGGGTAAAGGGTCTGGGTCTCAAAACCGGGAACTGAGAGTTTCGGGCGCCGTGAAAGTCTGAGGCCGCTTCCCCCCACCCAAAAACCCCGGTTTCCCACTGGGTCCCTGTACGATATGTTCTTCGGCCATGCGCTGCCGAGCATGCATCCGTTATTGGCAATTCTGTATACGCTGTTGCGAGTCAGTTGGCTCCCGAGTATCCTGTAATAAAGTCCAGTCTCCAGGACGTTGTGTCATTGCAAACCCAACATGGCGCAGTGAGTAGGATAAGGACCAACCATGCCCCAGATACGTCCGACCAGCACCCCAGGCCACGCCGAGGCGTGCCTCACCTTGCAATGCCAAGGGTGTCCTTGTCTCAGGCCGTCATGCAAGCACAGACGTTATTTTGCAGACCGCAGCGTGCCATCCGTTCCCTTCAGGATGCCCTTCCCGGTTTCAGGAGCACGTGCCGGTAAAGTTCCTGTCTCTGCTGCCCCTGAGAAGTGTGAGGCGGTAATGTCTTCGGCAGCGTTCAGATCCTGGAGACGTTTCGATGACGTATTGGATTCACCTTAACAAGTTCCCGCCGCAGGATGTTGTCCTGCACATTAGGCTCAACTGTGTACCGGCGTTGCAACGTGCCTTGGACCGCTGCGGTATTCAGATGCCAAATGGAATGCCCTCGCCCCAGACGCGGCTCTGGACGCCATCGGGAATATTGTGTTGCGGTCGTCGAATCAGGCAGTTCAGTGGTCTGAATTCTTTGCCCTCGCACAAGGCCGCGAGAATTAGTGAGCGACTATTTTTCGAGGTGTGCTCAGAAGGCCACCGACTGTGATTTTGAGTGTCCCAAATGCGGGGAGTGGTTTAATAGAGTACATGCTGTTGCGGAAAATAATGGTAGGCCTCAGTGACCCTGTATTAAAGAGCATGTTTTTCAGACATGTGAGACATTTAAGAGTGTAGATGCCCTTCAGGCACTGTGCTGCACTTTCGAAGCTGCACGCCAAGATGTCGAAAGTATCCCACGCGTCGCTATCAGTGAGAGGGGGTCTGCTGGCGCCTCGAGTGATGACGTCCACAGGCAGTTGATGACGTAGGAGCCAGACGTTCGCGGTTTGTTGCGCGGTGGCAATTCCAATGTGAAGCGTTGCGGAAATTGTGGGGGGCGCCATCCCTTTGGTCGAGCGTCGTGCCCACAAGAGGTATAACTGCCACGGGTGCCAAAAGGTAGGGCACTTTCAGAAATGCTGCAGGAATACGAAGAAAGCGCCGCTTGCCTCGAGTTTAGCGATTGTTGCAGACACGCACCCCTCTCCCCCACCCCACGATCAAGGCTTGTGTTTCCCATAGAAACGGGAATTCAGTACCCACACTCGTCGTAGCAGACACAGGAGCACATCTCTGCGTTGCCGGACCCACGATTCTCTCAAGACTGCAAATAAATTCACTGGAGTTGCAGCCGCGAGCAGGTCTGAGGGACGTAGCTAATCTCCGAGTGAGATGTCTTGGATCAACGACATGCTTCATTGATATAGGTGGGCGACGCACGAAGCAGGAGGTTTACTTTGGTGCCGACGGCCAAGAACTTCTATATATCGCTGAATGCTTGTAAGGAGCTGGGAATAGTACCCCCTGACTTCCCTCACCCCTACCATCTCGTTGCATCAGCTGATGTGCTTAATGAAGACGTCGCACGGCCTAACTCCCCTAAGACATGAAGCCAGCCACCTTACCCATCCCGCCTGTGGAGGAGAATATACCGAGACTTGAGGAGTGGTTATTACGGCATTTCTCTTCAACAACCTTTAATACAACCAGGGAACCGTTACCTGTCATGACGGGCAAGCAGCACACATCCATTTGTTGCCTGATGCCGTGCCTTATGCCTGTCACACGCCCGCGACAATCCCTAAGCATTGGGAAGAGGAGGTCAAGGCTCAACTTGACGAGGACGTTCGGAAGGGCGTGATAGAACCAGTCCCAGTGGGTGGGGGATGCAACGGAATGGTGTGCAAGGATGGTCGTTGTCGCCAAGAAGACGGGTCAACCTCGCGCACAGTAGACTTCCAGCGCCTCAACGCCCACTGTCTTCGGGAAACTCATCATACACCGGCACCCTTCGACATGATTTCAAGCATCCCCATTCATACGTACAAGACTACGGCGGACGCCCACTGGGGTTTCCATCAAGTGGAATTGGACGAAGACAGCCGCCCTGCTTACGACCTTTATCACTCCATGGGGACGATACCGTTATCGTAGAACACCCATGGGCCACTGTTCGCGTCGGACGCCTACACAAAAAGGTTTGATGATGCCCTGCAAGACATCACCAGAAAGCATAAATGCGTTGACGACACTTTGCTATACGATCACAGCATTGAAGAGGCGTTCTGGCATGTTATATGAATTCCTGTCAACGTGTGCCTCTGCAGGTATCACATCAAGCCCGAGAAGTTTAAATTCTGCAAGAGAGAGGTCACTTTCGTCGGTTATTACCTGGGATGGGAGTCATACAAAACCCGCAGACGAACGACTAGACGCCATTCGTAACTTCCATATGCCAGAGAAGCCTTCCATCACGGATATTAGGTCGTGGTTCGGGTTCGTGAATCAGTTAGCGCCCTTCCTTGCAACGGCGCCCATCATGGAGCCCTTTAGGGACCTCCTCAGAAAGCCCACTGGAAAAAACGTTTACTGGGATAGTCAGCTACGTGACAAACTCCGGCAGGCACAGGAGGTCATCTGTCAATTAGCCAAGGACGGCTTGGCATATTACGACAAAACACGCCCTACGACGATAATGACGGATTGGAGTAAAGAAGGTATCGGGTTCGTAGTCCTTCAGCAGTATGTATTTGTCAGTCAGCTGACAGCCCCTTTTGTTGCAAGGGCGGCTGGCGCCTTGCCCTGTGTGGTAGTCGACACCTCATACCTCCTCTGAAGCTGGGTATGCCCCCGTAGAAGGAGAAGCCCTGGCAGTTACCTGGTGCTTGCGGAAGGCCAGGCTGTTCCTACTTGGGTGTCCTAATCTCACCATCATCACGGACCACCGTCCTCTCGTCAAGCTGCTGGTGACAGAGCCCTTAAGGACGTCATCAACCCGAGATTATTCAACCTGAAAGAGAAGACACTCCAGTTCAAGTTCCACATGAAATACCTGCCCGGAAAAGGAACACTGCCGCGGATTTTCTTTCAAGGTACCCGACCATGCGAGCACCCCGCGAAGCTTCCGACGTGGATTTGGAGGACGACATTCAAGTGGCAGTGGCATGTGCAACCGTGGCCGCCTTTGGAACCGGATATCATCGTGTTGGATGAAGACTGCGTAAGGAGCGCCGCATCTAACGACCCTGTATATCAGCTCTTGCTTGCAAGGGTTGCAGCGGGCGACTGGCCCCAACAGAAGTCGCAAGAACTCGCCTGCCTTCGCCCCTTCTTCAGCGTTCGGGACCCGGCTAGCCATCAACCAGGATCTGGTGAATACTCAGTGGACCAAGGATGTGTAGCTTGGTTATACCCGAGGATTTACGCCGCCAGGTAGCCGCTAACCTACACGCAGGACACCAAGGCCTCGACTCGATGCTTATAAGGGCCAGGCAGTCGGTCTATTGGTCCGGGAATAGAAGGGGACCTTCAGCATTGCCGCGCCCGATGTACTTCATGGCGATGAACATGCCCCCTCACTGCCTCCTGAAGAAATGATACACACGCCGCCTGCGAATATCCCTTCCAGCAAGTCGTAGCAGATATGTTTCCAGATAGAAGGCAGTGTATACATGGTGTATGCCGATAGACTAACAGGTTGGTTAGAAGTGGCTCATTTCCCCAATGTGCCACGTCTAACAAAATCAGTAATCACCTTCGATCATATTTCTCGCGTTGGGGAGCCCCAGAACAAATATCAACTGACGGAGGCACGAACTTGGGGGGGGCCATCGAGGAGATGGAGAGGCCTTCTTCAAGAGATGGGGGGTCAAGGTCCGGCTGTCGTCGGCCCAGTATCCCCAGTCTAACGGCAGGGCAGAAGCAGCTGTCAAATCGGCGAAGAGGCTACTCCGGGAAAATACATTAAAGGGTGGAGCCCTTGAGTCGGACAAAACGGCCCTGGCGATACTTCAGTATCTCAACACTCCTCTCAGGGAAATTAACAAGTCGCCGTCTCAGCTTGCAACGGGTCGCCAGCTGCGCGATGGGGTACCGACGCCAGGAGACACCTGTTAGTAGACAGATATTGGAGGCAGACGATACGTCGAAGGGAGTTACAAGTGGCAAGGTCGCAGGAGGCGATGCGCATCCCTGGCACTACCAGAAGACTGCCGCCCATCGAACCTAGGTACCCCATGTATGCATACAAAACCAAGCTACCAAGCAATGGGATCGAACGGGCATAGTAACAGAAACAAAGCCCCATCGTCAGTACACCGTTCAAGCTTAACGGGAGCGGCAGGCTGTCAAAAAGAAACAGACGACACCTGCGAGTCCATCGCTCCAGCCCTCTGGCACGCCCATGTCCCAGCACGAGTCCTCCGCAAACCATACCCGACAGAACAGGGGACAAGCACCACACAGGAGCCTAACGTCGTTGATAGGCCCAGAAGAGCCGCTGGTAAACCCAAGTGGCTCAAAGACTTTGTAGAGTGATGTATTACCTTTTGTATGCAATTGCATCAGGAATTGATATTTCTTTTCAGAGAATTTATGTATTTTATTTCGTTTTTGTGTATGTATCGAGAAGTTAGCTTTAATTTTTTGTTTCTTCTCTTGTCTCATTGATCTAAGGCATTTTTTCCCTTTTATTTTTTTGTCATGTATAAGAATGTTCTTGGGGGGGGATGTACGATATGTTTTGTATTTTTCCCCTTTTTTATTTTTGCCATGTATAAGTATATTCTTGAGGGGGGGATGTACGATATGTTCTTCGGGGCCATGCGCTGCCGAGCATGCATCCGTTATTGGCAATTCTGTATACGCTGTTGCGAGTCAGTTGGCTCCCGAGTATCCTGTAATAAAGTCCAGTCTCCAGGACGTTGTGTCATTGCAAACCCAACAGTCCCCCTTTACCATTTGATGTTTTTTAGGCTTCACTTTCACTGGGTAAACTACAAAAATGGGCCAAAAATAGCAATTTGTCCAAAATTGCATTTTTCCTAACTATACAAACCTGAGGTCCTTTTACAATAGGAAGGTAACTAGTGGCAGCTGGATGGTCGTAAGCTTTCGAACAAGGGAGTTCGGTAATTAACTGCTTGTCCGACAGAGTGCGCGCCGCGCGACTGGGAGGTGAAGAATCACTTTTGCTTTAGGCCCAAGCAAAAACTGCAGAGTGAGGGGTGGCATGAGGTGGGGCTATGTGTAAAAGGACCTCAGGTTTGTATAGTTAGGAAAAATGCAATTTTGGACAAATTGCTATTTGTTCCGACATGGATACAAACCTTTCGGTCCTTTTACAATAGGAAGACTCACTTCTTGGTGGGAGGAATCTGAGGCTTTTGTGAACAGACTGGTGTTCGCCCAACCTTGGAAGCCTCCCTGGTCGTAAGAGCAAGGGAGGGATCCAAGCCTCTGTCCTATTGATTGGGGTGTGCACCACAGGATCAATGGTCAGACCTCTGGACCGAGTACAAAGAGAGAGGCAAGCATGTCTCTTCGTACCAGCAAGCAAGAACATGTTCCTGTTTGCAAGAGGCAACATAAAGTTATGGTTTGTCTCTTGATGGCATCCACTTCCCCCCTTGTTTTGGGAAAGGGGTGAATTCGCTCCTATCCCTAGTGAAAGGGATAGGATGGGGCTCTGTCGTATAGCTCACCTGCATCTCGTCCTTATCCAGCATGGTGACGACTGTATCCCTCTGCCCACAGGTAGAGGGGGAGAAAAAGATGGGAAGAAGAGCCAGTCACACTCTCATTCACTCATCCATTCTTAGTCACACCAGGACTCGATGCTGTTCAGCCTGCGAGGGTCTGGGTTAGCTACACAACGTGTTGAGCAGCCACCACGGGTCCCAAGGAAAAAGTATCCAAGGACCTGAGGGCAATATCCCGAAGGTAGAAGGAGGTGAAGGTAGTCTGGTTGGCCCAGACCCCTGCCTTCAGGACCTGCGCCACAGAGAAGTTCTTGCGGAACACAAGGGAAGGACCAATGCTCCTGACTTCGTGGGCTCTCGGACGGAGCGTACGGATGTCGTCACTACCATCAGCCTCGTACGCTCTCCTGATCACTTCACGCAGCCAGAAAAAAAGCGTGTTCTTGGATACTTCTTTTTTGGTCACCCCGGTGCTAACGAAGAGGCGTCGACACTCAGGCCTGAGGTGTCGAGTTCTCTTCAGATAGCGTCGTAGCGCCCTCACAGGACAAAGCAGCATCTCATCCGCATCATTGTTGGTGAAGTCCATTAGGGAAGGGATTGTGAAAGACTCGAACCTGTCGTCAGGGATCTACGGTTTCTGAGTCTTCGCAACGAAGTTTGGGACGAAATCGAGCGACACGGATCCCCATCCCCTGGAATGTTTCACATCAAAGGAAAGACCATGAAGTTCCCCTACTCTCTTTGCCGATGCCAGGGCCAGCAAGAAGAGGGTTTTGAGGGTTAGATCCCTGTCTGACGACTCTCGTAGTGGCTCGAAGGGTCTTCGAGTCAAACTCCTAAGGACGAGAGTCACGTCCCACTCAGGGGCCCTGAGTTCCCTGGGTGGGCAAGACCTTTCAAAGCTCCTCATTAGCAAGGAGATCTCAAACGAGTTCGAGATGTCCAATCCCCTCAGTTTCAGGACTAGTGCCAGGGCGGCTCTATATGCTTTCACTGTGGGGACCGAGAGGAGCTTTTCTCAGCGAAGAAAAACGAGGAAATCCGCTTCCTGCTGAAGAGTGGCTCTGAGAGGAGATAGACCCCATCTATGACACCAACCACAGAAGACAGCCCACTTCCCCTGGTACACAGCTGCAGAGGACTGTCTGACGTTTCCAGCCATCTCTGTTGTTGCACTACGTGAAAAGCCTCTAATTCGCAAGAGATGGTGAATAACGGCCAGCTGTGAAGATGTAGAGACTGGACTGCTCGGTGGTACCATTCTACGTGTGGCTGGGCGAGAAGGTTGTGCCAATGGGGAATCTCTCTCGGCGCTTCTGCAAGCAGAGCCGGATACCAAATGGCCTGAGGCCATTTGGGAGCCACCAGGATCATCCTGAGATTCAGGGTGGTCAGCACTCGACTGATCACCTTGCGAATCAGGCTGAACGGGGGAAAGGCGTAGGCGAAGAGGTTGTCCCACGGGTGTTGAAGAGCGTCCTCTGCAGCTGCCCATGTGTCCAGCACGGCTGAAAAGAAAACTTGAAGTTTTCTGTTGTGCTGGGTGGCGAACAGATCCACGACTGGACGCCCCCACAGGTCAAAGAGCCTTTCCGCCACGTCCTGGTGTAGAGACTATTCGTTTCCCTATCACCTGATCCCGACGACTGAGCTTGTCTGCTACTACATTCCTCTTCCCTGGAATGTAGCGGGGTGACAGCTCTATGAGTGAGCCACGGCCCACTCGTGGACCTGCCGTGTCAACTGATGCAACGGGAGAGACACTAGGCCCCCCTGTTTGTTGACGTAAGCCACTACCGTGGTGTTGTCGCACATCAACACCACTGAGTGTCCCACCAAGCGCTCCTGGAACTCTTGGAGAGCGAAGAACGCTGCCTTGAGTTCCAGGAGATTGATGTGAAGGTGCTTGTCGTGATGGTCCCACACTCCTGAAGCCAGCAACTCCTCCAGGTGTGCATCCATCCCTCGTTGGATGCGTCTGAGAACAGCAGCATCTTCGGGGGGGGAGTGCGGAGAGGCACTCCTCTTACGAGGTTCCTGTTGTCAAGCCACCAGGCTAGGTCCTGCCTTACCTCCAGCGAGAGGGACACGGGGAAGTATGGTGGGTCCGTCGCCTGTGACCAACTCTCCTTTAGTCTCCACTGGAGAGACCGCAGCCGAGGAAGCGCTAACCAAACTCTTGGGCTTGGCCGCAGATCGAGGCTGTGCAGAAGCCTTCGAAACTGCCTGGTGAACCAGACGGTCACTGTCGTCAGTGCACC
This sequence comes from Macrobrachium nipponense, assembly GCF_015104395.2. Taxonomy (NCBI): domain Eukaryota; kingdom Metazoa; phylum Arthropoda; class Malacostraca; order Decapoda; family Palaemonidae; genus Macrobrachium; species Macrobrachium nipponense. The sequence continues at coordinate 40,426,041 of NC_087208.1, read as the reverse complement.
ATCTATCCACCGCAGCATCCACCATCTCTCCAGGGAAGAGAGAGGAGGAACTCCGTACCGGTCCGTTGCGTAGGCCCAATGCCGCTTCACGCCCAGCCGCCTGGATACTCGGGTAAGGACTGCGTCCCTATGGCGAAGTACCAGGTTGCCCACAGGTTTGCCGTCTGATGGGCGAGGAAGGAGATGGCTCTTCCTCCAGACTGACAAATTCTCCTGAAAGCCGAGTCTTCTTCGGGGGAGATACCCCCGGAGTTGGCTGCGACCTTAGACACTGTGAGGGACCACAGGTCTAACCAGGAGACAGCCTGGAAAGCTGCCTTAGCGGTAGATTCCAAGCCTAGTGCCTCTTGCTGCGAGAACCAGAGGTTCTCCGACAGGAGCTGCTGCAGAGACACACCCGGAGTTAGCCTGGCTAGCTCCGGGTTCGCCTGTTTGGGCAGCATTGGATCCTCCGATGGCACATAGAATTGCCGCTGTCGCAGTAGAGGAGGTGGAAGTAGCTTGTTCGATCTGCCCGACCTGAGAGAGCCTTCCTGTCCGGAGACGAGAGACTCTACCTGGTTCAGAACAGAATTGGCAAGCTCAGAACGCCGCAAACCCACCGTCGGTTTGGGTTCCCTCTTCGGGCCCCAAAACGACTCGAGCCGGGACGTGGGCTCGGATGGTGGGAGCGACGATCCTTCCCCGAGGTCGTTGTGCTGACGAATCAGCGCAATAGCCTCGGCAAAGTTCCTCTGGATCTCGGGAGTCACTGCATCTTGCAGAGTAACACCGTCAAGTCCCTCGAACAAGAGCATATCCCGAGCTCCTCCCCCTTCAGGAGGGGGAAAAGTGACAGACCCCTCTCGGTCTCCTCCTGTCACTTGCACGTACGACCTGGTCGATCCTAGAACCGTGCCTGGCACGTACGGCGTCGTGACGGGATCGTGAGGGGCGTGTCCCTCACGATCACTCCTTGGTGCCTCGCACTTCCCGGTGTAACCCGAGGAAGTTGAAGGCACGGGAGAGGCAGACCTGACGCTCCCTCCTCGCTCACTGGCAGAACCAGCGGGCTTGGAGGGCTGCAGGCGATCACCAACCTGCGGTGGGGATCGAGCTGCAGGCCTAGTCGAGCCGTTTCCCTGGGGAGAATCGCTGGACCGAGAACAGCGGCCCCGATCTCGTGTGTCAGAGGAGCTGCTGCTGGTTGCCCTACCCGTCCGGTCCTTGTGGGAGCGGCGGTCAGGCGACCTGCAGAGACCTATGTCGTGGTGAGACCGGTGCTTGTCCTCACGGCGCGTCGAACCACTGGGCCGGCGCTGGCGATCGGGGGGACCTCTTCCCAGCCTCAGCCCGTGGCCGGTCAGAGACCGTCACGTCAACCCGGGTAGCTGGCTGGTCGCTACGAGAGTGAGAGCTGGCCTGATGAGAGTCACCTGAGCGGCTCTCACCAGCCTTCCACTCCGTGCCGTGAACCTGGCACCGAGCGAGCTCTGGCGTCTGGTTCTTGGCTGCACAGCCACTGGTAGGTGACCATACACTCGGTACCTCTCACGAACGAGAGGCCGAGATGGAACCTGGTGTAGCGGCAGAGCCCCTAACACCAGGCGAGGAAGTACCGGTGTTAGCCGGTACTCCTCTGGTCCCTGTAGTTTTCTTCCTTGCGGAAGAAGAGACGGGCCCCGCTCCCGAAGGAGCAGGAGGAAGAAACCCCCGTCCCACCGGAGTGGGATGGGCCCTGAGAAGTTCCCGAGGGAGCCTTCTTAGGAGGGGAGGAGGCAGTCTTCTTCTTCCTCAGCTGGGTAGCCTTGGAAGTCGAAGTGGAAGAGGTGGCAGACGACGAAGACAAAGAAGACGATGAAGACGACGACGACACCTTCCTCCTCTTCCTCTTCTTCTTCATCAGCTTCCTCAGGACAGACATTAAATCTGCCATCCAGGGTGGAGCCGGGGCTGCTGTTGCCAAAGCAACAGGGCCCGGACGCACCTGTCCAGACAGGCCAATGTCCGGGGCAGCAACACCACGAGCAGGGACGACGTCAGCAGGAGTGTAACATCTCAGGAACAGCAGGAACGGCCAGCACAGCATCGGCAGGTACGGCAGGTACGGCACAGGTAACACAGGAGGTGGAGCAACTGCAAGTGACATCCTGGGTACCGGCGGCAGGTGCAGGGGCGAGCTCTTAGGGCAGTGGAAGTCCGGTCGCGGCAGCACAGTAAACCCGGGCGGTGGTGGCACGCCCCCCCTCGGTACGGCGATCGGACCCTGCACAGTGGCTGTTGGTGACACTGACAACACGTGAGGCGAATACACCAGGTGAGGAAGGGCGGCGTACCCTGGAGTCGACAAGGTGGTCGTTGTAGTGGTCTCTGCCCTCCTCCACGCTCGAAAGATCGGGTGAGGAGAAGGACCTGGATACCCCCCTGAAGGGAAAGGTGCCATAGGCGGGAGCTGAGCAGGGGGCAGGAAAGAAGACGAAGTGTCCGTCACCAAGGGAGTCGCGGGAGAGCTTTCCGACGACTCCTTGGCAGGCCTTAGCTTCTTCCTACCCTCATACAAGCCCCACTGCACCTTCGACCAATTAACACATATTACACAGGGCTCGGCGCGAGAGCACTCCCGCCCTCGGCACCGAGCACACAATTTATGCCCTTCAGTCCCAGGGCACAGTCGTCGGGTAACAGGAGGGCGCGGAGAATCCATGATCCTTATCACAATAAATCACAATAATAATTAAGAAAATGAATAATTGTACTTACAATCTTCAGTTTCACACAATACAAACAGTAAAGAGAAAACACAAATATACGAAAAGCAAACGACGATGAAGCGGGCAGAGAGCGATGACGAACACGTCCACACACCAGCAGGCCGAAAGCAAAAGTGGTTCTTCAGCTCCCAGTCGCGCAGCGAGCGCACTGTCAGACAAGCAGTTAACTACCGAACTCCCTTGTTCGAAAACTTACGACCATCCAGCTGCCGCTAGTTACCTTCCTATTGTAAAAGGACCGAAAGTTTTGTATCCGTGTCAGAACAAACGTTATTCTTAGCAATTTTTTCCCACAAAAATAGATTGTCCCCAGATCTGTAGTCCTTCCCACAATTATGTGCTAAAAAAAAAAAAAAAAAAAAAGAGAAAAAAAAAAAAAAAAAAAAAAAAAAAAAAAAAAAAAAAAAGGACATGTTAGCACAAAAGCGGAGGGCTGTGAAAGTTTTCCTAGACGATTTAACCAAAACCAAAAATTTATTCGAAGTGGAAAAGTATTTTTTTCGTGTCTGTTGTTGTTTTAGATTGAGCTGGCCTTATGCCAGCACAGGCTCTTGCTCCTGTCGCAGCCCATAAATTTTTTTTCTAACATCTTAGTCAAGTTGAAATGACGGAAGAAATAAAAAATAAGAAATAGGCTATCTACTGAAACAATGACAGGTTTTCTCCATACAAAGCAATTGCTTAAAGATAAATCATGTCATGAATTTACTGTCTCCAAAGAACTCTTAGCCAGAACAAGGAAATCAGGAAGTGACAAATATGTACATCATCAAAGTACACATAAGAGGAAAATAAGATTTATAAATATTTCTTTATTTTCTAAATCTCAAAATGTGAAATGGTAATCCTAGAGTTATTTTCCACTGATTCCTTTAATTTCTAATCAATTATATATCATATTACCAACACTATAAACTGGCCAACTCCAAGTCCATCATTATGACAATTTGTTGTTTACTTTCTGTACTCAAGAGGTATCAATGGTGGAAGTGTTTTCATTGATAAACAGGAAATCTCCTTGTTTTCTTTTTTCCTTCAGCCAATTGTTTTAATCTAAATTACGTGTTATTTCTAGTAACATACACTAAAATATAACCGACCAATTCCTCATATTTCCTATACAGATTAAAAAAATAAAATGTGGCAACACTTTCACTGTACTATGCAAAGCACACTTCCCCTCCCCCCCCACATTCTTATCCATCACAAATGACTATAGTACTGGCTTACTATATTTCAGCAGCGAGAATATGACGTCAATAAGATTAATCAGTGTTGACTTATTAAGTTCAACACCACAAAAGTAGATAAATGCAGCAATATGTATTGCAATATTGATTCACATTTCAATGTAAACGCAACTTGCATCAATCCTATATTTATTTCAATTACATTATCCGCATATGAAATTGTTATGTTAAATTAAGGTCAAATTGTATATTTATTATTAAGTTTTGAGTAGATGTTCAAGAAATTCATATTATCTACTCAAATTCAATATTAAAATAGCGAAACATTGAAAAAATGGAAATTGGGAGTTGGTCAGACAAGCAACTTTGTTTTTCTAGCCACACAGGCAAAGAATGAACTGATCGATGTTGGAAGGTAATTATAATAAATAAAATGGTGGTCAGTCCACTTCAGTGGGTCGTAACCGACGTCGTTGAAAAGGACATCGGGAGAAACCAACCCTGGAAGAATGATGGGCTACACCCTTCTGATTGGTAAAAAAAAAGAAGAAAAAAGTGAAATTAGCTATTTCACTCTAACTGTCCACTCACTCACCAAACGTGAGTTTTAGGCATAACATAAATAGAGGGTCAATAACAGCTGTCATGTGTTAATACTTATGTGTACTATAATATAGTGTTAATAAGGTAGAATTATGTGTGTACTATAATAGTTCTATTAGGTTCGGCGTTCTTTCAGTCAGGCAAAGCATACTGAAATTTATTAGCCAAATATATTGGGCTAGATCGTCTACATCCTTTCCCCGATTCTCCCGATCATTCTCGTGATTAAGTACCAAGTATTTCTCTTACAATCAAGAGAAATCTCGTTCCACGGGTTCGTTCATACTCGTAAAATATCCCTACTTGTTCCTCTCTTCTAGATTTAACTCAGTGATAATTTCCCGTTTTCTGTACTTCCTCTCACCATAGGAAACGAACCAATGCCAGACTCTGCTCCTGCGAGATTCTCTCCAAGTTCATGACTATTATTAACAAGAAAAAACGAATACATTTTGAATGTCAAACGAATTTTAATACCTCATTTTCTTCTTCTTTTGTTTCCCTTTATGACATCCTAAGAATTTTTTTATAATATTACATGATTTATAAATACATTCAACTAGTCTAGTGTTATAAAATGCCTTACGAGTTATTGAAATTCAGTTCTCTCACTGATCCCACAGTGAGAAGAACTCCTCCCTGAGACCTGCCTGCCGACTGCTGCTGGATACTGCCTGCTGCTGCTGCTTGCCGCTTTGGGCCGATTTCCCGAGGGCCTGCCGACGACTTCTGCCGCCGCTGCTGCTTCCCAAGGGCCTGTCGACTGCTGTCTGCTGGCTGCTGCCCGGTCCGCCGGCCTGCCCGTCCGCCCGCCAGCCGTCCGCTTCTGGCTTGCTGCCGCCGGCCGCTGCCTGCTGTACTTCGCCTCTCCTGTAGGGTGCCGCCCCTGCTGCATCTCCTGCCCACACGAGTAGACTGCCGGAAGGCGTCCCCCTCAGCGTCGGCCTGCTGCAAAAATTTGAAGGCTTTGCCTAATAGTTATTGCTGAGATTCAGCCAATATTATAAGAAAATAACGACTGACTTAAATAAGTCTACTTCCAAATAACCTTCCATACTAACAGACTCTCCTGTGGAAAATCTGGTAGCCGTTGTGGTCTTAAAACTCCAGTTGAAGCAGGACCCAAGAGTCCAAAATCTCACTCTCGCCGTCTGTGGCAAGTGGCCACAGGACTGATAGGCTTGGCGCCTATAAGCCAAGAACCTAGGATAGGAGATAGGTGTTTGAGAGGATTGGCACTATAAGCCAAGAGAAAAGTTGTGAGTGTGAGTGTGTGTACTTGAAAACAGTAAACTGTTTTGTGTTTTATTATTCCTTCCCCATCTTAAGGACCTCCCTGACTGTAGGACTTGACTGCTGGGTCGTCTTAGTGCTCGGAGAGCAGTAAGGAGATTCCCCAGCTGCAACTGCTGCAGTCAGTAAACAGCTACCAATAGGCTAGATAGGCCCCCTTCAAGCAGAAAAGAAAAATATTACAACTAAATATAATAATAATAAACTATATTAAAAACAGCATTAGAAAGAATAAAATAGTAATAATAAAGTAAAGTAGAGTAAAGTAAAAGAAAGTTCAAAGTAGAGTAAAAAGTAAAGCCACAAGTAATTTTATAATATATTGTATATACATATATATTATATATTATATATATATATATATATATATATATATATATATATATATATATATATATATATATATATATAATATATATGTTACAGTAAAATAATAATAATAATAATAACAATAAAGTAAAAAGAGTCAGAAAGTAATAATAATAGTAATAATAACAATAATTGATTACAGTTACAGTTTCAGGTTTCTTTAATTTCATTTTTCCACTCTAACTTTCACTTTGTCTGGTGCCCTAGGGCTTAAAGGGTTGGACAACCCTAACCAGGCACACTGCCTATCCTTCAACCCCCCTCTTTTGACTTGGAAGCACCCTAACGATGACGGACATGGAACCTCAACGAATACAAGAACAAGAAGTGACCACCAAGATGGAAGCGACTGAAGACCTAAGGAAAAAGAGGACGAAGGGAGGACGACGACACCAGGAGTGGACCACCGTTACCTCAAAAAGAACAAGAAAGCAGGAGAAGAAAACAAAACCAGCTTTAAGGAAAATGCTCCGGAAAAAGAACGCTAATGGGAAACCAAATAGGGAAAAAATGACCCACTCAGGGTCATTGCAAAAACAATTCAGCTGAAGGATTCAGAGCCATAGCAAAGCCTTCCAGACCAGGTTAAAACAAAAAACCTGCAATTTCAGGCTAAGCCCAAATATAAGCAGGGTCAGTGGGACCATCTCATCCAGAGACACGAAAACGATCATCCACCCTGAGGAACACGACAGCGATCAACATCAAGGAACTGAAAGAAGAAGAGAGAATTAAGAAAGCAGTAGTTGGTTGCTACCCACTTGAAATGCCTGAAAAGCCACCTAACGAGCGCAGCCAATGTGACAGCTGCGATTAGAATGAAAGAATAAACAAGGTATACTTACCAAGGCTGTACTAGTCACCTTCGTAGGGACCATCCCAGAAAGAGTTGATCTGGGAGTTGTTCGGGAGATATGGGGTGAAAACTTACTACCCGGAACCCCTAAGGTGCTTCAAGTGCCAGAAATTTAGGCACCATAAGAGCCCCAATGTCAGGCAAAGCAAGAGACCTGTGCAATATGCAGGCAGGAACATCCAACTGAAGACTGCATTGCCAAAAGGAAAGCAGGGGAGACCACAACACCGAAGTGTCCCAACTGCAGCAAGGCACACATCGCCATGGCCTGGGGATGCCCGGAGAGACTGGCGAAGGAGTAAAAGGCCGCTCTGCCCAAAGAAACCAGAAGAGAGAGGAGCTTGTCAAGAGGAGGGCAAGGGCAGCACCAAAACCTCAGCCCAGAAGAAGGTTCTATACCAGGGAAGAGCTGGAGGAATCCAGGAGGGGAAGCAGGACCCAGCAGGCAAAGAAACAGCTCCAGGTCTGCATCAAGAAGACCCTCAGCAAACAAATCCTCAGGCACCTAAACCATTGCCAAGGTCTATATACATCAAAACAATCAATCTCAGGGACAGATTGACAGACTTCTCCGAACGCATCATAAAGGGAGACATCAATGCAGAAACTATCCAAGAGTGCATAGAAGTAACTTCTTAAGAGCTTCATCAAAGGAGCTTCCAAGTCCCCCCCTCCCCCTCTCTACCAACTATGCAGGAGGCAGCGACCCAAGCTGCACCAAAACCCACCCCTCAAACCCCCTCACCTCTACTTTCCACATCCGCCCTCAACCCCTCACCTTCCACATCCTCTGAACAAATAAACCACACCTCAACTCATCCACTCACCCTCATCATCACCATCAACCACTGAAGGCATGACAGAGGAAACTGGAATAACATTCGCACCAACGGGACCCCAGACAGTTCTCCTCAACGTACCAATCATGCTGAAAATCATCAATTGGAACGCTGGTGGAATAAGGACAAAGGCAGCTACAACTAATTGCAGTCTGCAAAACAGAAAATGTGGACATCATTCTACTGCAGAAACCATGCTAAACAACTGGGACGGACAAAATTCAGAATAACTGGATATAATGTCTACACAAACCCCATGCGTAGGCACAGACAGAGGATTGGCAATTCTCGTCAAGAATACAATCCCAACAGCAAGACACACAACCCAATCCCATGTGGGCAACAATGTGGAAACCCTAGCCGTGAGAATCACACTGCTAAACCAGAGGATAGATATATACAACATATATAGAAAAATACATAGAGAAGAACCAGGAGAACTGCAGCTCACACAGCTCTTCGCACATGCAGCAAAGAATCACCAACAATTATATGTGGGGACTTCAACGCGCCATCACCCTCTGCTATCATCCCCCATCGGCCACAAACCACCTGGAGAGCACATAGCTTCCTCTCTAGATGAGTTTGAAGGAGTCTCACTACTCAACTCAGGGCAACCTACCACATAAGAGGAGGCAGATTAGATTTGACATTTGCCACAACAACAATCAGGACACCTAACAAGGTGGCAAGTACACACGACATTAGTGAGCGACCACTTTGCCACAGTAACAGAGCTGGAGATGCAGCAACTACCGCCAATCACCGCCACCCCTCCTGACATGGAAACCAAGACCTAGCAGATTGGGTTGTGTTTCGTCTAGCCCTCGAAGAGTGGGCAGCACAAAATACACTCCTCCAGAAGACATAGATCAGCTAGAAAGATCTAGTTGAGGCTATACACAATGCTGCAAACAGGGCAATGCCCCATGAGAGTAGGAAGAAGAGACCACACCTACAAAGACTCCTGGTACTACTGCCCAGAAGTAAGAAGACTGAAAACCCTACTGAACAGGGGTAACAAAAAATTTATAGGAAAAGAAGGACAACAGAAAACAGGGAAATACTACAAGCATTCAAAATGATGTTCAACAGCAGCTGCAAGAGATAAGAATTGAAAAGTGGATGGAATGGTGTACAAAACTATCACAGTACACATCTCTCTCGGAGCTATGGAAGTGGCTGAACAGAGTAGCGGAAAGAAGAGAACACCCGTAGCAAACTCACCCTCACCCACTAGAAGAAGCGGAAAGACTGGCAACATCCTTCGCCAATAGGACTAGCTCAGGTAACCTCTCCCTGAAACAAGAAAGAATTCAGGATCAACTAGCACCGATTCGATGGGAGGAGATCGATGCGGCCTTGCCACAGACCAGACGATACTGACATCCCTTACACAGTAGAGGAACTGAAAGCAGTTTTTAAAGTTGGCAGAGACACAGCACCAGGAGCAGACAGGATAACATACACCATGATCAGCAAAATGGGTCCTGCAGGAGAAACAGCCTTTCTGAGAATCCTGAACAAAAAACACACATCGAGCACACAAGACCACAAACCTGGCGGCAGCAAGGACACGCAGCCAATCCCCAAACCTAAAGATCCAGAGAACCCAAGACCAATCGCATTGGGTGTCATGCATTGAGAAAACTGGAGAAAAAAATGTACTAAATAGAATGAAGTACAAGATTGGTCCACTGCACAAGCAGCTATATGCATATCAGGAAGGAGTCGGAACTACAGAGTGCATAACAGATGTTCTCAGCTATATAAATCAGAAGAAGGCCACAGTAGTCTTCATAGATTTGAAAAAGGAAAAGCTTTTGAACTAGCCAGTCCAGCAGCAATACTACAATCGTGAGTAAGGAAGGGAGTCCAAGGACACTTACTAGCCTGGACAAAAAAAACTACGTGCTGAGAGGCAGGCCAGAGGTAAAATTCCAAGGAGTGATGTCTACATTCCACGACTTGGAAAATGGCACCCCTCAGGGAGGAATTCTGAGTCCATTTTTATTCAATATACTAATGGAGAATATAGCCTCCCTGCAGCTTCCAGAAGGCGTAGAAATCTTCATCTATGCCGATGATGTGTGTGTAGTAGCAAGAGGAGCTGTAGAGTACCCAGAAATGCAAAGGGCACTCAATGACATCAACAATAAATCAAATGAGCTAGGCCTAAAAATAAACATAAAAAATAAAACAAAGGCCCATGACAATAAAAGCCACAGACCGCTGCAACCACTAACAATAGGAGCTGAGCCCATAGAATGGGTAGACAGCTACATGTACCTAGGGAGTTGTCATAGATCAGCAGCTAACTTTCAAGGAAGAAATCAAGTACTTGAGAGAAAGAGCAAATGCAAGACTTGCTGCCATGAGATACATGTCATCCCTTGAAGGAAGGGAGCAAAATGAACACATACAAAGGAAGTACTACCTAGCCTGCACCAGAACATTGGTGGGACTATGCTGCCCCCACTCTGATAAGGCTGACAGAGGCTCAGAAAGAATCACTGGAGGTCATTCAAAACAATGCAAGAGACTCATGCTAGGAGCACCTACATGGACAAGACTGTGCAACCTCAGGCTTGAAACTAACTGCCAAAGCTAGAGGATAGGATTGCACAGCGAAATGTTAAGCACATGGCCAAGATGTTCCTCTCAGAAAGAGACTCCATCTCTAAGAAAAGAGCAAGAGAGGAACTTGACAAACACCCACAGATTCAAACTTCGAGTTCCTATGGTAGGGACCAAAGTGACAACATCAAAAAGTCTAGGCATGGCAGAAACACTGCTGCAACTAGGTCCAGACCACAACACAGGGCACACAAAACAACTACCACCCTGGAAGAAGGACACTACAATATACAAATACACAAGCCTGCCTAAGAGCAAAGAGGACTGCACAGGAGAAGGAGAGCTAAGAGCGCAGCCTATGAAGCAATCAGAAACACTGAGACCATAGGTGCACACAAACATACTACACTGATGGCACTGTAGATCCTGAGAAAAATCACAAAAACTACGGGAGCTGCAGTATATTTCAAGAAACTTCACAGCCTGTGGAGGACCTCCAACCACGGCCTCCACTATGCAGACAGAGTTAACAGCAATAAGGACAGGCACTGCTGTACTCACTGGAGAATGAAGTAGGGCCTGTAATCATCCACACAGACTCAAAGTCCTCAATGCAAGCCCTGCGAACAACAACAGAAAATTAAAGAAAATAAGGCACTGCTGGCTGGAATTAAAACACTGCTACACCAACACAGTGAAAGAGGTAGACCTTTGTCACCTTAAAACTGGATAAAAACCCAGTCACATAGGAATTCCAGGCAATGAGGAGGGGCTGATGAGCTAGCCAAAAGTACAAAACACATTGACAGAGTGCAAGTACATATACAACCTGCACTGCAACAAGTCAAAAAATGCAATGAAACCACTCTGCAAAGAAAAATTGATAAATGACCATCGTGAGTGGGTAGAAAAGAAAACTCACGTCTGCCAGATGGTATAAGATCGACTGGGTCGTAGTGCCTCCATCCCATAGACAGGCACACACCAAGAAAACTTGCTGTGATCATCCACAGACTCAGGCTAGAGGATATAAAAGCCTGCTGGGGAAAGGAAACAATTGTGGTTAAAAACAGTGTCATGACCATGTGAACACTGTTTTCAAGAAGAAACACAGCAACCACTCCTTCACTACTGCTTGGAATGCAGAGAAACAGCACAGCTAAGAGGTGCAGCACAAAATGCAATACCTGCACAAGATGCTGAGCATGCAGCTGCCACAGTCACAAAGACAATCATTGAAAACTTAGAAGAGCATGCCCAGTGCTCTACAACCTACCTCCCCCACCAAGGTAATCAAACTAATAAAAATCAATCACTCATCACATCCCCTCATTGTAAGGCTCTATCCACATCATCCACTATCATTCTTTTAAAAAAAACTTTACCTACAACTAAAATCCTCCCGCAGGGACCCAACCCAGGGAGTAAAGGGTTGGACAACCCCACCTGCACCGCTTCTCCGATTTTCGAAAGCCTTCTCTCATTCAAACTTCTTCTATAATATGACATGATGGCCCTCTCTTACTGACACCATCATCCTTCCCCTGTCCACTCCTATCTCTACAAACTAAAGATATTTTCCAATTTCAAAAAAACTAACCATGTACCTAAAGAATCTTTTCAGATCACCTACGGGCCGAACAAGGGAAAGGCCCGTGCCCAACAAGAAGTGTTGGCTTAATACAACAACAACAACATATTGAAATTCTTTATGTTGTGACATACCTATATAAGATTAATGACGTTTATATTTCAGAATTTAATTAGCCATTGCACTTATGATTCAAATTTTCGTGTCTGTTGTTATTTTAGATTGAGCTGCCTTATGCCAGCACGGGCTCTGCTCCTAGAGCAGCCTGTAATTTTTTTTTTCTTTTTTTTTTAACATCTTAGTCAAGTTGAATAAAGGAAGAACGGGATGAAATAAAAAAAATAAGAAAATAGGCTATCTACTGAAACAATGACAGGTTTTTCTCCATACAAAGCAATTGCTTAAAGATAAATCATGTCATGAATTACTGTCTCCAAAGAACTCTTAGCCAGAACAAGGAAATCAGGAAGTGACAAATATGTACATCATCAAAGTACATAAGAGGAAAATAAGATATTTATAAATATTTCTTTATTTTTCTAAAATCTCAAAATGTGAAATGGTAATCCGAGTTATTTTCCACTGATTCCTTTAATTTCCAGTCAATTATATATCATATATACAAAAACTATAAACTGGCCAACTCCAAGTCCATCATTATGACAATTTGTTGTTTACTTTCTGTACTCAAGAGTCAAGAGGTATCAATGGTGGAAGTGTATTCATTAATAAAAAAGGAAAATCTTTCTTTTTCTTTTTTTCTGCCAATTGATTTACTCTAAATTACATGTTATTCCCTAGTAACATACGCTAAAATATTTTAAAACCTACCAATTCCTCAGATTTTTTCTTTGCAGATTAATTTTACAACATACAGATCTAAAAAAAAACTTTTACTGTACCATGCAAAAGCACACTCCCCCCCATATTTGTCCAACACTATTGACCATACACTACTAGTTTACTAAATTTCTGCCGCAATATGACGTAAATAATAACACTAGCGTTGACTTAATAAGATCAACACAGAAAAGTTGTTACTATCAATTAATATGATCACTACCTAGATACCTTAGTTGCACTCGCCATTCATGGAGGACCTATTGATTAAGTGTGAAAGTAAAGTGCGATACAAAGTTCCATCAATATTTTTCGCTTCCGTATGGAGGAAAGCGTTACAAATTCCATTTTGAGAACGACCTAATTTAGATGATGACTGCTACTCGTGTTTAACGATTGGATTTTTCCGTATATAGAAGTTTTATGTTAAAATGAGCTAGATATGAAAAATAGTAGTTAAAATTTTCAATAAAATTCAAGAAATGTTAATTATATTTTGCTTTTGACATTGATGACAAGCCGCAGCAAAAGTGCTGAAGAAATGGAGTTTGATAAACAGCAAAGAGAAAGTTACAAAAGCAAATGTTTCATTCCATCAGCCACGCATCCCGGGCATCGTGCCACATCGTGCCCCCAGGTCCTTGGTGTCGGGTAAGCTCTGATTTCTAGCCACACAGGTCAAAGGACTTTGATCATTCGTCTCTTCAAACGCGTATATTGCGCCTCTGTTGATGTCGGAAGAGAATAACAAATAACATAATGGTCAGTCGACTTAAGTGGGTCGTTAAAAGTGGTGGTTGAAAAGGGAAACAGGCTGATTCGGACCTTTTATCCAGGCTTATTCGGACCTTTCATATGATTGGTCGATTTTTTTCTGTGCAGTTTTACTCCTGAACAAGAACTTTTAAAGTAATATTTATTCGGACGACTGTAATTAACCCCCCAGGGGCTCGTACTAAACAATGGCGAAATACATTTGACGCCCCAGTTCCTGGTGGCTTTCGTATTTCGCGGGGGAACGAACGATGCGGAATGCTTATATATAGAAATACCCATTGCTATAATATAACATTATTAGTATGGGTCCGAATCAGCCTAGCAAATGGTCCGAATCAGCCAAGATAAGGTCCAAATCAGCCAAGGTCCGAATAAGCCTGCATCCTTTCCATCTGTTCTCTCACTCACCTCGCCAACTAGATTTTAGGTAGATTGTAGCATACTATAAATAGAGGGGTTGTTAATACCTCTGGTGCTCTTCCAGCAAGGTGGATAAAAATACTGAATGACACAATGGAAAAGGGTCTAAGAGAGGAAGATGGAGAAGGCTGACTAGAAAACAGCTACCCATATTGAAATGGGAAAAGCTGATGGCAAAGAAGTTCTTCCAGCAAGATGGACCTGCAGAGCCATGCAGCCGTATTGAGAACCTCAAGAACTACAAAAATTGAATAGGCGCTAGTGCGTCCTAGGATTGCTTTTATTATTATCATATTATATGGTAGGTTGTGGAGCTTCGGGAAAAAATCTTCTAGAATAAGCGCAATGGCGACTTCAATTTTGAAATCGGAACCCCATTTAATATAATCTTATATAAATTTTCAAATAAATTCAAGAAATGTTAATTATATGTTTGATTTTGACATTGATGAGCCGCAGCAAAAGTGCTGAAGAAATGGAGTTTGATAAACAGCAAAGAGAAAGTCGCAAAAGCAAATGTTTCATTCCATCAGCCACGCATCCCAGGGCATCGTGCCACATCGTGCCCAGTCCTTGTGTCGGGTAAGCTCTGATTTCTAGCCACAGGCAAAGGACTTTGATCATTCGTCTCCTCAAACGCCAATATTGCGCCTCTGTTGATGTCGGAAGAGAATAACAAATAACATAATGGTCAGTCGACTTAAGTGGGTCGTAAAAGTGGTGGTTGAAAAGGGAACAGGCTTATTCGGACCTTGGCTGATTCGGACCTTTATCCAGGCTTATTCGGACCTTCATATGATTGGTCGATTTTTCTATGCAGTTTTACCTCCTGAACAAGAATTTTAAGTAATATTTATTCGGACGACTGTAATTAACCCCCAGGGGCTCGTACTAAACATGGCGAAATACATTTGACGCCCCAGTTCCTGGTGGCTTCGTATTCGCGGGGACGAATGATGCGGAATGCTTATATAGAAATACCCATTGCTATAATATAACATTACTAGTATCGGTCCGAATCAGCCTAGCAAATGGTCCGAAACAGCCAAGATAAGGTCCAAATCAGCCAAGGTCCGAATAAGCCTGCATCCTTTCCATCTGTTCTCTCACTCACTCACCAACTAGATTTTAGGGTAGAGTAGCACTACTATAAATTAGAGGGGCTAATACCTCTGGTGCTCTTCCAGCAAGGTGATAAATTACTGAATGACATCAAGGAAAAGGGTCTAAGAGAGTAAAGGAATGAGAAGTGCTGACTAGAAAAACAGCTACCCATATTGAAATGGGAAAAGCTGATGGCAAAGAAGTTCTTCCAGCAAGATGGACCTTTTGGCAGAGCCTTTGCAGCAAAGTAATGAGAACTTCAAGAACTACAAAAATTGAATAGGCGCTAGTGCGTCCTAGAATTGCTTTTATTATTATTATATATGGTAGGTTGTGGAGTTTCGGGAGAAAATCAGTTTGGAAATCGGAACCCCATTTAATTTAATCTTATATATATTCCACATAATAAAAAATAAAATCGGTCTTGTCTGCTATTAAAACGGTTAACTAGTAAGTAGATGTATAGGTTATCACTGGTTGTGTCTACAAGTCATGTCTTTTCTGTGAGTACTCAAGTACTTAATCAACCTATGGAGAAATATTTCTGCTACTACTAATAAAGTGAAAAATGCTTGTATTTTTGTGCAACAAATCGGTTTTTTTTCATAGTTTGGTAACGCAATAAAAAACAAATAGACTTATACCCTCAAGTACTCATCTGGTAAGAATTTCCAGAAGATCATTAAAAACCTTCAGAGGCTGAAATGACCAAGCGGCGACATAGCAGCCGCTGATCCCGGAATGCGACCACCTTCCTGAAAAAGCACTTGAATCCGCTGGCCATAGGCCATGAGCAACAGTCAAGGGTTGTGGTGTTATCCTAGCAGCTCACCAAGAACATCTATGTTCCTTTTCGATGTAAGTGTTTTCTCCTAAACTACGAAATAATTGCATAATTCATCGCCTTTCGGGAACTGGCCGTGTTTTCGAGAGAGGTGGCCACGTACTCTACTACTTATAAAATAGATATCAGAAGTGATATTTCGAAATAATTTGCACATGAATGATTAATTTAACTGTAATGAAATAACTGGTCCTTATAACGGTTAATCTAAGCAATGGTAGTGCCGTAAGCTATAGCTACACCAAGAGTTACAATATGGCCGCACGACATCACATGCTCCGGCAGGCTTATTTCCTGCATATCTTTTTACAATGAACTGATACCCAGTGAACGTAATGCGTTGTAATTAATGTGGACATAAAATAAGGCTCCTTGGTGGGGCTAAGTTTGAGGTTATTTACCCCATTACTAGGTCTAGAGCTTTAGTCCAATCCCCACCTACCTAGCCTACCACCTGTGATAACCTATACACTTACTTACTACAGAACCGTTTTTAATAGCAGACAATACCGATTTTATTTTTTATTATGTGGAATATATATAGGATTAAATGAAAACTGAAGTAGCCATTGCGCTTATTCTAAAAAATTTTCTCAAAACCAAACTCCACAAACCTACCATACAATATATAGCTAATAATGATATTATATTAAAAATTGTTTCGGGGGTTCCGTGAAGGTATTGGGGAGGGGGGGGGGCCGGGTCCGGCCCGTCACTAGAATAACGTAAATGTAACTAGCATCATCCCTATATTTATTTCAACGACATTATCCGCATAATAAATTGTTATGTCAAATTAAGTTTAAATTGTATATTTATTATTAATTTTAGAGTTGATGTTTAACAAATTCATATTATCTATCCAAGTTTAACATTAAAACAGCGGAAACATTGAAAAATGGAAATTGGGTAGTTGGTCAGAAATGCACTTTGTTTTTCTAGCCATATGTAATAAATACATGTTTTGAAAAACAGATAATTCCATATCTGTAAATAGAATCCATGACCTGATGGGGTCATTGGTGAATTAGGAGCGTCCTACGTGACTAACAAATCTAGATCACGCTGTGCAATGCCTGCAGTGGCCCTGGTTTAAGTTTGTTTTGAAAACATCATCGATTCATACCTTTGTCCACTTTTCATAACACCTTCCATGGGAAGCGGTTGACCTGTTAACCTGTGCCGGAAACTTGTAAACTTCCGAGCCGGCGGGGGGACTACGTATGTTTTTTATGTGAATCGCTGAGATAGCTAATGTATCGCTATCGACGTGATGCTCTAAGTATTCAGTTCGCTTCAAGTGATCAAACGGAACGGTCTCCTGACCGAACTATCTCTCTTGTAATGGAGTACAGAAATAAAGTGTGTACTGTTATCAACTTATCCGTTTGAATCATCTCCTTTATTCTAAGAAGAACCACTCTACTGAGATAACGTAAGAAGAGAAGAAAAGACGAACCAGTAATGCTTTACGAACAAACAGTCTTAAGAAAAGACAAACAGTCTTTCGCCAAAGCGGAAAGAAACAAAAACAAACATGGTGGCAGCATCAAAGAAGACTAACATTAACAAGAACCATATCAGCCGACCGAAGAACTTGAAACATCAACTTCCAGCTTTAAGTCAATAATAAACTGAGGAACGGGATCTTCAATCAACGCAACCGTAAACATTCTATGAAGACGAAAGATATGAATCCTTCATCAAGAAGAATACAAGCATCAACATCGACGTTTGAGTGACTGTTATCACATATCTCCAAGAATCAAAAACCGGACGGGAGCAGCAGCATCGAACATCAACAGAAAGAAGAAACAAATAAAGGAAACAACGCGCGATCACAAGCAAGGACATGGAGAGTAGGCCAAGAGGAAGACGCGAGAGAGAGAGAACTGTGATGTCATCGGATGTCAACAATCCTTCCCCATATAAACCAGAGCTAAGTAGAATTTTGTTTATCTATTCTTTTTGGTTTTTTCTGTATAAATGTGTTGTGCAAAAACACATTTATACAGTATATTGCATATGTGCGTTTTACGTAGTGGTTCGAGTTGTATTCTTATAGATATTTTGATAGGACCGCAAGGAATAGGAGTGATAAGAAAAATTAAAAGTGAACATGGCAACTACTGCGGCAACTACTGCGGCTGGCAACCCGAATGTTGTGACGTTCGTAGCGCGAGGTAGCAGCAATTGTCCCTTTTCAAGGTCGGGTCAATGGGTTCCTGCCTCAAAATGTTGAGGCATGGATCTCATCTGTAGACGCCTCATTTAAATGCAAAAAGCATCACAGACCAGCTGTTACAATTACAGGAAGCCAAAAGCTTCATAGACTTTGCTAAAGGAGACGCAAGTGCATATCTAAGAGGTGTTTTCTTTCCAAGAGGCGCTACATGGACGAGTTCAAAATTAGGTTACGTGCCGTGCATGGGGTCGGTGAAGAGGCTTTAGATTGTAGTATTGGCTTTAAGAAATATCCTTAACCAAGCCTCTATGACTCAGCTTAATGTTGTCGAGCGGACGGCGCTAATTGCCGACCGGCTAAATGAATATCAAGATAGTTTAAGTAACTCCTGGGTGGGTTACAAGTGCCAGGATCGCTGTGAAAGGATTTTATCCGTCTCATATACCTCACGACCATTACCAGCCATGTTGCCTGAAGCTTTAGTGCGGTGTTTTGACAAAAAGCTGCAGCCCGACAGTACGGAATTAGATGTGTATAAACAAATAAAAAAACACATGTCTAAATGTACTGACCTTGATCCCTCGCTTACTCAAGTTTTTGCAAAATATGAGAATAAACCACAAGTAAACGTGGTCCATAATAATAATCAAGCTGCAGGGATGGTTTGTTATAATTGTAAACGACCATGGTCACCATGATTTCAGACTGTCGGACGCGTTTTTTGTTCAATACATAATAGTTCCACTCATTCATATAATCGTTGCTTCTCGCGGAATCAACAGCAGAATCCTAAAAACACGCAAACAGTTGCCAATGAAACAAAAAGAAGGGTGTCCTCAGTACTATAAAAAAGAAACAAACAAACGGTAATGCTGACTCAAACAGCACAAACAAATCGTGCTTCAGGTACCTCTGTTCATGGGCCTTCTAGCCAGAACTTGCAAGGTCAAGCGAATTTTCAAGGGTGCTAAAACAAAAGCAAAATACCACGTAGTTAGCTCCAAGGGGGGAGAGGACGATGTTGGGTCATCCATATCAACATCTTTTGTATCAAATAATCAGTTTAATCATTTATCAGATCATTGTGAGGCAATCGATTTTCCTATGAAACACACGGCCGAATCCAAAAAATCTGTGCAGGTTCCCGTAGATTTGCAACAAATTCATGCAATTATAAGTCAAGACGAGTTACGACCAACCTTACATGCAGTAAATTTGGACCATAAGTCATTTACTTTGTTCTTTGATTCTGGTAGTCCACGTAATATCATGGATTTTGAGGACTCATCATTTACTCTTTTCAAACAAAAACCTTCCTATAGAGAAGTCCGGAGTAAGACTCTCGGGTAATGGAAATAATGAATTAAATGTGGTAGGAGTAACTCATGTTCAGTACAAGGTCGGTAAGCGCACGTTTTCGATACCTTTATCGTTGTGAACAAAACATTAATATGTATCCCGCAGTAATTATTGGATACCCGTCTATGGGCAATCAAAACATTACATTAGCCCCTGCAAAACACGGCGTGTATATCAAAGGGAAAATTCTATAAGTCTTCTAATACCTCAAAAATCAGTTTTAGATAATAAGGAGACAGAAGGGAGTAGTAACATAGATCGAAGAACCAATCACTTGTCTCATGAACAGAAATAATCCACGCGACCCAACAGAATTCTCGCTCAGCCCGTATATCAGCTTGCACGCAAACTCTCGAGCCGAACGTAACTTCGAACATATTAGTGCGTGTTAAAGAAAACTTGCCGGGATCTGAAATGTTAATCCTTTCCACACTCTGAAAACACACGGATTATCTGTCACACAGCCATTTATACAGTCGGCTCACAACAACAATGTAACATCGAAGTCTGTAATCATTTGAATACCACTTGTTAGTAATCCACAAAATCAACATATCTTGGATGAGGAATTTTTTTATAAACATCACATCTTACCGTAGCTGAGATCAATCACGCTCAATCAGTTGCGGATGAATCCTTTTGCAATCTATAAAAAATAAAATCAATAACGGACATTCAAGAAGAAGAAATCAGCAGAAATTTTGAATCTTTTAACTGAATATCATGATGTTTTTTCCACTACGGATGGAACCTTAGGAAAAAGAGAAGTCATCGAGCATCAAATAGGCTAAAGGAACAAACAGAAAGTAATCTATGTACCTTAGTACAGACTCCCTATGAAATTCCAGAATGAGATAACGGAGAAACTAGGTTATATTTCCTTTATTAGACGCCCATAAAGTAGAGTTTTATTATAGCCTAATATCAGTCAGCATTGAAAATTATAGGATTATGATCACTATTCCTTTTGATTGTTCCGATAGCTTGGCAATCATCAAATAGCACTGTTTCCAACTTTCATGACGAATAACTCAAGTCCAGTAAATATCCAATTTGACCGGACATGTTCTGATTTCTCTTGATAGGAAATCATTCACAGTCATTAAAGACTTAGATAAACTCACTCACTGTTCAGAAGCATGAATAATAAAGTTTTTGTACAGCTGACTCTTTTAAATTCTACCCTATATCACTGGATTTCATGTGAGTTAGGCATAGTGCTAAACGGCTCTCTCTCCCATACACAGCGAAGGTTGTCTGAAGAAACTTTATCCCTTTTAACAGTAATAAGTCCAAATTACAGAATGAACAATGGCTCCTGGATCCGATACAACAAAGACGGTTTTCAAGTCGCATGTCCGGACGGGACCACCGCCCATTCCCAAGTCTTTGTAGCAGCTGATGGCTTGTACAGGGACATCTACAACTACACAGTCAAAGGGGTCAACACGATAATACGTGAGAGGACCTACTTCGCAAACTATACCTGGGCGACTACAATTATCCCTCACTACCTCTCCCATAAACAACGCGCGGGTGGCTCATCGTTTGACACAACTGGCTGAGATGGACCACGCGTTACCGACTTATGCAGGAGGAGAAAATCTTCGTTACTACGTGCTGCTGGCCGTGTTTAGGCGTGACGGCCCTATTGGTTATCGCCGTTAACATCTTTGCGTGGCGTAGGTTGAAGCGTACACAGAAGGATCTTCAAGGAAACGTTGTTGGTCGCTCCAGACGACATTCCTGTTGTGTGAAAAGCGTATACATTCAGGGGCCGTCTGAAAACTGGCCACTGGCCATTTCTTGGTGCCTAGGAAAATTGTCTGGAATTGTGTTGTGTGTGAAATGCGGTCTGTACGCTGGCAATATGTAGGACAAGAAGGACTCCAAGCCTTTGCATTTGAACAGTTAAAAGTATCTCTCCGGGCACCTAATAAAATATTTTGTTAGCCCCCAATAATAGTATATATTATTATATATATATATATATATATAATATATATATATATATATATATATACTCCTAAAAGTATTTTTCGGGCACCATAATAAAATATTGAAAAAGCCCTATATTAATTTGTGCACACTTATATTATTATACAATTGTACAATTATATTTATATATATACAAGGAGTGGCAAGTACTCTTTAACAATTATCCATGATCATGTTTGTGTTTACCCAGTAACCGCTATTCTTAATCAGGTTACCTATTACCATAATCTTCATGTATACATGTTAACATTTTGATTTTTACTTTTTGATTTTTTTTGGTACCCAATAATCATTATTATCAAACATGGATCTATATTTTCCATGCATTTCTCTTTATTTATGAATATGTCCAAAAAGGGTATGTAACAGAACCTTTTTATGCATTTAATCACTTCTTATGATTATATCTAAATATATGTTACGAGCACACTCCTAAGAAACCATGTTTAAAGTAACTTTTGTTATTCAAGGCTTGAATGGTAGCTGTCCAAGCCTAATGTAATAAATACATGTTTTGAAAACAGATAATTACATATCTGTAAATAGAATCCATGACCTGAGCGGTCATTGGTGAATTGGGAGCGTCCTACGTGACTAACAATTCTAGATCACGCTGTGCAATGCCTGCAGTAGCCTGGTTTAAGTTTGTTTGAAAACATCATCGATTCATACCTTTGTCCACTTTTCATAACACCTTCCATGGGAAGTGGTTGACCTGTTAACCTGCGCCGGAAACTTGTAACTTCCGAGCCGGCGGACTACGTATGTTTTTTATGTGAATCGCTGAGATAGCTAATGTATCGCTATCGACGTGATGGTCTAAGTATTCAGTTCGCTTCAAGTGATCAAACGGAACGGTCTCCCTACCGAGAACTATCTCTCTTGTAATGGAGTATAGAAAATAAAGTGTTGTACTGTTATCAACTTATCCGTTTGAATCATCTCCTTTATTCTAAGAAGAACCACTCTACTAAGATAACGTAGGAGAGAAGAAAAGACGAACCAGTAATGCTTACAAACAACAGTTGTAAGAAAAGACAAACAGTCTTTCGCCAAAGCGGAAGAAACAACACATACAGGCAAAGAATGAACTGATCGATGTTGGAATGTAATTATAATAAATAAAATGGTGGTTAGTCCACTTCAGTGGGTCGTAACAGACGTCGCTGAAAAGGACATCGGGAGAAACCAACCCTGGAAGAATGATGGCTACACCCTTCAGTTTGGTAAGAAAAAAAAGAAGAAAAAAAAGTGAAATTAGCTATGAACTGGAGAATAGTATGCGAGGGAAGCAAGAGTGGAAAATATGTGATAGATAGAAGAAAGCTGAAAGATTGCAAAGACACACAAGCCTTGGTAGAAATAGCAAGAGAAAATGGTCCAATAAAACAGAAATACACCAAATGGCAAACAGAACTGGACAAAATATTGAGAAAATGTAAGAAAAAAACCAGTGAAAAAGAACAAATCAAGAGTGTTAAGAGACCTAATGAAGGCTAGAAGGAGAATAAAAAAGGAAGGGAAAAAGTTCATTAGTACAGAAAAGAAGAGGATATGGCAGGTGCAGGAGAAATTAATAAGTGAATACATTATTAGAGAAAAAATGAAGGAAGATGGCATTAGAATAAAGAAGACAGCAGCTGAAATAAAATCCAAAGGGGGAGTAATGGAGCAGCCTTTGGGACTTCAAGAAAAAACTTGACGGCACGAAACCAAATAATGTGGTGGCAGTAAGAAGCAAGGAAGGGAAAGTAATAGAAAATGTTGAAGAAATTAAAAGAGAATATGAAATTAACCTCCAGTACCAGAAATGGATGTCCATAAGTGGGATAGGAAAAAACGGAAAAAATCCAAAAGTCAAAGTATTTTCAAGATGTGGAAAAGCAGTAAAGAACCTGAAGAATAAATACACCCCAGACTGTCAAGATATAAATAATATAATTATAAAAAGTTTGGGTACAGAAATGACTGAAAGTCTGGCACTCTTAATTGGAGACATTGAAGAGGAGTTAAACACTCCGGATGAATGGGAGAAAATGAAAATATTATCACTGCATAAAAAGGAAGCAAGCTGGAATTAGAAAACAAGAGAGGAATCCATTATTTACAAGTAACATAAGCAAGGTATTGAAAAAGTGAAGGATGGAAATAACGAAGGATGAGTTAAACCTGAAGATAAGCCGTTCCAATGTGTGGCATATAGGGAAGATCCACAGTTGATCACCTGCTAACCTTAAACGCAGTGATTGACTACAACTCACTGTTAGAGCCCCAACGTATACATATGGTTTTGGGGATGCATATAAATGCTTTGACAAACTGGATCTGAAGGACTGCATCAAAGAGAAGGGAAAATGATAGGATGGAAAGATGCATGGTTGATAAGAAAAACAAAAATGAACGAAAATGGCAAAGCAGTTATAAGATGCCCTGCAGGAGAAACTGACACAAAATTGACATAAACAGAAAATGTGAGGCAAGGTACAATTTTTTTGCCCATAGCTATGCAGCATAGTGACTGACAGAGTAAATGATGTAAGCAGGAAGAATGTAACACTCATAAGAAACGTAGCAATAGAGTCCCTAATATTTGTTGATGACATAATGTTCCCTACAAGCAGGAAAGGAGTAGAAATGGCAATTGGCAACTGCCGAAGCTTAGAGCAGCTTAAGAAATTTACATTTAATACGAAACCAAGTAAGTCAGCAGTGCTAGTAATAGATAAAAAAGCAAAGAAATCAGATGTACAAATAAAAACAGAACTTAAAAATGGCCCAATTAGTAGCATGAAAGAATATAAGTACTTAGGAGAATGGTACACACTGAATGGCTCATAGGAAGCAAGTATTAAAACGAGAAATCAAAAGGTTGAGTACCTACTAAGAGAAATCAGAAGATATGGGGATGTTACAAAGTAGGAAACATGGCACTAGAAGTAACGGAAAAAAAAAAAGATCTATGAACAGTAGTTGTACCAACCTTATTTGCCAACATAGAGACACAAAGGAACGTAATGGAAAATTAATTAAATGCACTAGAGAAAATGCAATATAGGATCCTCCGAGGAATGTATGAACAACCTAAGGGCACGCCGTATTGTGGAATTATAGCTGAGTCCGGCATATGGCCAGTAGCCAACAGAATTGAGTATAAGAAGTTAATGCTTTTCCACAACATAATAAATTTGGAGGAGAAAAAGATTAGTAAAAGAAATAGTTGAAGATCAGTTAAGTGCCCCATATTGGGGCAATGTGGAACAAAAAGTGTGTTGAAACATATGCACCAAATATGATATAGAAAATTAATGGACTAACTAGAATATCCCAAAGCAGCACTGAAAAAGGAAATAAAGAAAAAAATGAATCAAGATATCCAAGAGACTTTGAGAGAAAAGAGAAAAGAAATGAAAAAGCTAAGATTCATAGACGACTTCAAGGAAAACAAGTACATAAGGGAACTGGAAACAAAGGATGTGTGTGTATCATTATGAAAGCCAGACTGAATATGTTGAACTTAAAGGCCAACTTCCGGGGCAAATTTAATTGTACGAGGTCTGTGAAATATGTCGAGTGGAGGAGGACACCACCGAACATTTATTCACGTGTAAATTACTACAAAAAGCAGATAAGGATATAAATTTAGGGACACTGTTATCCCCTAACAGAAAACTGGGAGAATATATAAGGATAGCCCTCAAAATTAAGAATGTTCTTAACCTGAAAAGCGATGGATGTCAAAGCTAAGTAACACGGTTCTGCCTCACTTATAAAGAAGAAGAAATGAAAGGGTGTTTGGGTAAACGTAAATAAAGCTTTGCACCTCATAGTGTAGTGTGCCCGCAACTGTGTTTGTGGAGTGAGCGCCTAGGAACCAGGAACCAGGAACCTCTATCTGTCCACTCACTCACCAACGTGAGTTTTAGGCAATACCATAAATAGAGGGTCAATAACAGATGTCATGTGTTAATACTTGTGTACTATAATATAGTGTTAATAAGGTAGAATTATGTGCGTACTATAATAGTACTATTAGGTTCGACGCTCTTTCAGTCAGGCAAAACATACTGAAATTTACTTAGCCAAAAATATTGGGCTAGACCATCTACATCCTTTCCTAGATTCTCCCGATCATTCTTGTGATTAAGTACCAAGTATTTCTCTTACAATCAAGAGAAATCTCATTCAACGGGTTCGTTCATACTCGTAAAACATCCCTACTTGTTCCTCTCTTCTAGATTTAACTCAGTGATAATTTCCCGTTTTCTGTACTTCCTCTCACCATAGGAAACGTACCAATGCCAGACTCTGCTCCTGCGAGATTCTCTCCAAGTTCATGACTTTATTATTAACGAGGAAATACGAATACATTTTGAATGTTACACGAGTCTTAATACCTCATTTTCTTCTGTTTCCCTTTCTGAAATCCTAAGAAATTTTTTATAATATTACATGATTTATAAATACATTCAACTAGTCTAGTGTTATCAATGCCTTACGAGCTATTGAAATTCTTTATATATTGTGACATATGCCTATAAGATTAATGACGTTTATATGTCAGAATTTAAGGGACGGCTACAATTTAGTTGTCCCCGGGTTTCGTCTGCGAGGGAATCGGCGGACTAATACAAACAAGATG
Source organism: Macrobrachium nipponense (assembly GCF_015104395.2). Classification (NCBI taxonomy): domain Eukaryota; kingdom Metazoa; phylum Arthropoda; class Malacostraca; order Decapoda; family Palaemonidae; genus Macrobrachium; species Macrobrachium nipponense. The sequence continues at coordinate 40,399,807 of NC_087208.1, read as the reverse complement.
GCGGCAGTTTGTTTTGGCGCTAGTTTTGAAAACCTGTGTAGTTTTAGAAAACCCGAAAACCTAAAAAAACGGTAATGGGGGACCCTATTGGGAACCGGAGTTTTTGGGTGGGGGGAGAACACACGAGTTTTGGTTAAAAGTGATTGAAAACGGTAAGGGGGGACCTATAGGGAAACCGGGGTTTTTAGGGTGGGGGAGACACAGACGACAACAATGAACACTGAAAACCACGAAACCCGGTTAGTTCATGAGATGAGTAGCCTAGGTAATGAAACTGTCCCCCTACTCTACATTCGTTCCGCGTTCAGTTAGGCTAACTAAACTGTCCCCCCTACTCAGTTTAATTGGCCAAGGTTTTCGCCTACTAGTTAATTGGTTCATGAGATGTGTGGCCTTGGTTACTAAACTGTCCCCCTACTCAACATTCTTAGACAGTGATTATGGACCGGGTAAAATGGTGTTATGCGGCCTGGGCAACTAAACTGTAAACTACCCCACTTATCCGACCATTTTACACCAAAATACCATCCGCCGATATTTCCCATGAATCGTAAATTTTTTTAAGTACCCACTTGATGTGAAGGTTGACACGGCGGTCGTAGCTCCCGTAGTTCTTGAGTTGGCTGCGGACAGGTGCTGTACGTCAGCCCGCCCCCAACGAGGGAATTTTAAATCAAACCAATCCTGTATCAGGTTGACCCAAGTCATGCCCAAGGGACATGGATTAACTTCCTTCCAACCAATAAAAACGTGTCCCGTAAATATGAATCAGACAATCATACCTGCGTTCACAAAATTTGCCCTTTCTGTTCTCCACCGCCGACATGGATAGAACGTGCGCAGTATTATTTCCCAAAAGTGTTACAGCAGACGAGTTCGATAAATATACGCATTTGTATATTAGTATTCTGATCGAGTTCCTACACAACACCGACGAATTTATGAAGTGGTTGCACAGAGAAAGGTTACTTGGGGACTATTCGGGGTTGTGTACAACGTGCAACATAGCGAACCTACGGTTCATGAAACATGGGACCAGCAAGGCCACGGGCCAACCGATTTACATGTGGCACTGTACAAACAGTAAGTGCGGTAAGAAGGTATCAGTTCGGCCCGGGTCCTTTTTTGATATTTTGTTTCACCAAGAAAACCCCACAGTGTGTTTTAACGGATTTGGTTATGCCTCTAGTACCTAACACCATGGTGGATTGGTATAATTTTTGTAGGGATATTATGTTGCCAAATCCTGTGTGCTGATAATAAGAAAATCAGTGGTCCTGGTCATATTGTTGAGATCGATGAATCTAAATTTGGTAAACGGAAGTACAACCGTGGCCGAAAGGTGGACGGATCTTGGGCATTCAGTGGCATTGGCCGACAGACACGTGAGACCTTTATCAAGGTGGTTCCTGACTGTTCTGCCAAAACTCTGATCCCGGTGTTGCTTGATAACGTACTGCCAGAAACCACAATCGTATCTGATTGCTGGAAGTCGTACAGCAAAGTCCGGGATCATTATTTTGCGCATAATGTCGTGAACCACAGCATTAACTTCGTTAGCCCGACGACCCGAACGTATACATGAACACTATAGAATCGCAGTGGCATGTTCTTAAACGGAGCGCACTACCGAGACACGGTACGCAGAAAGAACTTTACGAAAGCTATTTTTCTACGTACTGTATCCAGAAGCGGTATCTACAAGATGTTCCATGTCCATTCCTGAAATTGATCAAACGTGTCTATCCGCTTGAAAGTCGCATGACATCCCCCATCTCAAATTGGATTTCCCGGTTCGAAAAAAATAAGACCAGGACCTTCTACCAGCGAGCCACATGATCCCCCCACCCATTTCAAAGAGGCCGAGACTGATGCTTTCATGTACCCCTTCATGGTCGTCGAACAGCAGCGAATTTGAAATATGAAGAAGGTAAGTTGTATATTAATTTTTGTTAGCCTTAAAACTAGTGTTTTGGTTATTTTGAAGCCAGTACCGAAGCACGTGTTCGAACAGATCTATCGGCCTGGGGGTGGGCACGTAGGAACATGCATGATGCCGCAATTTGTGGATGTATGTAAACTAGTGTTTCGGTTAGGTTAGTTGGAAGACAGTACCGAAGCACGAGTTCGAACAGTAAGGCCGTGGAGAACGAGGAAGGTTTTTGGTTTAAGTTACAGTTATGGGGGGATTTATAGCCTAGGTAGTCGTGCTTTTTTGTATGTACTGTGGCTAATTCTCTGTAAAAAAAACCCCACCCTTGTGGCTTAAGCGCACACAGCGCAACATTACCTCTTGCCAGAACATGTCGTGCTTGCCAAGAATCTTTAAATATGTGGATAAGGCGCGAAGCGCCATTCCACCACGGCCTTACTGAAACCCCAGTGGCTAGCGCATACAGCCCAACATTACCTCTTGCCAGAACATGTTGTGCTTGCCAAGAATCTTTCAATATGCGGATAAGGCGCGAAGCGCCATCCCGCCACAGCCTTACTGACAGCACACATAAACACATTCACCGTTAGCAAATAATTTATCAGTACTTCTGGTTAGTCGTAGCCTAGGCTAGTCTGTCGTTTACAAGTAAAGTAGTGGTTCAAAGTTATGTATGCAAAGTAAGAGGTCCTAGCATCTAATTTAATGTCGGTTAGTGGTAGCCTAGGCTAGACGTTTTACATGTAGGCTAGTGGTTCAAAAGTTCTGCAAAGTAAGGGGTCCTAGGCTAGCCTAGCCTACGTCAACCTTGAATGCAGAGTAAGAGGTCAAACTTTTGTATTCAGGGTAAAGGGTCTGGGTCTCAAAACCGGGAATTGAGAGTTTCGGGCGCCATGAAAGTCTGAGGCCGCTTCCCCCCACCCAAAAACCCCGGTTTCCCACTGGGTCCCCCTTTACCATTTGATGTTTTATAGGCTTTATTTTCACTGGGTAAACTACAAAAACGGACCAATAACGTTATTCTTAGCAATTTTTTCCCACAAAAATAGATCGTCCCCGGATCTGTAGTCCCTCCCACAATTATGTGCTAACAAAAAAAAAAAAAAAACAAAAAAATACATGTTAGCACAAAAGTGGAGGGTGTGACCGCAGAGGACATGATGGTGGATTATTAAATAAGCAAATAAATGAGTCACTTCAATGGAGAATGTGGGAGATACAGCAGTACAGAGTTAACCTTCGGCGATCAACTTGCCGGTTACACTACTTTTACATAAGCGCGTTCAATGCACGCACATCATGAACGCAAGAATTATGGGTAAAAACAAATGACTGCACCCAAGCGTATAATCAACATTATCAATGCATCATAAATAAAAGTTTAATATTCTAACAGAGGGCTGTGAAAGTCTTCCTAGAAGATTTAACCAAAACCAAAAATTTATTCGAAGTGGAAAAGTATTTGTTTCGTGTCTGTTGTTGTTTTAAGTTGAGCTGGCCTTATGCCAGCACGGGTTCTTGCTCCTAGAGCAGCCCGTAAATTTTTTTTTTCTAAGATCTTAGTCAAGTTGAAATAAAGGAAGAAACGGGATGAAATAAAAAATAAGAAATAGACTATCTACTGAAACAATGACAGGCTTGTTCCATACAAAGCAATTGCTTAAAGATAAATCATGTCATGAAAATTTACTGTCTCCAAAGAACTCTTAGCAGAACAAGGAAATCAGGAAGTGACAAATATATGCATGATCAAAAGTAGACATAAGTAGAAAATAAGATTTATAAATATTTCTTTATTTTCTAAATCTCAAAATGTGAAATGGTAATCCTAGAGTTATTTTCCACTGATTCCTTTAATTTCCAATCAATTATATATCATATTACCAACACTATAAACTGGCCAACTCCATCATTATGACAATTTGTTGTTTACTTTATGTACTCAAGAGGTATCAATGGTGGAAGTGTTTTCATTGATAAACAGGAAATCTCCTAGTTTTCTTTTTTCCTTCAGCCAATTGTTTTACTCTAAATTACGTGGTATTTCTAGTAACATACACTAAAATATAACCTACCAGTTCCTCAGATTTCTTATACAGATTAAAAAAATAAAATGTGGCAACACTTTCACTGTACCATGCAGAGCGCACTTGCCCAACTAGTTATCCATCACAAATGACTATAGTAATACTGTAGTTTACTATATTTTAGCAGCGAAAACATAACGACGTTAATAACATTTCAGGGTAGACTTTTTCAGTTCCACACCATAAAAAAAGATCAATACAATAATATGGAATTACACTGTGAATTAAGACAACCGTAACTAGCACCAATCCCTATATTTATTTCAATGACATTATCCGCATATGAAATTGTTATGTTAAATTAAGATTAAATTGTATATTTATTATTAATTTTTGAGTAGATGTTTAAGAAATTCATATTATCTATTCAAGTTCAATATTAAAATAGCGAAACATTGAAAAAATGGAAATTGGGAGTTGGTCAGAAATGCAACTTTGTTTTTCTAGCCACACGGCAAAGAATGAACTGATGATGTTGAAGGTAATTATAATAAATAAAATGGTGGTCAGTCCACTTCAGTGGGTCGTAACAGACATCGTTGAAAAGGACATCGGGAGAAACCAACCCTGGAAGAATGATGGGCTACACCCTTCTGATTGGTAAAAAAAAAGAAGAAAAAAGTGAAATTAGCTATTTCACTCTAACTGTCCACTCACTCACCAACGTGAGTTTTAGGCAATACCATAAATAGAGGGTCAATAACAGCTGTCATGTGTTAATACTTGTGTACTATAATATAGTGTTAATAAGGTTGAATTATGTGTGTACTATAATAGTACTATTAGGTTCGACGTTCTTTCAGTAAGGCAAAAACATACTGAAATTTACTTAGCAAAATATATTTCTGCTAGAGCCGTCTACAATCCTTTCCCCGATTCTCCCGATCATTCTCGTGATTAAGTACCAAGTATTTCTCTTACAATCAAGAGAAATCTCGTTCCACGGGTTCGTTCATACTCGTAAAATATCCCTACTTGTTCCTCTCTTCTAGATTTAACTCAGTGATAATTTCCCGTTTTCTGTACTTCCTCTCACCATAGGAAACGAACCAATGCCAGACTCTGCTCCTGCGAGATTCTCTCCAAGTTCATGACTATTATTAACAAGAAAAAAACGAATACATTTTGAATGTCAAAAACGAATTTTAATACCTCATTTTTCTTCTTCTTGTTTCCTTTCTGACATCCTGAGAATTTTTTTATAATATTACATGATTTATAAATACATTCAACTAGTCTAGTGTTATAAATGCCTTACGAGTTATTGAAATTCAGTTCTCTCACTGATCCCACAGTGAGAAGAACTTCTCCTCCCTGAGACCTGCCTGCCGACTGCTGCTGGATACTGCCTGCTGCTGCTGCTGACCGTTGACCTGCGAGTTCCCGCCTGGGCCTGCCGACGATCTTCTGCCGCCGCTGCTGCTTCCCAAGCCTGTCACTGCTGCTAGCTGCTGCTCCTCCGCCGCGCCGCGCCGAGCGCGCGCCGCGCTGCCTGCTGCTGCTGCTCTCTGTAGGGGCCGCCCCTGCTGCCTCTCCTGCAGAGTAGACTGCCGAAGGGCGCCCCCAGCGTCGCCTGCTGCAAATTTGAAGGCTTTGCCTATAGTTATTGCTGATATTCAGCCCAATATTATAAGGAAATAACGACTGACTTTAAATAAGTCTACTTCCAAATAACCTTCCATTACTAACAGACTCTCCTGTGGAAAATCTGGTAGCCGTTGTGGTCTTAAAACTCCAGTTGAAGCAGGACCCAAGAGTCAAATCTCCCACTCTCGCCGTCTGTGGCAAGTGGCACAGGACTGATAGGCTTGGCGCCTATAAGCCAAGAACCTAGGATAGGAGATAGGTGTTTGAGAGGATGGCACTATAAGCCAAGAGAAAAGTTGTGAGTGTGAGTGTGTGTACTTGAAAACAGTAAACTGTTTTGTGTTTTATTATTCCTTCCCCATCTTAAGGACCCTCCCCTGACTGTAGGACTTGACTGCTGGGTCGTCTTAGTGCTCGGAGAGCAGTAAGGAAGATTCCCCAGCTGCAACTGCTGCAGTCAGTAAACAGCTACCATAGGCTAGATAGGGCCCCCCTTCAAGCAGAAAAGAAAATATTGCAACTAATAATTAATAATAATAATAATTAAACTATATTAAACAGCATTAGAAAGAATAAAATAGTAATAATAAAGTAAAGTGAGTAAAGTAAGTAAAGAAAGTCAAGTAGAGTAAAGTAAAGCACAAGTAATTTTATAATATATTATAATATATATATATATATATATATATTTTTATATATATATATATATATATATATATATATATATATATATATATATATATATATATTGTTACAGTAATAATAAAATAAAATAATAACAATAAAGTAAAAAGAGTCAGAAAGTAATAATAATAGTAATAATAACATAATTGATTACAGTTACAGTTTCAGGTTCTTTAATTTCATTTTTCCACTCTAACTTTCACTTTGTCTGGTGCCCTAGGCTTAAAGGGTTGGACAACCTAACCAGGCACACTGCCTATCCTTCAACCCCCCTCTTTTGACTTGGAAGCACCCTAACGATGACGGACATGGAACCTCAACGAATACAAGAACAAGAAGTACCACCAAGATGGAAGCGGACTGAAGACCTAAGGAAAAAGAGGACGAAGGAGGACGACGACGAGCCAGGAGTGGACCACCGTTACCTCAAAAAGAACAAGAAAGCAGGAGAAGAAAACCAGCTTTAAGGAAAATGCTCCGGAAAAGAACGCTAATGGAAACCAAATCAGGGAAAAAAATGACCCACTTCAGGGTCATTGCTAACAATTCAGCTGAAGGATTCAGAGCCATAGCAGCCTTCCAGACCAGGTTCAAAAACCTGCAATTTCAGGCTAAGCCCAATAAGCAGGGTCAGTGGACCATCTCATCCAGAGACACGAAAGCGATCATCACCCTGAGGAACACGACAGCGATCAACATCAAGGAACTGAAAGAAGAAGAGAGAATTAAGAAAGCAGTAGTGGTTGGCTACCCACTTGAAATGCCTGAAAGCCACCTAACGAGCGCAGCCAATGTGACAGCTGCGATTAGAATGAAGAATAAACAAGGTATACTTACCAAGGCTGTACTAGTCACCTTCGTAGGGACCATCCCAGAAAGAGTTGATCTGGAGTGTTCGGGAGATATGGGTGAAAACTTACTACCCGGAAAACCCTAAGGTGCTTCAAGTGCCAGAAATTTAGGCACCATAAGAGCCAATGTCAGGCAAAGCAAGAGACCTGTGCAATATGCAGCAGGAAACATCCAACTGAAGACTGCATTGCCAAAAGGAAAAGCAGGGGAGACCACAACAACCCGAAGTGTCCCAACTGCAGCAAGGCACACATCGCCATGGCCTGGGATGCCCGGAGAGACTGGCAAGAGTAAAGGCCGCTCTGCCAAAGAAACCAGAAGAGAGAGGAGCTTGTCAAGAGGAAGGGCAGCAACACCAAAACCTCAGCCCAGAAGAAGGTTCTATACCAGGGAAGAGCTGGAGGAATCCAGGAGGGAAGCAGGACCCAGCAGGAAAAGAAACAGCTCCAGGTCTGCATCAAGAAGACCCTCCCCCCAGCAAACAAATCCTCAGGCACCTAAACCATTGCCAAGGTCTATATACATCAAAACAATCAATCTCAGGGACAGATTGACAGACTTCTCCGAACGCATCATAAAGGGAGACATCAATGCAGAAACTATCCAAGAGTGCATAGAAGTACTTCTTAAGAGCTTCATCAAAGGAGCTTCCAAGTCCCCTCCCCCTCTACCACTATGCAGGAGGCAGCGACCCAAGCTGCACCAAAACCCACCCCTCAAACCCCCTCACCTCTACTTTCCACATGCGCCCTCAACCCTCACCTTCCACATCCTCTGAAACAATAAACCACACCCTCAACTCATCCAACTCACCCTCATCATCACCATCAACCAACTGAAGGCATGACAGAGGAAACTGGAATAACATTCGCACCAAGGGACCCCAGACAGTTCTCCTCAACGTACCAATCATGCTGAAAATCATCAATTGGAACGCTGGTGGAATAAGGACAAAGGCAGCTACACTAATTGCAGTCTGCAAAACAGAAAATGTGGACATCATTCTACTGCAAGAAACATGCTAACAACTGGGACAAATTCAGAATACTGGATATAATGTCTACACAACCCATGCGTAGGCACAGACAGAGGATGGCAATTCTCGTCAAGAATACAATCCCAACAGCAAGAACACACAACCCAATCCCTGTGGCAACAATGTGGAAACCCTAGCCGTGAGAATCACACTGCTAAACCGAGGATAGATATATCAACATATATAGAAAAATACATAGAGAAGAACCAGGAGAACTGCAGCTCACACAGCTCTTCGCACATGCAGCAGAATCACCAACAATTATATGTGGGGGGACTTCAACGCGCATCACCCTCTGCTATCATCCCCATCGGCCACAAACCAACCTGGAGAGCACATAGCCTTCTCTCTAGATGAGTTTGAAGGAGTCTCACTACTCAACTCAGGGCAAACCTACACACTAAGAGGAGGCAGATTAGATTTGACATTTGCCACAACAACAATCAGACACCTAACAAGGTGGCAAGTACACACGACATTAGTGAGCGACCACTTTGCCACAGTAACAGAGCTGGAGATGCAGCAACTACCGCCAATACCGCCACCCCCTCCGACATGGAACCAAGACCTAGCAGATTGGGTTGTGTTTTCGTCTAGCCCTCGAAGAGTGGGCAGCACAATACACACCTCCAGAAGACATAGATCAGCTAGAAAAAGATCTAGTTGAGGCTATACACAATGCTGCAAACAGGGCAATGCCATGAGAGTAGGAAGAAGAGACCACACCTACAAAGACTCCTGGTACTACTGCCAGAAGTAAGAAGACTGAAAACCCTACTGAACAGGGTAACAAAAATTTATAGGAAAAGAAGGACAACAGAAAACAGGGAACTACTACAGCAGTCAAAATGATGTTCAACAGCAGCTGCAAGAGATAAGAATTGAAAAGTGGATGGAATGGTGTACAAAACTATCACAGTACACATCTCTCTCGGAGCTATGGAAGTGGCTGAACAGGTAGCCGGAAAGAAGAGAACACCCGTAGCAACTCACCCTCACCCACTAGAAGAAGCGGAAAGACTGGCAACATCCTTCGCCAAATAGGACTAGCTCAGGTAACCTCTCCCTGAAACAAGAAGAATTCAGGATCAACTACACCGATTCGATGGGAGGAGATCGATGCGGCCTGCCACAGACCAGACGATACTGACATCCCTTACACAGTAGAGAACTGAACGCAGTTTGTTTTTAAAGTTGGCAGAGACACAGCACCAGGAGCAGACAGGATAACATACACCATGATCAGCAAAATGGGTCCTGCAGGAGAAACAGCCTTTCTGAGAATCCTGAACAAAACACACATCGAGCACACAAGACCACAAACCTGGCGGCAGCAAGACACGCAGCCAATCCCCAAACCTAAAGATCCAGAGAACCCAAGACCAATCGCATTGGTGTCATGCATTGAGAAAACTGGAGAAAAAATGGTACTAAATAGAATGAAGTACAAGATTGGTCCACTGCACAAGCAGCTATATGCATCTCAGGAAGGAGTCGGAACTACAGAGTGCATAACAGATGTTCTCAGCTATATAAATCAGAAGAAGGCCACAGTAGTCTTCATAGATTTTGAAAAGGCTTTGAACTAGCCAGTCCAGCAGCAATACTACAATCAGTAGTAAGGAAGGGAGTCCAAGGACACTTACTAGCTGGACAAAAAACTACGTGCTGAGAAGGCAGGCCAGAGTAAAATTACAAGGAGTGATGTCTACATTCACGACTTGGGAAAATGGCACCCCTCAGGGAGGAATTCTGAGTCCATTTTTATTCAATATACTAATGGAGAATATAGCCTCCTGCAGCTTCCAGAAGGCGTAGAAATCTTCCATCTATGCCGATGATGTGTGTAGTAGCAAGAGGAGCTGTTAGAGTACCAGAATGCAAAGGGCACTCAATGACATCAACAATAAATCAAATGAGCTAGGCCTAAAAATAAACATAAATAAAAACAAGGCCATGGACAATAAAAGCCCACAGACCGCTGCAACCACTAACAATAGGAAGCTGAGCCCATAGAATGGGTAGACAGCTACATGTACCTAGGAGTTGTCATAGATCAGCAGCTAACTTTCAAGGAAGAAATCAAGTACTTGAGAGAAAGAGCAAACTGCAAGACTTGCTGCCATGAGATACATGTCATCCCTGAAGGAAGGAGCAAATGAACACATACAAAGGAAGTACTACCTAGCCTGCACCAGAACATGGTGGACTATGCTGCCCCACTCTGATAAGGCTGACAGAGGCTCAGAAAGAAGATCACTGGAGGTCATTCAAAACAATGCAATGAGACTCATGCTAGGAGCACCTACATGGACAAGACTGTGCAACCTCAGGCTTGAAACTAACCTGCCAAAGCTAGAGGATAGGATTGCACAGCGAAATGTAAGCACAATGGCCAAGATGTTCCTCTCAGAAAGAGACTCCATCTCTAAGAAAAAGAGCAAGAGAGGAACTTGACAAACACCCACAGATTCAAACTTCGAGTTCCTATTGTAAGGACCAAAGTGACAACATTCAAAAGTCTAGGCATGGCAGAAACACTGCTGCAACTAGGTCCAGACACAACACAGGGCACACAACAACTACCACCCTCGGAAGAAGGACACTACAATATACAAATACACAAGCCTGCCAAGAGCAAAAGAGGACTGCACAGGAGAAGAGCTAAGAGCGGCAGCCTATGAAGCAATCAGAAACACTGAGACCATAGGGGCACAAACATACTACTGATGGCACTGTAGATCCTGAGAATCAAACTACGGGAGCTGCAGTAATATTCAAGAAACTTCACAGCCTGCTGGAGGACCTCCAACCACGCCTCCACTATGCAGACAGAGTTAACAGCAATAAGACAGGCACTGCTGTACTCACTGGAGAATGAAGTAGGGCCTGTAATCATCCACACAGACTCAAAGTCCTCAATGCAAGCCCTGCAACAACAGAAAATTAAAGAAAATAAGGCACTGCTGGCTGGAATTAAAACACTGCTACACCAACACAGTGAAAGAGGTAGACCTGTCACCTTAAACTGGATACCCAGTCACATAGGAATTCCAGGCAATGAGAGGGCTGATGAGCTAGCCAAAAGTACAAAACACATTGACAGAGTGCAAGTACATATACAACCTGCACTGCAACAAGTCAAAAATGCAATGAAACCACTCTGCAAAGAAAAATTGATAAATGACCATCGTGAGTGGGTAGAAAAGAACTCACCGTCTGCCAGATGGTATAAGAAATCGACTGGTCCTAGTGCCTCCTCCCATAGACAGGCACACCAAGAAAACTTGCTGTGATCATCCACAGACTCAGGCTAGGATATAAAGCCTGCTGGGAAATTGTGGAAAACAGTGTCAGACCATGTGAACACTTGTCAAGAAGAAACACAGCAAACCACTCCTTCCACTACCTGCTGGAATGCAGAGAAACAGCACAGCTAAGAGGTGCAGACAAAATGCAATACCTGCACAAGAGCTGAGCATGCAGCTGCCACAGTCACAAAGACAATCATTGAAAACTTAGAAGAGCATGCCCAGGTGCTCTACAACCTACCTCCACCAAGGTAATCAAACTAATAAAATCAATCACCCTCATCACATCCCCTCATTGTAAGGCTCTATCCACATCATCCACTATCATTCTTTTAAAAAACTTTACCTACAACTAAAATCCTCCCGCAGGGACCCAAGGGAGTAAAGGGTTGGACAACCCCACCTGCACCGCTTCTCCGATTTTCGAAAGCCTTCTCTCATTCAAACTTCTTCTATAATATGGACATGATGGCCCTCTCTTACTGACACCATCATCCTTCCCCTGTCCACTCCTATCTCTACAACTAAAGATATTTCCAATTTCAAAAAACTAACCATGTACCTAAAGAATCTTTTCAGATCACCTACGGGCCGAACAAGGGAAAGGCCCGTGCCAACAAGAAGTGTTGGCTTAATACAACAACAACAACATATTGAAATTCTTTATGTTGTGACATACCTATATAAGATTAATGACGTTTATATTTCAGAATTTAATTAGCCATTGCACTTATGATTCAAAATTTTCGTGTCTGTTGTTATTTTAGATTGAGCTGGCCTTATGCCAGCACGGGCTCTTGCTCCTAGAGCAGCCTGTAAATTTTTTTTTCTAACATCTTAGTCAAGTTGAAATAAAGGAAGAAACGGGATGAAATAAAAAAAATAAGAAATAGGCTATCTACTGAAACAATGACAGGTTTTCTCCATACAAAGCAATTGCTTAAAGATAAATCATGTCATGAATTTACTGTCTCCAAAGAACTCTTAGCCAGAACAAGGAAATCAGGAAGTGACAAATATGTACATCATCAAAAGTACACATAAGAGGAAAATAAGATTTATAAATATTTCTTTATTTTCTAAATCTCAAAATGTGAAATGGTAATCCTCGAGTTATTTTCCACTGATTCATTTAATTTCCAGTCAATTATATATCATATTACCAACACCATAAACTGGCCAACTCCAAGTCCATCATTATGACAATTTGTTGTTTACTTTCTGTACTCAAGAGTCAAGAGGTATCAATGGTGGAAGTGTATTCATTAATAAAAAGGAAATCTTTCTTTTTCTTCTGCCAATTGATTTACTCTAAATTACATGTTATTCCTAGTAACATACGCTAAAATATAACCTACCAATTCCTCAGATTTTCTTTGCAGATTAATTTTACAACATACAGATTTAAAAAAAACTTTTACTGTACCATGCAAAGCACACTCCCCCCCTATTTGTCCAACACTATTGACCATACACTACTAGTTTACTAAATTTCTGCCGCAAATATGACGTAAATAATAACACTAGCGTTGACTTAATAAGATCAACACCAGAAAAGTTGTTACTATCAATTAATATGATCACTACCTAGATACCTTAGTTGCACTCGCCATTCATGGAAGACACCCTATTGATTAAGTGTGAAAGTAAGTGCGATACACAGTTCCATCAATATTACTACGCTTCCCATATGGAGGAAAGCGTTACAAAGATACCCAGCTTATTACAAATTCCATTTTGAGGACGACCTAATTTAGACGATGACTGCTACTCGTGTTTAACCGATTGATTTTTCCGTATATAGAAGTTTTATGTTAAAATGAGCTAGATATGAAAAATAGTAGTTAAAATTTTCAAATAAATTCAAGAAATGTTAATTATATGTTTGATTTTGACATTGATGAGCCGCAGCAAAAGTGCTGAAGAAATGGAGTTTGATAAACAGCAAAGAGAAAGTCACAAAAGCAAATGTTTCATTCCATCAGCCACGCATCCCAGGGCATCGTGCCACATCGTGCCCCCAGGTCCTTGTGTCGGGTAAGCTCTGATTTCTAGCCACAGGCAAAGGAGTTTGATCATTCGTCTCCTCAAACGCCAATATTGCGCCTCTGTTGATGTCGGAAGAGAATAACAAATAACATAATGGTCAGTCGACTTGAGTGGGTCGTAAAAGTGGTGGTTGAAAAGGGAACAGGCTGATTCGGACCTTTATCCAGGCTTATTCGGACCTTCATATGATTGGTCGATTTTTCTGTGCAGTTTTACTTCCTGAACAAGAATTTTAAGTAATATTTATTCGGACGACTGTAATTAACCCCCAGGGGCTCGTACTAAACATGGCGAAATACATTTGACGCCCCAGTTCCTGGTGGCTTTCGTATTCGCGGGGATGAACGATGCGGAATGCTTGTATAGAAATACCCATTGCTATAATATAACATTATTAGTATGGGTCCGAATCAGCCTAGCAAATGGTCCGAATCAGCCAAGATAAGGTCCAGATCAGCCAAGGTCCGAATAAGCCTGCATCCTTTCCATCTGTTCTCTCACTCACTCGCCAACTAGATTTTAGGTAGATGTAGCACTACTATAAATAGAGGGGTTAATACCTCTGGTGCTCTTCCAGCAAGGTGATAAATTACTGAATGCCATCAAGGAAAAGGGTCTAAGAGAGGAAGACGGAGAAGTGCTGACTAGAAACAGCTACCTATATTGAAATGGGAAAAGCTGAGGGCAAAGAAGTTCTTCCAGCAAGATGGACCTGCAGAGCCTTGCAGCCGTATTGAGAACCTCAAGAACTACAAAAATTGAATAGGCGCTAGTGCGTCCTAGGATTGCTTTTATTATTATTATATATGGTAGGTTGTGGAGTTTGGGCGGGAGAAAATCAGTTTGGAAATCGGCCCCACCCCATTAATAATCTTATATATATTCCACATAATAAAGAATAAAATCGGTCTTGTCTGCTATTAAAACGGTTAACTAGTAAGTAGATGTATAGGTTATCACTGGTTGTGTCTACAAGTCATGTCTTTTCTGTGAGTACTCAAGTACTTAATCAACCTATGGAGAAATATTTCTGCTACTACTAATAAAGTGAAAAATGCTTGTATTTTTGTGCAACAAATCGGTTTCATAGTTTGGTAACGACAAGAAAAAATAGACTTATACCCTCAAGGTACTCATCTGGTAAGAATTTCCAGAATATCATTAAAAACTTCAGAGGCTAAATGACCAAGCGGTGACATAGCGGCCGCCGATCCCGGAATGCGACCACCTTCCTGAAAAAGCACTTGAATCCGCTGGCCATAGGCCATGAGCAACAGTCAAGGGTTGTGGTGTTATCCTAGCAGCTCACGAAGACATCTATGTTCCTTTCGATGTAAGTGTTTTCTCCTAAACTACGAAATAATTGCATAATTCAATCGCCTTTTCGGGAAATGGCCGCGTTCCGATAGAGGTGGCCACTAGCAATGTACTCTACTACTTACAAAATAGATATCAGAAGTGATATTTCGAAATATTTTGCACATGAATGATTAATTTAACTGTAATGAAATAACTGGTCCTTATAACGGTTAATCTAAGCAATGGTATTCCGTAAGCTATAGCTATAGCTCACCAAGAGTTACAATATGGCCGCACGACATCACATGCTCCGGCAGGCTTATTTCCTGCATATCTTTTTACAATGAACTGATACCCAGTGAACGTAATGCGCTGTAATTAATGTGGACATAAAATAAGGCTCCTTGGTGGGCTAAGTTTGAGGTTATTTACCCCATTACTAGGTCTAGAGCTTTAGTCCAATCCCCACCTAGCCTAGGCCTACCTGTGATAACCTATACACTTACTTACTACAGAACCGTTTTAATAGCAGACAATACCGATTTTATTTTTTATTATGTGGAATATATATAGGATTAAATGAAAACTGAAGTGGCCATTGCGCTTATTCTAAAAAATTTTCTCCCAAAGCTCCACAACCTACCATACAATATATAGCTAATAATGATATTATATTAAAAATTGTTTCGGGGGTTCCGTGAAGGTATTGGGGAGGGGGGGGGCCGGGTCCGGCCCGTCACTAAGAATAACGTAAATGTAACTAGCATCAATCCCTATATTTATTTCACGACATTATCCGCATAATAAATTGTTATGTCAAATTAAGTTTAAATTGTATATTTATTATTAATTTTAGAGTTGATGTTTAACAAATTCATATTATCTATCCAAGTTTAACATTAAAACAGCGAAACATTGAAAAAATGGAAATTGGGAGTTGGTCAGAAATGCAACTTTGTTTTTGTCTAGCCATATGTAATAAATACATGTTTTGAAAACAGATAATTCCATATCTGTAAATAGAATCCATGACCTGAGGGGTCATTGGTGAATTAGGAGCGTCCTACGTGACTAACAAATCTAGATCACGCTGTGCAATGCCTGCAGTTTGTTGAAAAACATCACCTCGATTCATACCTTTATACCTTTGTCCACTTTTCATAACACCTTCCATGGGAAGCGTTGAACCTGTTCAACCTGCGCCGGAAACTTGTAACTTCCGAGCCGGCGGACTACGTATGTTTTTTATGTGAATCGCTGAGATAGCTAATGTACGCTATCGACGTGATGCTCTAAGTATTCAGTTCGCTTCAAGTGATCAAACGGAACGGTCTCCTGACCGAACTATCTCTCTTGTAATGGAGTACAGAAATAAAGTTGTTGTACTGTTATCAACTTATCCGTTTGAATCATCTCCTTTATTCTAAGAAGAACCACTCTACTGAGATAACGTAGGAGAGAAGAAAAGACGAACCAGTAATGCTTACGAACAACAGTCGTAAGAAAAGACAAACAGTCTTTCGCCAAAGCGGAAGAAACAACAATGGTGGCAACATCAAAGAAGACTAACATTAACAAAAGAACCATATCAGCCGACCGAAGAACTTGAAACATCAACTTCCAGCTTTAAGTCAATAATAAACTGAGGAAAACGGATCTTCAATCAACGCAACCGTAAACATTCTATGAAGACGAAGATATGTCCTTCATCAAGAAGAATACAAGCATCAACATCGACGTTTGAGTGACTGTTTTCACATATCTCCAAGAATCAAAACCGGACGCGGAGCAGCATTGAACATCAACAGGAAAGAGAAACAAATAAAGGAAACAACGCGCGATCACAAGCAAGGACATGGAGAGTAGGCCAAGAGGAAGACGCGAGAGAGAGAGAAACTGTGACGTCATCGGATGTCAACAATCCTTCCCCATATAAACCAGAGCTAAGTAGAATTTTATCTATTCAGGTTTTTTCTGTATAAATGTGTTGTGCAACACATTTATACAGTATATTGCATATGCGTTTACGTAGTGGTCGAGTGTATTCTTAGATATTTTGATAGGACCGCAAGGAATAGGAGTGATAAAAAAAGAAAAAAGTAAAAGTGACATGGCAACTACTGCCGGCAACTACTGCGGCTGGCAACCCGAATGTTGTGACGCTCGTTAGCGCGAGGTCAGCAATTGTCCCTTTTCAAGGTCGGGTCAATGGGTTCCTGCCTCAAAATGTTGAGGCATGGATCTCATCTGTAGACGCTCATTTAAATGCAAAAAGCATCACAGACCCAGCTGTACAATTACAGGAAGCCAAAAGCTTCATAGACTTTGCTAAAGGAGACGCAAGTGCATATCTAAGAGGTGTTTCTTTCCAAGAGGCGGCTACATGGGACGAGTTCAAAATTAGGTTACGTGCCGTGTATGGCGGTGAAGAGGCTTTAGATGTAGTATTGGCTTTAAGAAATATCCTTAACCAAGCCTCTATGACTCAGCTTAATGTTGTCGAGCGGACGGCGCTAATTGCCGACCGGCTAAATGAATATCAAGATAGTTTAAGTAACTCCGGGTGGGTTACAAGTGCCAGAATCGCCGTGAAAGATTTTATCCGTCTCATATACCTCACGACCATTACAGCCATGTTGCCTGAAGCTTTAGTGCGGTGTTTTGACAAAAAGCTGCAGCCCGACAGTACGGAATTAGATGTGTATAAACAAATAAAAAAACACATGTCTAAATGTACTGACCAAATGATCCCTCTCTTTACTCAAGTTTTTGCAAATATGAGAATAAACCACAAGTAAACGTGGTCCATAATAATAATCAAGCTGCAGATGGTTTGGTTATAATTGTAAACGACCAGGTCACATGATTTCAGACTGTCGGACGCGTTTGCTTCAATATAATAGTTCCACTCATTCATATAATCGTTGCTTCTCGCGGAATCAACAGCAGAATCCTAAAAACACGCAAACAGTTGCCAATGAAAACCAAAAGAAGGGTCCTCAGTACTATAAAAAGAACAAACAAACGGTAATGCTGCTCAACAGCAGAAACAAACAAATCGTGCTTCAGGTACCTCTGTTCATGGGCCTTCTAGCCAGAACTTGCAAGGTCAAGCGAATTTTCAAGGAGTGCTAAACAAAGCAAATACCACGTAGTTAGCTCCAAGGGGGGAGAGGACGATGTTGGGTCATCCATATCAACATCTTTTGTATCAAATAATCAGTTAATCATTTATCAGATCATTGTGAGGCAATCGATTTTCCTATGAAACACACAGCCGAATCCAAAAAATCTGTGCAGGTTCCCGTAGATTTGCAATCAAATTCATGCAATTATAAGTCAAGACGAGTTACGACCAACCTTACATGCAGTAAATTTGGACCATAAGTCATTTACTTTGTTCTTTGATTCTGGTAGTCACGTAATATCATGGATTGAGGACTCATCATTTACTCTTTTCAAACTTCCCTATAGAGAAGTCCCGGAGTAAGACTCTCGGTATAGGAAATAATGAATTAAATGTGGTAGGAGTAACTCATGTTCAGTACAAGGTCGGTACGCGCACATTGTATAAACATTAATATGTATCCCGCAGTAAGTTATCAGATACCCGTCTATGGGCAATCAAAACATTACATTAGCCCCTGCAAACACGGCGTGTATATCAAAGGAAAATTCTATAAGTCTTCTAATACCTTAAAATCAGTTTTAGATAATAAGGAGACAGAAGGAGTAGTAACATATATCGAAGAAACCAATCACTTGTCTCATGAACCAAGAAAATAATCCACGTGACCCAACAGAATTCTCGCTCACCCGTAATATCAGCTTGCACGCAAACTCTCGAGCCGAACGTAACTTCGAACATATTAGTGCGTGTAAAGAAAAACCTTGCCGGGATCTGAAATGTTAATCCTTTCCGACACTCTGAAAACACACGGATTATCTGTCACACAAGCCATTTATACAGTCGGCTCACAACAACAATGTAACATCGAAGTCTGTCAATCATTTGAATACCACTTTAGTAATCAAAACAAAAAAAAAAAAATAAACATATCTTGGATGAGGAAGTTATAAACATCGCATTCTTACCGTAGCTGAGATCAATCACGCTCAATCAGTTGCGGATGGAATCCCTTTTGCAATCTATAAAAAATAAAATCAATAAGGACATTCAAGAAAAGAAAGAATTCAGCAGAATTTTTGAATCTTTTAACTGAATATCATGATGTTTTTTCCACTACGGATGGAACCTTAGGAAAAACAGAAGTCATCGAGCATCAAATAAGGCTAAAGGACAAACAGAAAGTAATCTATGTACCTTCGTACAGACTCCCTATGAAATTCCAGAATGAGATAACGGAGAAACTAGGTTATATTCCTTTATTAGACGCCCATAAAGTAGAGTTTTATTATAGCCTAATATCAGTCAGCGTTGAAAATTATAGGATTATGATCACTATTCCTTTTGATTCTTCCGATGCTTGGCAATCATACAAAATAGCACCGTTTCCAACTTTCATGACGAATAACTCAAGTCCAGTAATATCCAATTTGACGGGACATGTTCTGATTTCTCCTGATAGGAAATCATTTACAGTCATTAAAGACTTAGATAAACTCACTCACTGTTCAGAAGCCATGAATAATAAAGTTTGTACAGCTGACTCTTTTGAATTCTACCCTATATCAATGGATTCATGTGAGTTAGGCATAGTGCTAAACGGCTCTCTCTCCCATACACGCGAAGGTTGTCTGAAGAAACTTTATCCCTTTTACAGTAATAAGTTCAATTACAGAATGAACAATGGCTCCTGGATCCGATACGACAAAGACGGTTTTCAAGTCGCATGCCCGGACGGGACCACCGCCCATTCCCAAGTCTTTGTAGCAGCTGATGGCTGTACAGGGACATCTACAAACTACACAGTCAAAGGGGTCAACACGATAATACGTGAGGGGACCTACTTCGCAAACTATACCTGGGCGACTACAATTATCCCATCACTACCTCTCCCATACAACGCGCGGGTGGCTCATCATTTGACGCAACTGGCTGAGAGGACCACGCTTTACCGACTTATCAGGAGGAGAGAAAATCTTCGTTACTACGTGCTGCTGGCCGTGTTAGCGTGACGGCCCTATTGGTTATCGCCGTTAACATCTTTGCGTGGCGTAGGTTGAAGCGTACACAGAAGGATCTTCAAGGAAACGTGTTGTCGCATCCAGACGACATTCCTGTTGCGTTAAAAGCGTATACATTCAGGGCCGTCTGAAACTGGCCATTTCACTTGGTGCCTAGGAAAATTGTCTGGAATTGTGTTGTGTGTGAAAAGCGGTCTGTACGCTGGCAATATGTAGGACAAGAAGGACCCCAAGCCTTTGCGTTTTGAATAGTTAAAAGTATCTCTCGGGCACCTAATAAAATATTGTAGCCCAATATATATATATATATATATATATATATATATATATATATATATATAATATATATATATCAATATACTCCTAAAAGTATTTTTCGGGCACCTAATAAAATATTGAAGCCCTATGTATTAATTTGTGCACACTTATATTATTATACCAATGTACAATTATATTTATATATTACAAGGAGTGGCAAGTTACTCTTTAACAATTATACATGATCATGTTTTGTGTTTACCCAGTAACCGCATATTCTTAATCAGGTTACATATTACCATAATCTTCATGTATACATGTTAACATTTTGATTTTTACCTTTTTGATTTTTTTGGTACCCAATAATCATTATTATCAAACATGGATCTATATTTTCCATGCATTTCTCTTTATTTATGAATATGTGCATTTAATCACTTGTTATGATTAATCTAAATATATGTTACGAGCACACTCCTAAGAAACCATGTTTGTTAAAGTAAACTTTTGTTATTCAAGGCTTGAATGGTAGCTGTCCAAGCATAATGTAATAAATACATGTTTTGAAAACAGATAATTACATATCTGTAAATAGATCCATGACCTGAGGGGTCATTGGTGAATTGGGAGCGTCTACGTGACTAACAAAATCAAGATCACGCTGTGCAATGCCTGCAGTAGCCTGGTTTAAGTTTGTTTGAAAACATCATCGATTCATACCTTTGTCCACTTTTCATAACACCTTCCATGGGAAGCGGTTGACCTGTTAACCTGCGCCGGAAACTTGTAACTTCCGAGCCGGCGGACTACGTATGTTTTTTATGTGAATCGCTGAGATAGCTAATGTATCGCTATCGACGTGATGCTCTAAGTATTCAGTTCGCTTCAAGTGATCAAACGGAACGGTCTCCTGACCGAACTATCTCTCTTGTAATGGAGTACAGAAATAAAGTTGTTGTACTGTTATCAACTTATCCGTTTGAATCATCTCCTTTATTCTAAGAAGAACCACTACTAAGATAACGTAGGAGAGAAGAAAAGACGAACCAGTATGCTTACAAACAACAGTTGTAAGAAAAGACAAACAGTCTTCACCAAAGCGGAAGAAACAACACATACAGGCAAAGAATGAACTGATCGATGTTGGAATGTAATTATAATAATAAAAATGGTGGTTAGTCCCACTTCCGTGGGTTTCGTAAACAGACGTCGCTGAAAAGGACATCGGGAGAAAACCAACCCTGGGAAGAATGGATGGCTACACCCTTCGCTTTGGTAAGAAAAAAAAGAAGAAAAAAAAGTGAAATTAGCTATGAACTGGAGAATAGTATGCGAGGGAAGCAAGAGTGGAAAATATGTGATAGATAGAAGAAAGCTGAAAGATTGCAAAGACACACAAGCCTTGGTAGAAATAGCAAGAGAAAATGGTCCAATAAAACAGAAATACACCAAATGGCAAACAGAACTGGACAAGATATTGAGAAAAATGTAAGAAAAAAAAAACCAAAGTGAAAAAAGAACAATAAATCAAGAGTGTTAAGAGACCTAATGAAGGCAGAAGGAGAATAAAAAAGGAAGGGAAAAAGTTCATTAGTACAGAAAAGAAGAGGATATGGCAGGTGCAGGAGAAATTAATAAGTGAATACATTATTAGAGAAAAAATGAAGGAAGATGGCATTAGAATAAAGAAGACAGCAGCTGAAATAAAATCCAAAGGGGGAGTAAATGGAGCAGCCTTTTGGGACTTCAAGAAAAAACTTGACGGCACGAAACCAAATAATGTGGTGGCAGTAAGAAGCAAGGAAGGGAAAGTAATAGAAAATGTGAAGAAATTAAAAGAGAAATATGAACAATACTATAAAGATCTATTCATATTAGATAAACCTAAAGATGAAATCAGTAGGCTAGCAGATGAAATTAACCTCCAGTACCAGAAATGGATGTCCATAAGTGGGACAGGAAAAACGGAAAAAATCCAAAAGTCAAGTATTCAAGATGTGGAAAAAGCAGTAAAGAACCTGAAGAATAAATACACCCCAGACTGTCAAGATATAAATAATATAATTATAAAAAGTTTGGGTACAGAAATGACTGAAAGTCTGGCACTCTTAATTGGAGACATTGAAGAGGAGTTAAACACTCCGGATGAATGGGAGAAAATGAAAATATTATCACTGCATAAAAAAGGAAGCAAGCTGGAATTAGAAAACAAGAGAGAATATCATTACAAGTACATAAGCAAGGTATTTGAAAAAGTGAGGATGGAAATAACGAAGGATGAGTTTAAACCTGAAGATAAGCCGGTTCCAATGTGGTGGCATAGAGGGAAGATCCACAGTTGATCACCTGCTAACCTTAAACGCAGTGATTGACTACAACTCACTGTTAGGAGCCCCAACGTATACATATGGTTTGGGGATGCGTATAAATGCTTTGACAAACTGGATCTGAAGGACTGCATCAAAGAGATAGGGAAAATGATAGGATGGAAAGATGCATGGTTGATAAGAAAAATGAACGAAAATGGCAAAGCCAGTCATAAGATGCCCTGCAGGGAGAAATGACACAATTGACATAACAGAAAATGTGAGGCAAGGTACAATTTTTGGCCCATAGCTATGCAGCATAGTGACTGACAGAGTAAATGATGAAGCAGGAAGAATGTAACACTCATAGGAAAGGTATAGCAATAGAGTCCCTAATATTTGTTGATGACATAATGTTCCCTACAAGCAGGAAAGGAGAAAAGAAAATGAAATATTATCACTGCATAAAAAATAAGAAAACAAGCTGGAATTAGAAAACAAGAGAGGAATATTCATTACAAGTACATAAGCAAGGTATTTGAAAAAGTGAGGATGGAATAACGAAGGAATGAGTTAAACCTGAAGATAAGCTGGTTCCAATGTGGTGGCATAGAGGGAAGATCCACAGTTGATCACCTGCTAACCTTAAACGCAGTGATTGACTACAACTCACGTTAGGAGCCCCACGTATACATATGGTTTGGGGATGCATATAAATGCTTTGACAAACTGGATCTGAAGGACTGCATCAAAGAGAAAGGAAAATGATAGGATGGAAAGATGCATGGTTGATAAGAAAAATGAACGAAAATGGCAAAGCAGTCATAAGATGCCCTGCAGGAGAAACTGACACAATTGACATAACAGGAAAATGTGAGGCAAGGTACAATTTTTGGCCCATAGCTATGCAGCATAGTGACTGACAGAGTAAATGATGTAAGCAGGAAGAATGTAACACTCATAGGAAAGGTAGCAATAGAGTCCTAATATTTTGTTGATGACATAATGTTCCCTACAAGCAGGAAAGGAGTAGAAATGGCAATTGGCAACTGCCGAAGCTAGAGCAGCTTAAGAAATTTACATTTAATACGAAACCAAGTAAGTCAGCAGTGCTAGTAATAGATAAAAAGCAAAGAAATCAGATGTAAAAATACAAAAACAAAACTTAAAAATGGCCAAATTAGTAGCGTGAAAGAATATAAGTACTTAGGAGAATGGTACTCACTGAATGGCTCATAGGAAGCAGTATTAAAACTGAGAAATCAAAAGGTTGAGTACCTACTAAGAGAAATCAGAAGATATGGGGATGTTAACAAAGTAGGGAACATGGCACTAGAAGTAAGGAAAAAGATCTATGAAACAGTAGTTGTACCAACCTTATTTGCCAACATAGAGACGGGAAGTAACGTAATGGAAAATTAATTAAATGCATAGAGAAAATGCAATATAGGATCCTCCGAGGAATGTATGAACAACCTAAGGGCACGCGTATTGTGGAATTATAGCTGAGTCCGGCATATGGCCAGTAGCCAACAGAATTGAGTATAAGAAGTTAATGCTTTTCCACAACATAATAAATTTGGAGGAGAAAAGATTAGTAAAAGAAATAGTTGAAGATCAGTTAAGAGCCCCATATGGGTGCAATGGTTGGACAAAAATGTGGTGAACATATGCACCAAATATGATATAGAAATTAATGGACTAAGAGAATATCCCAAAGCAGCACTGAAAAAGGAAAATTAAGAAAAAAATTAATCAAGATATCCAAGAGACTTGAGAGAAAAAGAGAAAAAAAAAATAATGAAAAAGCTAAGATTTCATAGACGACTTCGAGGATAACAAGTACATAAGGGAACTGGAAACAAAGGATGTGTGCATCATTATGAAAGCCAGACTGAATATGTTGAACTTAAAGGCCAACTTCTGGGGCAAATTTAATGACGAGGTCTGTGAAATATGTAGAGTGGAGGAGGACACCACCGAACATTTATTCACGTGTAAATTACTACACAAAGCAGATAAGGATATAAATTTAGGGACACTTATCCCCTAACAGAAAACTGGAGAATATAATAAGGATATCCCTCAAAATTAAGAATGTTCTTAACTGAAAGCGATGGATGTCAAGCTAAGTAACACGGTTCTGCCTCACTTATAAAGAAGAAGAAATGAAAGGGTGTTTGGGTAAAAGTAAATAAAGCTTTGCACCTCATAGTGTAGTGTGCCCGCAACTGTGTTTGTGGAGTGAGTGCCTAGGAACCAGGAACCAGGAACCAGGAACCTCTATCTGTCCACTCACTCACCAACGTGAGTTTTAGGCAATACCATAAAATGGGTCAATAACTATCTGTCATGTGCTAATACTTGTGTACTATAATATAGTGTTTATAAGGTAGAATTATGTGTGTACTATAATAGGTACTATTAGGTTTGGCTGCGCCTTTTCTTTCAGTCAGGCAAAGCATACTGAAATTTACTTAGCCAAAAATATTGGGCTAGACCGTCTACATCCTTTCCCCGATTCTCCCGATCATTCTTGTGATTAAGTACCAAGTATTTCTCTTACAATCAAGAGAAATCTCGTCCCACGGGTTCGTTCATACAGTACTCGTAAAATATCCCTACTTGTTCCTCTCTTCTAGATTTAACTGTGGTAATTTCCCGTTTTCTGTACTTCCTCTCACCAAAGGAAACGTACCAATGCCAGACTCTGCTCCTGCGAGATTCTCTCCAAGTTCATGACTTTATTATTAACGAGGAAATACGAATACATTTTAAATGTTACACGAGTCTTAATACTCATTTTCTTCTGTTTCCCTTTCTGAAATCCTAAGAAATTTTTTATAATATTACATGATTTATAAATACATTCAAACTAGTCTAGTGTTATCAATGCCTTACGAGCTATTGAATTCTTTATATATTGTGACATATGCCTATAGGATTAATGACGTTTATATGTCAGAATTTAAGGGCGGCTACAATTTAGTTGTCCCCGGGTTTCGTCTGCGAGGGAATCGGCGGACTAATACAACAAGATGGCGGCAGTTCTAAAAAAACGGTAATGGGGGACCCTATTGGGAACCGGAGTTTTTGGATGGGGGGAGAACACACGAGTTTTGGTTAAAAGTGATTGAAAACGGTAAGGGGGACCTATTGGGAAACCGGGGTTTTAGGGTGGGGGAGATACAGACGACGACAATGAACACTGAAAACCACGAAACCCGGTTGGTTTATGAGATGAGTAGCCTAGGTAATGAAACTGTCCCCCTACTCTACATTCGTTCTGCGTTCAGTTAGGCTAACTAAACTGTCCCCCTACTCAGTTAATTGGCCAAGGTTTATCGCCTACTAGTTAATTGGTTCATGAGATGTGTGGCCTAGGTTACTAAACTGTCCCCCTACTCAACATTCGTAGACAGTGATTATGGACCGGTGGGCAAAATTGTGTTACGCGCCTGGGCAACTAAAAACTGTAAACTACCCCCACTTATCCGACCATTTTTACACCAAAATACCATCTGCCAATATTTCCCATGAATCGTAAATTTTTTTAAGTACCCACTTGATGTGAAGGTTGACACGGCGGTCGTAGCTCCCAGTAGTTCTTGAGTTGGCCGCTGGACAGGCGCTGTACGTCAGCCCGCCCCCAACGAGGGAATTTTAAATCAAACCAATCCTGTATCAGGTGACCCAAGTCATGCCCAAGGGACATGGATTAACTTCCTTCCAACCAATAAACGTGTCTCGTAAATATGAATCAGACAATCATACCTGCGTTCACAAAATTTGCCCTTTCTGTTCTCCACCGCCGACATGGATAGAACGCGCAGCCATATTATTTCCCAAAAGTGTTACAGCAGACAAGTTCGATAAATATACGCATTTGTATATTAGTATTCTGATCGAGTTCCTACGCAACACCGACGAATATGAAGTGGTTGTACAGAGAAAGTTACTTGGGGACTATTCGGGGTTGTGTACAACGTGCAACATAGCGAACCTACGGTTCATGAAACATGGGACCAGCAAGGCCACGGGCCAACCGATTTACATGTGGCACTGTACAAACAGTAAGTGCGGTAAGAAGGTATCAGTTCGGCCCGGGTCCTTTTTTGATATTTTGTTTCACCAAGAAAACCCCACAGTGTGTTTTAACGGATTTGGTTATGCCTCTAGTACCTAACACCATGGTGGATTGGTATAATTTTTGTAGGGATATAATGTTGCCAAATCCGTGTGCTGATAATAAGAAAATCAGTGGTCCTGGTCATATTGTTGAGATCGATGAATCTAAATTTGGGAAACGAAAGTACAACCGGGTGGCAGAAAGGTGGACGGATCTTGGGCATTCAGTGGCATTGGCCGACAGACACGTGAGACCTTTTTCAAGGTGGTTCCTGACTGTTCTGCCGAAACTCTGATCCCGGTGTTGCTTGATAACGTACTGCCAGAAACCACAATCGTATCTGATTGCTGGAAGTCGTACAGCAAAGTCCGGGATCATTATTTTGCGCATAATGTCGTGAACCACAGCATTAACTTCGTTAGCCCGGACGACCCGAATGTATACATGAACTATAGAATCGCAGTGGCATGTTCTTAACGGAGCGCACTACCGAGACACGGTACGCAGAAAGAACTTTACGAAAGCTATTTTTCTACGTACTGTATCCAGAAGCGGTATCTACAAGATGTTCCATGTCCATTCCTAAAGATTTGATCAAAACGTTTCTATCCGCTTGAAAGTCGCATGACATCCCCCATCTCAAATTGGATTTCCCGGTTCGAAAAAATAAGACCAGGACCTTCTACCAGCGAGCCACATGATCCCCCACCCATTTCAAAGAGGCCGAGACTGATGCTTTCATGTACCCCTTCATGGTCGTCGGACAGCAGCGAATTTGAAATGTGAAGAAGGTAAGTTGTATATTAATTTTTGTTAGCCTTAAAACTAGTGTTTTGGTTATTTTGAAGCCAGTACCGAAGCACGTGTTCGAAGAGATCTATCGGCCTGGGGGTGGGCACGTAGGAACATGCATGATGCCGCAATTTGTGGATGTATGTAAACTAGTGTTTCGGTTAGGTTAGTTGGAAGCGAGTACCGAAGCACGAGTTGTTCGAACAGTAAGGCCATGGAGAACGAGGAAGGTGTTTAATGTTACAGTTATGGGGGGATTTATAGCCTAAGCTAGTCGTGCTTTTTTGTATGTACTGTGGCTAATTCTCTGTAACCCCTGTGGCTAGTGCGCGCAGCGCAACATTACCTCTTGCCAGAACATGTCATGCTTGCCAAGAATCTTTAAATATGTGGATAAGGCGCGAAGCGCCGTTCCGCCACGGCCTTACTGAAACCCCAGTGGCTAGTGCATACAGCCCAACATTACCTCTTGCCAGAACATGTTGTGCTTGCCAAGAATCTTTCAATATGCGGATAAGGCGCAAAGCGCCATCCCGCCACAGCCTTACTGACAGCACATAAACACATTCACCGTTAACAAATAATTTATCAGTAATTCTAGTTAGTCGAGCCTAGGCTAGTCTGTCGTTTACATGTAAACTAGTGGTTCAAAGTTATGTATGTAGCATCTAATTTAATGTCGGTTAGTGGTAGCCTAGGCTAGACGTTTTACATGTAGGCTGAGTGGTTCAAAAGTCTGCAAAGTAAGGGGTCCTAAGCTAGCCTAGCCTACGTCAACCTTGAATGCAGAGTAAGAGGTCAAACTTTTGTATTCAGGGTAAAGGGTCTGGGTCTCAAAAAACCGGGAATTGAAGAGTTTTCGGGCGCCGTGCAACGTCCGAGGCCGCATTCCCCCCACCCCAAAAACCCCCGGTTTCCCGGTTTCCCACTGGGTTCCCCCACTTTACCCATTTTGATGTTTTATAGCTTTTATTTTCACTGGGGTATACTACAAAAACGGGAACCAAGATAACGTTATTCTTAGCCAATTTTTTTCCCACAAAAATACATCATCCCCGGATTTGTAGTCCTTCCCACAATTATGTGCTAAAAAAAAAAAAATAAAAATACATGTTAGCACAAAAGTGGAGGGTGTGACCGCAGAGGACATGATGGTGGATTATTAAATAAGCAAATAAATGAGTCACTTCAATGGAGAATGTGGGAGATACAGCAGTACAGAGTACCTTCGGCGATCAACTTGCCGGTTACACTACTTTACATAAGCGGCGTCATGCCACGCACATCATGACGCAAGAATTATGGGTAAAAACAAATGACTGCACCCAAGCGTATAATCAACATTATCAATGCATCATAAATAAAAGTATAATATTCTAACAAAGGGCTGTGAAAGTCTTCCTAGACAATTTAACCAAAACCAAAAATTTATTCGAAGTGGAAAAGTATTTGTTTCGTGTCTGTTGTTGTTTTAAGTTGAGCTGGCCTTATGCCAGCACGGGCTCTTGCTCCTAGAGCAGCCCGTAAATTTTTTTTTCTAACATCTTAGTCAAGTTGAAATATAGGAAGAACAAGAAGAAATGAAAAATAAGAAATAGACTATCTACTGAAACAATGACAGGTTTGCTCCATACAAAGCAATTGCTTAAAGATAAATCATGTCATGAATTTACTGTCTCCAAAGAACTCTTAGCAAATCAGGAAGTGACAAATATGTACATCATCAAAAGTAGACATAAGTAGAAAATAAGATTTATAAATATTTCTTTATTTTCTAAATCTCAAAATGTGAAATGGTAATCCTAGAGTTATTTTCCACTGATTCCTTTAATTTCCAATCAATTATATATCATATTACCAACACTATAAACTGGCCAACTCCAAGTCCATCATTATGACAATTTGTTGTTTACTTTATGTACTCAAGAGGTATCAATGGTGGAAGTGTTTTCATTGATAAACAGGAAATCTCCTAGTTTTCTTTTTTCCTTCAGCCAATTGTTTTACTCTAAATTACGTGTTATTTCTAGTAACACGCTAAAATATAACCTACCAATTCATCAGATTTTCTATACAGATTAATTTTACAATATACAGATAAAAATAAAATGTGGCAACACTTTTACTGCACCATGCAAAGCACACTCCCACCATTTGTCTAACACAATTGTCTATATAGTACTAATTTCCTAAATTTCAGCAGTGAATATGACGTAACATATAACACTTCAGCGTTGACTAAATAAGATCAACACCACAAAAGTTGTTCTACAATGAATCAATATATCTGTAACATAAGCATAACTAGCATCAATCCTTATATTTATTTCAATGACATTATCCGCATATTAAATTGTTATATTAAATTAAGGTCAAATTGTATATTTATTATTAATTTTTGAGTAGATGTTTAAGAAATTCATATTATCTACTCAAGTTCAATATTAAAATAGCGAAACATTGAAAAAATGGAAATTGGGAGTTGGTCAGAAATGCAACTTTGTTTTTCTAGCCACACAGGCAAAGAATGAACTGTTTTTCTAGCCACCACAGGCAAAGAAGAACTGCTGATTGTTTTGGAAATAGGTAAAATTTATAATAAATAAAATGGTGGTCAGTCCACTTCAGTGGGTCGTAACCGACGTCGTTGAAAAGGACATCGGGAGAAACCAACCCTGGAAGAATGATGGGCTACACCCTTCTGATTGGTAAGAAAAAAAGAAGAAAAAAGTGAAATTAGCTATTTCACTCTAACTGTCCACTCACTCACCATCGTGAGTTTTAGGCAATACCATAAATAGAGGGTCAATAACAGCTGTCATGTGTTAATACTTGTGTACTATAATATAGTGTTAATAAGGTAGAATTATGTGTGTACTATAATAGTACTATTAGGTTCGACGTTCTTTCAGTAAGGCAAAACATACTGAAATTTACTTAGCCAAATATATTCTGCTAGACCGTCTACATCCTTTCCCCGATTTTCCCGATCATTCTCGTGATTAAGTACCAAGTATTTCTCTTACAATCAAGAGAGATCTCGTTCCACGGGTTCGTTCATACTCGTAAAATATCCCTACTTGTTCCTCTCTTCTAGATTTAACTCAGTGATAATTTCCCGTTTTCTGTACTTCCTCTCACCATAGGAAAACGTACCAATGCCAGACTGCTCCTGCGAGATTCTCTCCAAGTTCATGACTTTATTATTAACCCTTAAACCGCCGGAGCGGTAAATAAAAAATGACTCCCGTATGCCGGAGGGGTTTGAGAGTGAGCGCGTAAGCGGAAAAAATATTTTTTTCAAAAAAATCACAGCGCGCTTAGTTTCAAGATTGAAGAGTTCATTTTTGGCTCCTTTTTTTTGTCATTGCTTGAAGTTTAGTATGCAACCATCAGGAAATGAAAAAAATTATCATTATCATATATAAATAATGCGATATATGATAGCGCAAAAACGAAATTTCTATATAATTGTATTCAAATCGCGCTGTGCGCAAAGAGGTTGAAGGTAACAAGTTCCTTATTTTTTCGTTGTAATGTGCACTAAATTGCGATCATTTTGATATATAAAACACAGTTGTAAAAACTATAAAAGCAACACAGAAAGAATTTATTATCACAAAATAATGCATGAATTCGTAACGCGCTTACGTTAAACACATATTTTTTTTTCAAAAAAAATTCACCATAAATCTAAATATTGTCCTAGAGACTTCCAATATGTTTCAGAATGAAGACAAATGATTGAATATTACTATACTGTAAGAATATTAGCTTACACATGCAGTTTTCGACCATATCTGACGAGCTAAAGTTGACCGAATGTCGAATTTTTTATATATATAGTTTTTTATATGCAATTATTTCGGAAATAAGAAAAGCTACAACTTTCTTTCAAATATTTTTCGTTTTATTCTACATGAAATTGCGCACATTTTCATATATAAAACTCTATGAAATGCCTAATATGAAACGCGAGCAAATATTCCGAGAATGGGACTTACGCATTTCGGAGATTTGTGGCGGAGAATCCGCGCGCGGAGGGAAGGAAAGTTTTTTTTAAAATTCACCATAAATTTAAATATTGTGCTAGAGACTTCGAATTGTTTCACGATGAAGATAAATGACTGAATATTACTAAGACTGTAGAGTTTTTTATCTTACAATTGCGTTTTTCGACCATTTCGGTAGAGTCAAATTTTGACCGAACGTGGTTTTTTTTTCTATTTATCGTGATTTATATGCAAATATTTCGAAAATGACAATAGCTACAACCTTCAACTATTTATTGTTGTATTATACATGAAATTGCGCACATTTTCATATATAAAACGTTATGTAACGGCTAATTTAAAATGGTGCAAACATTACCACAATCGCACGTATGATTTTTCGGAAGAGTTACCGCGCGGACGTAAAGAAATGTTATTTTTTTCATAAATTCACCATAAATCGAAATATTGTGCTAGAGACTTCCAATTTGTTGCAAAATTAAGGTAAAATGCTTGAATATTACTAGAATATAGGCGTTTTAGCTTACAATTGCGTTTTTCGACCATTTCGGTAGAGTCAAAATTGACCGAAGGTTGAAAATTTGTCACTTATCATTTTTTATATGAAAATATTTCAAAATTGATAAAAGCTACAACCATGGGTTGTTTTTAGTTTGTATTGTGCATGAAATTGCGCACATTTTCATATATAAAACTTTATGTAACGGCTAATTTAAAATGGTGCAAACATTACCACAATCAGCATGTATGATTATTTTCGGAAGAGTTACCGCGCGGACGTAATTTGGAAAAAGTTTTTTCATAAATTCACCATAAAATCGAAAAAATAATTTGGTGCTAAGAAAGACTTCCAATTAGTTGCAAAATTAAGTTGAATGATGAATATTACTAAAATATAAGAGTTTTAGCTTACAATTGCGTTTTCGACCATTTCGGTAGAGTCAAAGTTGACCGAAGGTTGAAATTTTGGCACTTATCGTTATTTATATGAAAATATCTTAAACTGATAAAAGCTACAATCATGAGTATTTTTTTTTTTGTTGTATTCTACATAAAAATGCGCACATTTTCATATATAATACTCTATGTAACGGCTAATTTAAAATGGTACAAAAATTATGTCAAAAGTGACGAAATAATTTCAGAGATGTGTCACAGATACTTTTTAGTGCGGCAAGAAAGAAATTCGCGCTTGCGCGCCTGCGTAACGATTGTAAACAAAACAGCACCTTGATCCGTGAACTCCCAGCATCCCCCAAGGCGCGTGATTCAAGAGTTTTCGGCTGGTAGGCCTAAAAGTATTTTTCCGCGAATTTTTTTTTAAAAAAACTTTGTATGTCGACGTAAAATACGTCCAGTCGGCACCCGAGAGACAAAAAATGTCGACGTAAAATACGTCCAGTCGGCGTTTAAGGGGTTAACGAGGAAAAACGAATACATTTTGAATGTTACACGAATTTTAATACCTCATTTTCTTCTTCTTTTGTTTCCCTTTCTGACATCCTAAGAAATTTTTTATAATATTACATGATTTATAAATACATTCAACTATAAACTCTGTTTTTTTCCACGTGGAAAAGTATTTGTTTCGTGTCTGTTGTTGCTTTAGATTGAGCTGGCCTTATGCCAGCACGGGCTCTTGTTCCAAGAGCAGTCCGTAATTTTTTTTCTAACAAATCTTAGTCAAGTTGAAATAAAGGAAAATGGTTTTTAAAATTCTGGCAATTCATGGGAAAACGTAGTAAGAATTATTCAGGAATTATAGAGAAATAAATATATAATTTTTTTTTTCTCTCCGTTAAACTAAGAATACAAGGAGAAATATGTACGAAATATTTTTCTCTCACGACAAATTAATGACGCATTGAAAACATCACCTTTATAAACATTTGGCCGAGAGATGTTTCCTCTCTCTGTCTCTATACTCACAGTCTCCAGCCATCTCTCTGCTACCAATCGTCCGACCGCTGTGAACAACCACAGCGACAATAAAAACAACGCGAGAAGCGCATCCGATATTCAGAGCCTTGGCAATCCTAAACCGGCCATACATAATGAATGCGACCATTGAGACGCTACAACGGCCCCTGAATATCGGACAGTCCGGTTGTCGAATTATTCACGGATTCCCGTGTATCGACGTAGTATGACGAGGTTGGACAGACAAGCGATTTACCACCGAATAAAAATCCTTTGGATTATTTTCCATTTTCTCCAACGGATGACGACGGCCTGGTGAATATCGATGTTAGGACGATTGACGATGGAGTGGTGATAATGCTATTTGGTGATTGATGGGAATAATTCTCACAGGAACTAATTCTCGGCCTGAAGTGTGACGTGTATCAATTCACAATGCATTGTTTTCAGAATGCAGGATTCTGAAGCCATCCTTATAATGTTATTCATTATCTTTTTAGGTTCTGATTTCAGTGTCGGTTTAGTTAAAAGAAATGGGTATTTCTTTGACATTTTCTGTAGTATCTCTTTGTCTGTCGTCTGCCTCGTTCATAAAAAAAGATATTCTTGTATCTGAATTATTTTATGAATAACGATTTTGATCATTTGGGTTCGGTCTCGCTTAATTGAAAGAGTTTCAAGAGCTTGTTTAGAATATTTAATACGTCCAAAGCTTGTTTATAATATGCCAAGGTACGTCAAAATCCGGTTTAGAATATCTAATACGTAAAAATGTACGTCCAAAGCCTGTTTATAATATTCCGAGGTACGTCCAAAGCCTGTTTAGAATATCTAATACGTCAAAATGTACGTCCAAAGCCTGTTTATAATAATTCAAGGTACATCAAAAGCCTATTTACAATATTTCAAGGTACGTCCAAAGCCTGTTTAGAATATTTAATACGTCAAAATGTACGTCAAAAAGCCTGTTTATAATATTTCAAGGTACGTCAAAAGCCTATTTAGAATATTTATAGGTACGTCAAAAGCCTGTTTAGAATAATACGCCAAAATCTACGCCAAAAATCTATTTAGAATATCTAGCACGTCAAAATGTACGCCAAAAGCCTGTTTAGAATATCTGATACGTTTAAATGCACGTTCAAATCTTGTTTACAATGCATGATACGTCAAATGTTTAAATGTACATTATCATAATATACTGAAATCACGCGAATACGCTGCCTAGCATTTTGTCAAGAAAATTGCTTGAATTAATTAGTTTGGGATTTTTATTTTCTATTATTATAAGCGACAGAGAAACAGTACAAGTTTATTGAAACATTAGAAACATTACTGCCGTTCTGTGGAGTTATGAAATTCAGACGATGAAAACAAATGAATCAACGACGGATGGAGAGGGAGTTAGCAAACATTTAAAAGTATTGACATAGAATGACGTATTATTATTATTATTATTATTATTATTATTATTATTATTATTATTATTATTATTCAGATGAACCCTATTCATACTGAACAAGCCCATCACCAGGGGCCTTTGACTTTAAATTTAAGCTTCCAAAGAATTATGGCGTTCATTTTGGAAGAAGTAACAGTCTACGTATCATGATATCAGAAAGAAAAGATTAATAAATAGAATATATATATATATATATATATATATATATATATACGTATATATATTTATTTTATAGATATATATATATCTATATATATATATATATAATATATTTATTTATATATATATATATATATATATATATATATATAGATATATATATATATATATATATATATATATTACGAAATGAATAGAGATAATAATGGAGAAACTGCGCGCCATCTTTCTTTGGCCTATAGAGAATAAAGACAGATTGAGCTGAAGATTAAAATATATATATTACGAAATGATTAGAAATAATAATGGAGTAACTGGACGACATCTTTGTTTGGCCTAGAGAATAAAAACAGATTGAACTGAACAAAAAATTGGACAAGATTAAGCCACAAGGAAGACAAAAGAATTTCGAAAAATGATCATAAAAAAAGCGGAAACGTATAAGAATGCAATTACACGATATCATGGCGCAACGAACGAGCCTTAAGATGCTCTCTCTCTCTCTCTCTCTCTCTCTCTCTGAGACACCCTCGCTTTCTCCCTCTCTCTCTCCCTTCTCCTTTCGACACGAACAGTAAAAGTGACTTATTCTTCAATGTTATCTCCATCGACGATCTTGTTCCGCTTCGTTGACTCCCGAGTTTTCGTTAATTTTTTTTTCCTTCTTCTTCTTCTTGCGCGTTGCGTAGCTATAGACCGGCTTCCGTGTACGCAGAGACACGGGCGTTCTACGCCAGAATCGTTCCGATGAATGGGCGGCCGCGATTGACACAGTAGAGCGGGGTGAGCTAAGATGTGTTTGGTTAAGGTAAAATATATACACGCCCTTGGTGTACGTGAAAAGATTCTGCGCCCATCGGGAGGGAGGGAGGGGGTTAGGAGGTATATTCGATTGGGCACGGGCATGGCAAAAGGTGCTGGAATGATATACGGGCATGGCAAAATGTGCGGGAATGAGTATACGGGCATGGTAGGAGGCATAGGGATGGGCATGGCTGGGGTTATTGGAATGGAGAAGAACTGTGGCAGGAGGTACTGGAATGGGTATGGGCATGGAAGGAGGTACTGGAATGGGCACGAGTAAGGTAGGAGGTACTGGAATGGGCATAAACATGGCAGAAGGTACTGGAATGGGCACGAGTAAGGTAGGAGGTATTGGAATGGGCATAAACATGGCAGAAGGTACTGGAATAAGGCAACGAACATGGCAGGAGGGATACTGGAATGGGCACGAACATGGCAGGAGGTACTGGAGTGCAGACACACACACACACATATATGTATATATATATATATATGTATGTATATATATATATATATAGATATATATATATATATATACATATATATATTTATTTTAACACATAGGCAATATCTAATTTTTCATCATACAATCCTGTACAGGAACCGAGCGAGAGAGAGAGAGAGAGAGAAGAGAAAGGGGACAAATTTGTCAACAGCAAAAGAGAGACACAGGAAAGTTTCACCACCGCCAGGCAGAAAAAGACTCCATCTTGTGGAAACCGCCAATATGGCTGTGAATATTGCAGAGGAAGATTGCTACGTTGTCAAACATGTCTCTCTCTCTCTCTCTCTCTCTCTCTCTCTCTCTCTCTCCTTATGCCTTTGTGCTATGTACTTGCCACTTCTATGGGTGTAGACTGCATGCAACTTGCTTCATTGCCTCTCTCTGCTTAATATATATATGTATATATATATATATATATATATACATATATATATAAATAAATACACACATACATCCACTCACTCGGTCTTTTCCTCCCTCCATGTTTAGCAAAATATTTTCTGATTTCTTTTTCGACCCTTATTTTTTTCCCAGTTCTGGAAAACATCGTCCGGTTAGGCAGCAAAGACATTTAATCTTCGGGAACAGACCTCTGGTATGCCCGCGAGAGTCGCCATTTTTTACGTGGTACCAAAACCGCCGGGGAAAAGGTACATGTCAGAGAGAGAGAGAGAGAGAGAGAGAGAGAGATAATACCGAGTCCGGTTTTATAAAAGAAGCTTTTTGTAAGAAAATGAACATAAGTTCCCCAGTGAGAGAGAGAGAGAGAGAGAGAACTCGTAAAGATATTTTCAAATTTATGAAAAGTCTTAATTCAAGTACATTACATGAAGTCAAATAAGATGAGACAAAGTTCAGTTTAATTAAAAATGATTTCAGATAGGAGCCTCTAACTTGAAATCCGAATTAAACATTCAGAATACGACCAACATAAAGATGACGTCACGACACTTCTGTTTTCAAAGACAATATCATTATTTTCTTCAGTATTAATATATCTGATGCCTAGATGCCTAGATATTCCAGATTCACGTAAGTTGATAATTATGGGAAATCCGGGTTCTCGAAAAGGCTAGACTTCAGTTTGACGACCAAAATGCTGTCATCTAATCCGGGCTAAATGAAAACCAATGCTAAATAGTACTTTGGAAAACTAGAGGAAAGTAGAGAGTTCCGAAGCTCGATATACAAGGAGGGAACACAAAGGAAATGAGAGAGTTCCGAAGCCTCATATATACAATGAGGGAACACAATGGAACCACGAATATAACAGGCCAAATGAAAACCAATAAATAGCAGTGGGGGGAACTAGAGGAAAGTAGAGAGTTCCGATGCCTGATATGCAATGAAGGAACACAAAGGAACCACGCATATATCAGGCTAAATGAAAGCCAATAATTAGCAGTTAGGGAAAACAGAGGAAAGTAGAGAGTTCCGAAGCCTGTTAATGCAGGAAAGGAACACGTAGGAACCACGAACATAACACACCAAATGAAAATATGATAAATAGCAGTGAGGGAAAATAGAAGAAAGCAGAATTCCGAAGCTGATAGTGCAGGAAAGGAAGGAACACGTAGGAACCACGAATATAACAGACCAAATAGAAAAAGAAAAAGTAACAGTTAGGGGAAAAAGCGGCAAGTAGAGAGTTCCGAAGCCTGATATATAGTACATGGAAGGAACACACATATATAGGCAATTGGTACTGGCTTTTTAAGTATGAATTTGATTATTTCATCAAACCTATATACACCAATAGATGCAAAGATATACACGCTATACAAAACCCTAAAGAGAGAGAGAGAGAGAGAGAGAGAGCTACGTCTGACAATGTTATAGCAATCTTCCTCTGCAATATTCACAGCCATATTGAGAATCTCTTTCTCCCTGGCGATGGGGAAACTTTTGCTCTCTCTCTCTCTTTTGCTGTTGACAAATTGACTCCTAACCCCCCTTCCCTCCCCTGCCCCCCCACCCAATTTTTATTTAACCCTTTCCCTACACACTCACACTACAAACACACACACACACACACTCTCTCTCTTTTCTGAAGGATTCTCTCTCTCTCCTTTCTGAAGGATTCTCTCTCTCTCTCTCTCTCTCTCTCTCTCTCTCTCTCTCTCTCTCTCGAATAGTCCACTATTAGAGTAGAACTATGTCTTCACTACTGTTACTCATTTCTGGCAATTCAGAAGCTCTTATTTTGCTTTCAATAACAGTTAAATCTATATGGAAGCAACAAATAAACAAATAAATAATAATAATAATAATAATAATAATAATTTATAATAATATTGGTGATACATAGGCGAGGGTGCAGAAATCATATAACTGTAAGTATTATTTAATATATATATATATATATATATATATATATATATATATATATAGAGAGAGAGAGAGAGAGAGAGAGAGAGAGAGAGAGAGAGAGAGAGAGAGAGAGAGATGATTGATAGGTGAAGTCTGGACTTCATTTGAATGGGTAACGGAAATATAATAATAATAATAATAATAGTAATAATAATAATAATAATAATAATAATATTTGGACCCATACATAACTGTCAATTTGTTTCTCCAGTAATAATGATAATAATAAATCCAGATTGATAAGGGGAAACGAACAGATCCCCGAAAGCTATCGTTGCTGTTTTTAAAATCTAAACATATGTACATTTACAATACTGTGGATTTGTTTCTCCATTTGAAGACTCGTGCTACTATGAGGATTTTTAATAATAATAATAATAATAATAATAATAATAATCTGCAATTATTACCTAATGTCTCTCTTATGAAACAATGACGTGTTGGATTCGTGTGGTCCATTTCCTCACAGGTTTTGCTATCACTATTTGGACACTCTGCCTTTGCATGCAAATTGTGAAAGTAAACAGCTAGTGTAATAATAGTAATGATAATAGAGGTTTTAATGAAAATAATGGCTATTTCATCCGTGCTTATTTTGTATAGAAGTTTCTCTATCCATCTTATTACTGACTTTTCCTCTGTTCTCAAGTTGGCTATTCAAACGCCAAGTGGGGATTCAAAAAACCGTGGTATTTGTCAAATTGAATATATTATGCGATATTATACTGCATTTCGTATAATATATTCAATTTACCAATACCACGTTTTTGTCATATTGAATATATTATACAAAATGCAGTATAGTTTTGTATAATATATTCAATTTGACCAATACCACGATTTTGCCATAAATCCCCCAAATTGTCAAAAACGTTGTATTTGTCAAAACTGAATATATTAT
Source organism: Macrobrachium nipponense (assembly GCF_015104395.2). Lineage (NCBI taxonomy): Eukaryota > Metazoa > Arthropoda > Malacostraca > Decapoda > Palaemonidae > Macrobrachium > Macrobrachium nipponense. The sequence continues at coordinate 40,360,202 of NC_087208.1, read as the reverse complement.
ACAAAATTGTACTGTATTTTTTATAATGTATTCAATTTGACCAATACCACGTTTTTGACATGAATCCCACGCTTGGGGTTTGAATAGCCAACTTGAGTACAGAAGATAAATTCTGTAGTAAGAAGAATAGAAAAACTTCTATACAAAATAAACGAGCCTGAAATAGCCATTATTTTCAATAAAGCCTGTATTAATGAAGGTCTTCTTCCAGCATATAATAATATTAATAGTAATTCTAATTTGTCCTTTTGATGTATCTTATATATATTAAATGCATTAGAAATAGCTAATGCCATCAGGGAAGGTCTCCTCCCTTATAATAATAATAATAATAATAATAATAATAATAATAATAATAATAATAATAATAATAATAATTGCTATTCTACGGTGTCTAATTTGTATGGAATTTTTTTTATTCCTCTTATAAAAATCAAATGTATTAGAAACCGCCATGATTTTTGGCGCTAAAGCCATCAGAGAAGTCTCCTCCCTAATAATAATAATAATAATAACAATAATGACAATTATAAGCCACAGTAGTGTTAAAAATACATTTTTGTGCAATGCTAAATTTCTAGCATTATACAAAAATATATTTCTAACACTACTGTGGCTTTTAATTGTCAATATTATAGCCTCGTTATGGAGGTTCCTTAGTTCAATAATAATAATAATAATAATAATAATAATAATAATAATAATAATAATAATAATAATAATAATAATAATAATAGCACAAGTCTTGCAATGGAGAAAGTGATGGACTCCTAAGGAGGCAGGATGCAACCCGGAACCCCGCACTATATACGATAAATGTTTGGCTGTTAAATCCTCGTGTATGTATTTATATGTATATTGTATATTATAGTGTATATATACACACATTATATATATATATATATATAATATATATATATATATATATATATATATATATATATATATATATATATATATATGCATCTTTTTAGTGTAATACAACCGTATAGTATGAAGATAAAGGCCCGTAAAACACTATTTGAACAGTTGCAACCATATATTTCGAGCACTTCCTTCTGTGGTCCTGATTTTTCCCCCCCCCCAAATATGGTTGCAACGCTAAAATAGTGTTTTATGGGCCTTTTATCTTCACACACACACACACACACACACACACACACACACCACACACATATATATATATATATATATATATATATATGGATATATATATATATATGGTATGTAATAGAATATAAAGCCAGGTAATGAAATAGGGATGTGGAACAAACTGGCCCATTTCGTTTTTGCGACAAGTTTGATCATAGATACGCCGAATGAGGAGTAGGAAGAGGAGGAAAAAGGGGAGAAGGAGGAAGAGGAAGAAGAGAGGGAAGGAGAAGGAGGGGGAAAAGCAGAAAGGTAACGAACCAGTTGTTACGTGAGACGCCAATCCAGGTGTTACGCGAGAGAAGGTCAGCAGGAAACGCCGGCGAAAGGAAGACGAGAGAAAAATATAACAAAAAGTCCACTGAATGAATAAGCCCGTATCATCCTCTCCATCGTCAACATCTAACGCATTGTTACGCAACGACCGACAGCATCCTCAACCCACCTCCTGGTAACGTAACAATGGAAGGAAGACGGAAAGTGAAGTGAGGGAAAGGAAGAAAAAAAGTAAAAGTTGAGTTGGAACGCCGAGCGGAGCTACGATCTGGGGCTCAATAGCGTTTGGCTGACGAGCTGAGAAGGGTCGTTCGCTCGCCGTACCGTACCCGTACGAAATCGCCTAAGTTGCCAGTGATCTCTTTCCCGCCAGTCACACTTTACCTCTCTCTCTCTGTCTCTGTAGCTATTACCGGCTAGTAGCTTTTCGTTCAGCGCGTGGATATGGTCACGGAGCTGCAAGCGATAGCAAGTTTCAACTTCCGTCTAAGGTCCAGGTCAAAGTTCAGTGCCTCGAGGGAGAGATTTGTCCACTGATTAAGCCGCTATACACACACTGAAGATGAATTTCGGTATGTCGAAAGGCAGGTCCATATTATGGATCTCTGGAATGGTGAGTAAGCTGTTCTTGCTGTTTTTCTAAATGTTGATAATGGGTCGCTCATAAGTTGCCTCAGTCTGATTCTATACAAGAAAATACTTTTAATAGTGAATATTACAAAGGAACGAACTGCGGCAGCCTTGTTTCTTTATCTAGACCAGGCCGGAAGAAAAGAATAAGAGGTAAATAAGTCTTGCTCAATAAAAATAAAATACTTTTAAATCTCAATGACTAGGAAGTTACTAATACTGCAAGTTCATCTGAGCCAATCCCCCTCCCCCCACCCCCAATCTCTCTCTCTTTCTCTCTCACACACACACAATCTCTCTCTCTCTCTCTCTCTCTCAACACACACAATCTCTCTCTCTCTCTCTCTCTCTCTCTCTCATTTAGTTACTTGATATTATAGGAATTATAAGTCAGTCTCTCTCTCTCTCATATAATTACTGATTACTATAGGAATTATTATTATTCTCTCCCTCTTTCACACACCCTGTTCTATAGGTACCAAATTTATGGGAATTATTAGTTAGTCTCTCTCTCTCTCTCTCTCTCCTCTGTAGTTACTAATTATTATAGGAATATCAGTCTCTCTCTCTCTCTCTCTCTCTCTCTCTCATACATAAACACTCTTTACAGTTACTAATTATTATAAGAATTATTTACTCTCTCTCTCTCTCCTAAATTCACAATATGACCACCAATTGACAGTCTTTCAGTACCCTTCCCCCCACATCCCCAACCCCAACCTGCAACCTCAATCTCGTGCCCTGTATCCGATCCTAGTGTGCGCTGCGTGTACGCTTGGATTATGGGCGTATACGTCTTATGTGCGCCGTAGCGCGCGCGAGCGCGCCTATTATATGATAGCGGTTTCACCCCCATCGTGTGAATAGTTTACCAACTTCGACCACCTATCGCCGTCCGAGTTCGATCCCCCGGGGGTGGAAATCTCTCTCTCTCTCTCTCTCTCTCTCTCTCTCTCACGAAGTTTTGAGTTTTCCCTCGGTCTTCTTTAAGTGTCTTTTTGTGTTTTCCTAAAAGCTGTTGGTGGAGGCTGCCATCCCTTCGGGAGAGAGAGAGAGAGAGAGAGAGAGATAAGCATTACCACATAAAAAGACTGGGAAAAGAGAGAGAGAGTTACAAGGATTAGGATGTCTCAAAGACTTGTCAGTCCATCCTAAGAGGAGACATCGTGTGCTCACTTATCTGTAGGAGCAGGTTTTACTGTGCATTCACAGTGTCCTAATGATTTTGTCTAGCTTTCTTTTAAACTCTTCCACACAGTTGCTGTTGACAACTTCTGGTGGCAGTTTATTCCACGTGTCACATATCTTGTATGTAAAGAAGTTCCCACAATGGGATGTGTTGTATCTCTTCAGTTCTAGTTTCCAGAGAGAATAAGTATTACTACATAAAAAGACTGGGATGAGAGAGAGAGAGAGAGAGAGAGAGCCTTGGGAAAATGACAGAGATAGAGAATCAACGAAAGGTGAGACATAGAGGTATAAAATGGGGAGAGAGAGAGAGAGAGAGTATCAGTAAAACCCCAAGACATTCTGATTAAGACAGACATAAAAAGTTTTTGGGGATCTACAAACACGCCAGTACAAGTTGAATATAATAGGAAAGGAATACTGCCCCACTGACCTACCAGTGACCTTGGCATTTTGGGGCACCAATACTTCATCGCAGTTTCTACCGTTTTGTTATCGATTCTGTTCGAAAGATTTGAGAGTATTTAATCTCTCTCTCTCTCTCTCTCTCTCTCTCTCTCTCTATATATATATATATATATATATATATATATATATATATATATATACATATATACACGTAGTATACACACATAACACACATAAAATTAAATATTATATATTTTTATTTATAATTATATATAATATATATTATAATATACATTTACACGTATACACACCCCCCCCCCCCCCCCACAACACACACACCTATATATATATATATATATATATATATATATATATTATATATATATATATATCAATTCAAGCTACAAATGTCCTTTAATATCTAAATTCACTTTACCTCCCAAATGATATATTTTCATATATGTACCGAAGGGGAATTTTTTTAGTTGATAATATTTAATTTTCGTCCCCCCATGGGATCGAACCACCGTCCAAGTGGACGGGGACGAAATCAGGACAGTCAGTGACGCTATCAATCAGCCAACAGTAATATATATATATATATTACTGGTAATCTTATTAGGCACGAAGAGATGGTAATTCAGTTGTATTCACACAGGAAAATGAAAATGGTATGTCTCAGAAAATGCCCAAACAGTTTCGTCCTCCAATGAACCTCTTCTTGGAGCGTTTATTAAAAGAAAATACAACTGAATTATGTATACATATATAATAGTATTATGTCATATACGCACAAAATCTACCTCCTTTCAATTGCCCCAATTTTCGAGAATGTCAATACACACATAATTAAATATATATATACTATATATATATATATATATATATATATATATATATGGGCCTTTTGATATATATATATATATATATATATATATATATATATATATATATATATATATATCAAATACAAAAGGCCCATTAAAACACTCTGGCTCATAGGATGGAAAATTAGTCCACCGAAGTATAGTCCTTATGTTCTAATAAGGCCTTTTGTATATTTGAGACGTATATTTCTTGTTTTAACAGTAAAATTTATTTACATATATATATATATATAATATATAATATATATAAAAATATATATATATTATATTTATATTATGAAATATATATATATATATATATATATATACTATATATATATATATATATATGGGTAATTTATTATTATACATTAATATATATATATAATATATATATATATATTATATATAATATAGGGGTTAAATTTATAGCGGAAAAATGAAAACACAAAAAAGGAAATTAATATATCAATACCTGGAAATAATTCGCGAATACTTGCGTATGCATACGGATCAACACCAAAGTTAAGTACAGCCCAATACATACATAGAATAACACACACACACAAACAAGCAAACAAACAAACAGCTCCCTCCATCCTTCCCTCCCTCCCCTCTCTTTAGGTCATAAAAAATAGTTTGGGGAATACCAGCAGCGGCCAATAAACCTTATGGTTTATAGAGGAGATGAGGAACGCGAGAGATATCAACTTTCCTATGTCAGCCAGGGACTCTCGGCTCCTCGCCTACAGTGACCGCCCCCCCTACCCCCATCAATAGCGAGACTCCCAAAAATCCATTAAAAATACCCAGATTGTGATTTATGTTTCCGTGGAGTTGCCTACTACTACTTTTTTTCTGCTTTTTACCCACTTCCCAGATGTTTTACGAATTTTATAGTGTTGCGGTTATGGTGGATTTTCACGAGGATATCTGATGAGCCGTTGCAAGGGCTACGTTGTGCATTACTACTACAACAACAACCCTACGACTTCTGTTAAAGAGCCGTTGTAAAGGCTATGTTGTCCATAACTACTGTTACCCTACAACTTTTGTTTAGGAGCCGTTGCAAAGGCTGTTTTGCATTACTACTAAAACAACAACCTTACGACTTCTGTTTAGGATCCGTTGCAAAGGCTATGTTGTACGTCACTACTACTGCTAACACTTGTGCTTAGAAGCCATTGCCAATGCTGTTTTACGCTACTAATACTATTTCTAGTACTTTTTCTGCCTAGGGGCCGTTGTAAAGGACGTTTTACACTACCACTACTACTACTACGACTTCTACGTATGAGCCGTTGCAAAGGGAATGTTGTGCATTAATACTATACTGTTACATTTGCAAATACTCCAAGTGACTGCTAATTTACATTACTTAATTAGACGCTGAGAAAGTGCAAGACTGTGTTGAAAGGGTTCCAAAATAATTGGTAATATAATCATCTGACTTTCGAAATTAAGACTAAACGGTCTTAGAAGGCAATTTCTTGGGGATTTTGTTTAATAAGAATAATACACTGATTATGTTCTATCTATTGTGTCGTAAGCCATTCAATGATCAAGTTTTTCCTACGTCACAAAATGTTTTTTTTTACTTTTTCTTTTTTAAGCCCCTCAGTGGCGAGTTCGGTCTGGTCTTGGCTTGCCACCTCGGTGGCCGCGAGTTCGATTCTCGGGCATTCCATTGAGGCGTCAGAGACGTGTATTTCTGGTGATAGAAGTTTTCACTCTCGACGTGGTTCGGAAGTCACGTAAAAAGCCGTTGTTCCCGTTGCTGAATAACCACTGGTTCCATGCAACGTAAAAACACCATACAAACAAATAAAGAGCTTTTACCCCTTCACTGTCAAAGTTGTTGCGTAACTCTCTCAATCGGAATCTTAGTATAGACTTTTCCTGGTATATATTTAGTAACGTTAGACCCTGATAAACCTTAGGGTAGTAATGCATCTTTGCTTAGACTTCTGAAGTAGAAGGTTCCATTTGGACGATATCCTCTGAAGGGGAGGTTGTTCCAGAGTCCAGCGGTGTAAGGATGAACATTTTTATTTATTTATTAGTTCATTTTTTTCTTTTTTTAATAAGTGAGGTATCTTTCTTTTATATTTCTCCTTTTAACCTCCTCTTACTCCTTCCTAAATAACACCTTCATATTCTGCAACTGAATTACAATGACCCATAAGGTATATCTCGGACATAAAGTTCCGGGTAGACTCATTATGGATCTCTGCGACTACAATGATACAATGACTTATTATTACGTATCTCTGAAATACAGTTCCAGGTATAACCAATGATCTCCCTTCCCCCCCTTCTCTATCTCTCCCTACCATCCTCCCACCTCTTCCCTGCCAGAAAAAAAAAATATAAAAGAAAAATAATAAACAGTAGGTATCTACAAATGAATAAATAAAATCCTGCACTCGTAATTTCCGGATGGAGTTGACAATCGAGATGCTGCTAAAAAAAAAATTAGAAGCGGTCGCAACTCAAAAAATAAAAATTGAAATAATTCGCAACTCAAAAAATAAAAATTGAAATAATTCGCAACTCAAAAAATAAAAATGAAACAATTAGCAACTCAAAGAAATAAAAATTGAAACCTTTCGCAAAAAAAAAAAAAAGAAAAATTTGAAAATAATTCGCAACTAACACCAATAATTTGCAACTCCAAATAAATTGTAATCATTTGCAATAAAAAAGTTGAATGGAATCATTCGTAAGGAAAAAAAAGCAAAACAGGCGATAATTCGCAACTCAAAATAAATTGAAACCATTCGCAGTTTAAAAAAATGGAGATTGGAATCATTTGTAAGACGGCAATAATTCGCAACTCAAAATAAATCGAAACCATTCGCAATTTTAAAAAAATGGAGATTGGAATCATTCGTAAGAAAAAAAAAAAACTGGCAATAATTCGCAACTCAAAATAAATCGAAACCATTCGCAATTTTAAAAAAATGGAGATTGGAATCATTTGTCAAAAAAAAAAAAAAAAAAAAAAAAAAAAAAAACGAAATTCATAACTCCATGAAATAGGCGATTTCTCTCCCCCCCCCCCAACCCCCCGAGCGGAAAAAAAGATATCACGACGTCAGTTAGTTGGGTGTTCATAGGGCGTCGAGCCTGGAAGCGAGCGTCGCTTGCTAAACAGTAAAAATCATTCAGCCTCGCTGTAGAGAGAGAGAGAGAGAGAGAAAATGAGCCAATCAAAACAGCAAGGAGGCGTAATTGGAGAAACAATGACATCGTTTATGCCCTAACGAGGCCGTAACGAAGACAAATTACTACGGTAGTAGTTAGAAGGCAATTAGCGTGTCCGAGCGAAAAAGAGAAAAAAAGAGAGAGAGAGAGAATAAAAATGAAAACTCGATTGCTGTTAACGACTTAACAGGAAGCCCTTTTGCTGCTGGGCTCCCCCCCCCACCATTACCCACGTTTCGACGATTATTGCAAAAATGAGATGGGCTTGATTGCCAACGTAGTGTTTCTCCGCTGATTTTTATGAGGGTCGGGATTGCTTCAGTGGGAAAAGTGTCATCCTGCATTTTCGCGCACTTTTTTTTTTTTTTTTTTCATCCGGACAGAGAGATACTACATACTATAATATACTTTAGTGAATGGAGACTGTTAAGCGTATAATTAGCTAGGCGTTACAAACACTCTTTGCCTTTATTTTTTGTGTGCGCGTAATTTTCGCTTACTCTGGGAGTAAGCTTACAAACGCTTTGTTGTTTTGTTGTTGTTGTTGTTGTTGTTTTTGTTGAAGGTGTCAGGAAAGTTCTGTGGAAGAGCCTAAAAAAGCCTGAAAAAGGTGTTTTGTGTTAAGTTAATTATACAGGAATTTTAGGATACGATATTTATGATTTCTTCATTAGAATGAAAATGTAAAAAATAAATAATGTGTATGTTAAACAGCACAGAACAGTCACTTCTAATAAACTATAGCATATTTATTTTGATTTTCGTTGGTGAAACAACGCTCTATTTGACCGTAGATTTCAACACGCGTTAATTTACGTTGAGCCAGGAATATAATATTTACAACTGATGTCTAAGGGGAAAATCTCGCACGCGTCCAGAGTAAGCTAGAGGTCGGATCACGCCTTGTTCAGATTGATTCAGTTTTAATTTTCCCCCATTATATAACATTTGCTGATAAAGGCATGGCCTGAACGGTTTCTGAATGAAAGCGAAAGTTACGTAAGTCAGGGTACGTAAGTCAAGACTTGAATTACCGGTTACGTCGACGAGTGCGTCACAAGATATTTTTAAACGTACCATACAGGAAGCATATTCCCGAGCTGTAACCGAGTACCGAACCTTCCCTGTGAAAGATATGTAATCATATCTTAAAAAAAACTAACCTTAGAATCTCCTTGAAAATGATGTCACATTATAATTCCCACATCCAAATTACGATCAGTTTCTTTTTAAACTAACCCAACCTAACCTAGCGGGATAGACAAAAAATAAATAAATAAATAAATAAAAATAAAATAAACAGGGCTAGTGCAATACTTGTACACATCTCCGGAATTTGCATACGGGGCATGCTTTCAGTTCCACTATCTATCAGGTACGTCAAAGAAGGAATGAAATACCATTTTCACAAATGAGTTTATTAATTACTTTTTTTTGAATGGCCAGTGTAGATTTTTGTCAGTTTAGAGGGATCATATGCTAATGTAAGAAATGCACAAGCATACTGTAACCAAAATGATAAATATTGTAATTGTAAATAATGTAGGTTTAATTCTATCAATAGAGAGTTGAAAACTAAATGTACCACGCAGGCAGCACTGACAAAAAAGAAAAAAAAAATTCCCTAACCCCCAAAAAAACATCTTATTAAACAGCGCTCTGGCCACGACGAAGCGTTCCAACTTATCATCATACGTCAGATATATTTTTAGAAGTCTAACTACTGGACAGTTACCCTCTATTTGCATTATAATTTTTCCTTATCATCATACTTGAAATAAATTGTTAGAAGTCCAACTACTGGACAGTTACCCTCTATTTGCATTATAATTTTTCCTTATCATCATACTGGAGATAAATTGTTAGAAGTCCAACTACTGGACAGGCACCCTGTATTTGCATTATAATTTTTCCTTTAGAATCTGGTTCTTTTAATGTGACATCAGACTGTGAATACTTCCGTTTTCAAAGAAATCTCTTTAGCTCGCAGCTAATATTTTTTTCATTTAAATAGTTCGGTGACGATGCAAAGCTGTCATATGTCTTTGGGGAGCACTGCCACTTTTGTTTGTTTTGTTTGTTTGTATGGTGTTTTGACGTTGCATGGAACCAGTGGTTATTCAGCAACGGGACCAACGGCTTTACGTGACTTCCGAACCACGTCGAGAGTGAACTTCTATCACCAGAAATACGCATCTGACTCCTCAATGGAATGGCCGAGAATCGAACTCGCGACCACCGAGGTGGGACGCCAACACCATACCAACCACGCCACTGAGGCGCTCTGAAACTTTAGTGCCAAATATTTCTGATCGAATGAGGTAACAACAGTGACGGAAAATGTTTGAAGAGAAGAGAAGGAACAGCTGCCTGGTAGGACACCACTGCTCACAGAACGAACTAAAAAATATTGCTCTGCCAAACTTCATTCTGCTATGGTTGAAAAAATCAAGCCAGACCAATTACGACCAGAGGGACAACTGTCGCCTTATGGAAGTGCTAATATCTCTTGGAGGGTCATTATCTTCATGATATTTACAGTCTTTTGTCTTATGTTTTTACAGTCATTCCCAATCCCTATAAGGGGTCACTATCTAGGGAGGATAGGGTAAAGTATTATTACCAGTGATGTGATCAGTATCCCAAGGATGGGATATTGCTTATTTACCATATGATAACATGCAATCAGTCCTTCAATATATCTACGAATTCTGACGTAGTCATTCATTGACAAACCAGCGTTTACTTTGAACTAATTCACCATTTTTTGACAGGTCCTCCTGATAGCCACTATGACTATGATGGGCAGAACCAACGGGTTTATGTTCGGGCGCGGGTATTCTTATACCCGCTTCTGCAGGTTCCTCGTAAGGAGGCCTCATTTACTGGCAAGGTAAGATCAGGTCATGGACTGAGCGAGGTAAGATCAGGTCATGGACTGAGCGAGGTAAGATCAGGTCATGGACTGAACGAGGTAAGATCAGGTCATGATATTAGGTAAGTAGCGTTTTTCAAACAATTCCATGTACAAGTTTGAGAGGAGTGGTGATAAAGGGTTTCCCATTGCCATGCCAAATATTTGTTGAGAAAATTCACCATTGAATATAAACTTAAAATCACAAATGCACAACCTAATGAGTGAAATAATGTGACTTATAGGTAGAGGTAATTCATGCTGAGTTAGTTCATTACTAAGATATTCTAAAATAGGGACTTTAGTAAAAAGAGAACATACATCAAAACTAACGAATCTATCAGTGGGGCAAAGAATTCTTTGAAAAACGCTACTTACCTAATATCATTTATATTCCTGTAAAGTGGTATAGATATGTCGATGATATTTTAGCTGTTCTGCCTGCTGGTATTGATGTAAATGATTTACTCTCTAAATTAAATAACCAGGTACCATCGATTAAGTTTACTCTAGAATTGGAAAAAGACAATTGCCTCCCTTTCTTAGATGTTTTGATACATAGAGAACCCTTTCAATGTAAATTCAGCATTTATAGGAAACAAACCAACACCTTAACTTATGTTCATTTCTATTCAGGCCACCATCTTAACATCAAAATATAAATTTTTTTTCTATGTTTTTACGAGCATTGTACATTGTCAGTCCCCAATATTTGGATCAAGAAATTGAATACATAAGAAAAATAGGGAAAGATTTATGTTATCCTTCACATATATTAGATATTTGTTATAATAAAACCCACAAAAAGTTTTATAGTGTAAGTAACACGGAGAAAGAAAACATTCTTAGTTTACCTTATTTTAACGGATCTTAAACCATTAAATCATTGTTAAAACCCTTTAAGGTCATCCTTGTTTTTTCCTATAATAACACACTAAAAGGAATGTTAATAAAAAAAATGACCCCAGAGAGAGCAACAACATAATATATAAAATTCCATGTATGGACTGCCCCTCTTTTTATCTCGGACAGTCGAGCAAGGGCTTAGAAGTAAGATTAAGCCAGCATAGATATTCTGTAAAAATTGGGCAAACATCTAATGCAATATTCATTCATTTAAGTGAAAACAACCACCGAACAAATTGGATTGGTAGTTCAGTAATTGCAAGGTCAAAAGATGTCTTATCACGAAATCTTTTAGAATCTGCTATAATACAACTTACTTCACATTGTAATTTTAATATTAGTCGTGGCCTGTTTCATTTACACCCTTGTATTTGTAACATGTTTAAGAATGACCTCAAAGATATAATTAGACTTAAATACAAATTAGTTGCCTTAGAGATATCTTCGTTGTATATGTATGTTTAATATGTATTATGAATAAGTTTTTGTTTACCAAAGTTCTGAATAGCTGTCACCCTATATTATTATCCTTTAATTGTCTTGTCCTTGTGTCTGAGCAGATTGACTTAATCTTTTTGTTTTTTAAATTGTACCCAGGTTTATGCTTGTTTGGAAAGGTTACTTTTTCTCCAGGTGTGCCGGATTCTAAGAACTAATCTCCTTATAATCCCTATCTGTCAGTTATACGAGCTTTCCTGTACTGTCAATTCCTCATGTAAGTCAGTTTATCTGCTGAGTAAAGGACGTTGAACGTCGAAAGATCTTGCAGAAACTCCGTTGTTTATTTTTCCTTCGTGGCTTATACCTTTATTTATGGATTTATCACGTTCCAAACTTTCGTGATTCAGTTATCGATATTTAGTATCTAATAATATTAATATATATAGTATATATATAGATAATATATATATATTAGGATATATGTATATATATATATAGTATATAGTGTATTATATATATATATATATATATATATATCTATATATATATATATATATGTATGTTTGTATGTATGTACTACAGACCTATGCAGCGGGAACAAATTTTGATGTTATTTATGAGATAATTAATTATCTATTAGCTATAAGCAAAATATGTCAACAGATTTACTATTCCTTAAATGTCCAAAAAAGTACATTTTCCCACTATGGTTATAATCATCATTACACAATTTCTCTACGTGTAACCAGGATTACTCAAATGCCTACAAACATTATTCATACTTCACCCAGCAAGTATTGAATTACTAGTGAATTAATGGTAATTTAAGAGTAAAAATAGTTACTATTAAAAATAGTAAATTTCTTATTATTTTCCTTTTCTGACAGGTTACACGGCCTCATGTCGTACTACTACAAGCATTGCTATGGCTCCTATAATTCCTTCCTCGGGAAATAGAAAACGGAAGAGGGAACGGAAAACGGGAAACTCGAAGAAACTCTACGGGGACAGAACGCCACGGATCGCAATAACTTTTTAAGTATAGTATCAGCGTCGAGTAAAAATAATTAAGTGAGTGTCGATGGACGAATGCAGTCAATGTTAAGATGGTAAAGCTTTAAGAGAGAGAGAGAGAGAGAGAGAGAGAGAGAGAGAGAGAGAGAGAGTAACGACATCTGTACTGATAACATTTAATTCCTGCAATATGCACTACGATTACTTGGTCACAATAATACTTACAGGGCTACAACTTAGATTAGTCAAAACAACAAAGCACCAATAAGATGACCAGTTGAAACAACAACAGAAACAACAGTAGGCGCAACAACATCAACGCTACTAGTGTTTGACCACACTGTAATTGTTCTGTGTCCCTATGTAAGCCACGTTCAAGGGAATACCAAAATATCGGGTATTGGGGCGGGGTGGGGAGGGGGGGGGGGGGGTTTGTTGTTGAAATATTAGTCTGGCAGTGTTAGTGGGGGATCTGATAATTATATAAATGTGACAATGTCAAGTTGATAAACAACTGCAAGTATCACAGCGGGCCCAGAAATAGCTATGACATTTCAACACGGAATTGCAAGGTATAGGACATTCAGTTATTAATTAAAGTGTGGATAGTGCCAATGATGACAAAATCAAGTGTACTAGGCTGATCATGTTAGACATAAGGGCTCTAGATAGCTAATAGTAATGAAGAAGAAGAAAGAAGAAAGATAAGGAAATCAGATATCAAATAAACAATGTACATTGCCAATAATGACAAAATCATGTGTAGGAAGTTCGTTTGAGGCATAAGGGCTCTAGATAGCTAACATATTAAAATAGAAGAAGATGAAGGAGGAGGAGGAGGAAGAGAATCGGGTCTAAGGCCGTCCACACGGCCGAGCTTTGCTCGACGAACTTTGTTCGATGTGACGTTAGAAGCGGAGAAACGCCGGCAAAGTTCTGACTTTCCTCGCAGTTTCTCCGCTTCTGACCGTCACATCGGACAAAGTTCGTCGACCAAAGATCGACCGTGTGGACGGGGCTTAAGGCCTCGCTCACTGCCCTTTTAGAAAGTAACTTAGAGAGTTAGTGAAAGTAGTAGACACGACACACACTGCCAGGTTTCACGCATAGCCCCTATATGAAAGACCTCGCAGGCGAGGTATAAGAAGGTCCAGTGGAACCGTGGCACTGTGCGTCACTTTGGGTTGGCCCCAGGGTCAAAACGGTTCGATACAACGTTATAAAACTGTTTTGAGATTTTGTATGTTTTGTCGCAAATTTGCACATGTGTAGTTGCCCCAAGGGTCAGTGTTCTATGGAAGGTATTCAGACTTATGCGGGTTTTCCATGACAGTACTACGTGATAGATGCAATAGTGAATGTCTAGGTTGCTTCTCTACATCAAACTTTATTGCTATTTTTTTAATTTTAGTGGTTTTTTTGTCTTGCCTTTATCGCATTTTTCCAGTTTACTCCTTTTTTTTTACACTTTCCTTGCTTTCTTTTTTCCCCACATTTATGTTTTATTTCCTACTTTATTGCTTTTTGTCAACTTTATCGCTTTATCCTAATTCTGTTGATTTTTTTCCCCACATTTTACTGCAGATGTTGTACAGACTTTAAATGTTATTTCCAACTTCAACTACTTTGAAGAAAAATGTTCTATCAACGTGAAAAAAACAGAAATAATTTTGGAAAATACTAATATTTTTAAAGTACTACTTTTGCAAAATACTAATACTTTGAAAGTAATAACTTTGCAACATACTAATACTTTTAAAGTAATACTTTTGCAAAAATACTAATACATTTAAAATATCAGTACTTTTTGCAAAATGATACTTTTAAAATAATACTTCTGCAAAATACTAATGCATTTAAAATAACAATACTTTTGCAAAATATTAATACTTTTAAAATAATACTTTTGCAAAAAAGTAATACTTTTAAAATAATACTTTTGCAAAATACTAATACATTTAAAATAACACTACTTTTGCAAAATATTAATACTTTTAAAGTAACAATACTTTTGCAAAATATTAATACTTTTAAAATAATACTTTTGCAAAATATTAATACTTTTAAAATAATAATTTTGCAAAATACTAATTCTTTTTAAATAGCTATACTTTTGAAAAATACTAATACTTTCAAAATAATACTTTTACAAAATACGAATAATTTTTAAATAACAATACTTTTGCAAACTATCAATACCTTTACGACCATGAAAACCTTGTATATGTGAAGTACCGAGTTATGTAAATATGTTACAGAATAAGGCTATAAGTTTATTTACCGTGATTATCAACATGGCACCCGTGATTTCACTCAATCACCTAAGCAATTTACTATACTCGGTTTTTTTTCCATCTGTCCACCCGCCTACGGTGTTTGCTTGTGGTAACACTGCGTCCCGGGCTTTAGATAGTTACATCCAGCTTACATTCAACAATAATAACAATATCCTATTTCGGTTATTAACGGTGTAATTCGCATACAGTAAATTATTAAAACACTTTTCAGTTGCAAATGTACTCAGATATCCTTTTATTTACCAAAAACTTACACATAGCGTAACTATCTAAAGCCCGGGACGCAGTGTTACCATACGCAAACACCACAGGCGGGTGGACAGATGGAAAAAAACAGAGTATAGTTATTTTTCTATATGACTCCTATGATCACTCTTCTAGGTACATTTCCATAGTGCTAGAGCAATCTAGTTATTTTCTGTATCTATGAATCCCGTAATCATTCTTCTAGGTACATTTCCATAGTTCTAGAATAATCGAGTTTTAGTCTATTATCTATAAATCCTATATAGTTGATCTAGGTATATTTCCATAGTGCTAGTGACCAGCTTGCTTGCTTATTAATATATATATATATATATATATATATATATATATATATATATATATATATATATATATGTACATATACATATATATATATGTGAGCATATATAATAATTATATATATATATATATATATATATATATATATATCTATATTAAAATATATTATATATTTTATAACCCAAACCTACGAGATATTAAAAACCATAATTCACACTCACTGACAGACCTCAGTAGCACCAAGGCCTCATTGTGACCTACTGCATTTTCCTTTTTTTTGTATTTCGCCTGTATTTTTAAATGTTTCAAAGAGTTCCTTTATATGTAATTTTTAGTCTTATGTATCCAATTAATTTTTTTTGTACAGAAATAAAAGATTGAAGCGTAGTTTCGTTTATTTATCCTTTCAGTGGTATAAGTGGGGCTTTGGAACTTTCGCTTCTACGTCACGGTCCTATTCTACTTTCTCCTAAAACATGTCTGCAAAATGCTTGATTTATTTTTTTTTTAACGTTGCATGGAACCAGTGGTTATTCAGCAATGGGACCAACGGCTTGACGTGACTTCCGAACCACTTCGAGAGTGAACTTCTATATCACCAGAAATACACATCTCTCACACCTCAATGGAATGCCCGAGAATCGAACTCGCAGCCCCTGAGGTGGCACGTCAACGCCATACCGTCCACGCCACTGAGGCGCTGTCTACAAAATGTAGTTAAGCGTCATAGGTGGGCTTCATTATTGCTGCTACCTCCCTCTAAAAACATCTACAAAATGTAGCTAATGCAACTACGGCATCAACTTTTGTTATTTGAATATATATAATCATCCAAGAGGTCTAATTACTGATAGGTTTGTATATCTGGAACTATTGCTTTACAAAAATATTTTCGTTTCTATAAATTGTGAACTTTAGTCGCATGACACTGGGGTTAACTTGCAGCAATCTCTACCTCTCTCTTTCTCTTACTACTTGAGACATTGATAGTAAGTCGTCCCCTCCAATATGAAATACATTACTACCTTAAAAACCTTCCCCTTGTTCTTTAAATAGTTTATTTATAGTTTTATTTATTTGTCTATTTCCATATTTATCACCTTTTTACTTTATCGTTGTTATCTGACAACTAACATCTCTTTCTGTATTTCCTGTTATCTCCTGCAATTTCTTCCTAATGAGCACCATATTCTTTGGAAGCTTGATTTTCAAGGCATTGGCCCGTGTATAGGCCTGTTCTGTATGAATGGGGTTCGTATTCTGCAGTAATAAGTGGTACGAGCACCAACCTAAAGGAGTGATAGAAAACGATCAGGCAAAGATCCTCTGGGACTGTGTATCAGAACAGATAGGGTGATACGTGCAAATAGACCAGACGTGACGTTGATTGATGATAATAATAATAATAATAATAATAATAATAATAATAATAATAATAATAATAATAATAATATTCTTGACTTGGTGGTCAATCGTCTGCACTTCAGTTCAAATACTCTTCGCTGTAAGTCTCCTATGTTTCCGTATAAGTTTTGAACCTTATATCAAGTAGTCTTGAATTATGTATTAGTACTGCAAATTAATTATATCTACATTTCTGTCCATTTTAATCACTTCTAAAATTTCTCCCAACTTGCCTTGTTTGATCTTTGTACCACACATTCATATTCAAATATGTAGGCTATAACCAAACGTATTATTATACCATACCTATTCACAAACGTACAGACTTATCAAACTTACTCGCAAGCCTGTTCATTATAAGTAAACTCAACTAGTGTTCAAATATAGGCTATGATTGAAAACATAATTATACCAGATCCGTTCACACATGTACATAGGCCTCTCAACATCAGCTAGTGTCGAGTGAAACGTGGCAACACAGCTCTAGAATCACTGGACAGCCCAGGACCACATTGGGCTACTCACCCTTTCTTGAGGTCGGCGGGGCAGTAATCCTATCAACACTATAGTCTAAACGCGTTTAGCAACCTTATTCGTTAAGCAACTCTATCTTTATAACGCTGCTGAAACGAACACTTTAAGAAAACAGTCTTCAAACAATCGGGGTAAACGCCTGACCTAAGCCTTCTTCAATTTGCCAAGGACTATCAAGTGCCTCTTCATTCGCACGGTGATTATGACGTCACGCTACGTTGCCAAGTCGTCATTTTAAGAGCGATGTTTACACAATAGGTTCAGACGATAACTGGAATTTTTTTTTTCTTTTTCATTTTTTTGATGAGTGAAATTTTCAATTTTGTTAAAAAATTTTTTTTAGTTTAATTGCCAGCTTTGTTAAAAAAAAATTCAGATTAATTACCAGTTTTGTTAAGATTAATAACGAAACTATCACTTCAGTTAAGATTTTTAATGTAGGTACGAATTTTATAAGAATTTCTATGGCGCATCACAATACTGTGACCAATATAAGAAGAAAGCCACAATAATGTATATGAACGACCGTATTACAACCCTACCCTCCACTCCCCCCAAAGAAAGTGGGGGGGTGGGGGTTGGCGACTCAAGACCGTTTGCACAACGGCCCTCTTCAGTCAACTAAAAAGATATGTATTTCTTTAAATAGGCAATTGATCTTTTTTTTTTAAAGTTCACGGAACCATCGAACAATCTTTCGGAATGAAGTAAGATAAGGCGATTATGTAACAGCTGTTTCTCCGTAACTGTGAACCAGGAGGGTCACGCGGTGCACTGTAGGCAGGCACTATTAAAGGTTCTTTGCAGCGTTGACTGTCTCCATTCATAATTTTCCTCCCCTTACACCTTTCAAACTTATACCTGCTCTCAATCTCCTCTATATATAGCGCTTGAATGACCTCATAGGTCCCAGTTTTTGGTCTTTGGCCTAAACACTATATTCTAATTCCAAATACATTACTGTGTCTCTTAACATGATTTTTTTGTTTGTATGGTGCTTTTACGTTGCATGGAACCAGTGTGGTTATTCAGCAACGGGACCAACGGCTTTTTACGTGACTTCCGAACCACGTCGAGAGAGTGAACTTCTATATCACCAAAAATACACATCTCTAACCCCCCTCAGTGGAATGCCCGAGAGTCGAACTCGCGGCCACCGAGGTGGCAGGCCAAGACCATACCGATCACGCCACTGAGGCCCTTATGGCGTCCATATGAAAGCAATTAGAAAAAAGATAAATTACAAATTAAAATGAAGGTAAAAATACAAATAAAAATGACAGCATTCAACACTGGACACTCTCCTGCGTATGGTGACACAAAGATTCCAGTAATTTGATATTAATGCAGTAATGGAAACTAATGTATCGCAAAATACACTAATGTATTTCATAAATTAGATTTTGATTCTTAATGAAATTCATGAGCGAAGACTAATTATGACTAATGACTGCGTCTGGGAAAAGCACTTTGATGGTGATTTGAGAGTCAGTAGGTTAAGTTCTCATTAACGGGGCCATTGAATCTCAAGGGGAATACGTAGGTGTGAAGAGAATTCCGAAGCATAGGCATTACTTATTACAACAACCCACCACCGAGGTAGTACCTCCAATCAATTTGATTATACAGAGGCCGGGCTGGATGGCGGCACTGGCTTTCAAAGAAGGATTGTGAGCAGGAAATACGTAAGTGGGATGAGAATTCTGAAGTGCCGATCGTACCAGATTCCTAAGGAATACTGTAAGCCTCTGTGAATGCTTATAAGGAATGAGGTTGCTAGCCGCATGCCCCTCAAAAACTGCCAGAGCTTGTGTCTCTAGTGATCACTCGTGGTTACCCATCCAAGCACTGACCAAAGCCCCACACCAGACTTCCTTAGAAGACAAAGGTTTGAAAAAACTCACTCGTTTCAGACAGCTGTTTTTATTTACAAAGCTTCATCATATAGCCCACAACACGCAACTAAATTACAAACACAAAACATGGTAATCAGTATCAGTATCATTTAATATCATATCAGCAGCTATCACAAAAAACGATAGTTATCATCATTCATCTATATAATCTTCACCTGTCTTTACTCACTGGCAAAATTTTCAATCGCCATCGTGTAGCTATCATCTTCGGATAATATAGAGATGCTTGCAGTATCATTATCATAATCATATTTATCATTTTTTTCTTTCAGTAACAAACGCTAGACGGTCTTGATCCACTTGTAGTATCATTATCATATTTATCATTTTTTTTCTTTCAGTAACAAACGCTAGACGGTCTTGATCCACTTGTAGTATCATTATCATAACAATTTCTATCATTCCTTCTTTCTCTAAAGAACGCTTCACGTGTCGTATCATAACCATAGTATCAGCATCATTATCATTTCCTTCTTTCCTTATAAAACCCTATACACGTGTCTTGATTCACTCGCAGTATCATTACCATAATCATAAACACTTGAATCATGCTAATCATTATCATTATTAGAATCATATTCCGTCCTTTCCCTGTGATATGTATACAGACATTCTGGGTTTTTTGTTATTCATGAGTTCAATTCTTCGAGGGACTGAAAGATATAAATCGAGACAGAGACGGAAAGACAGAAGGGGGCAAAAAACTATACAGATACAATTAATATTCATAGAACAACACTTAAAAATTTGTTTTTTTATTATTATAATATATCTGTCTATCGTTATTATTATTTATTCATTTATTATTTATCATTTAACTACGTAGGTTAATTTTTTTTTTTTTTTGGCAGCAGAATGGTTGTGGGTTGGGTGGGGGTTGGGGGGGTTGGCGGATATATATATATATAAGTGGATATCGACCCGAGAGATGCAAAACTTAAAGGACAGGAGTAAGTGTTTGTGTGTTTGTTTGTTTGGTTCAAAAGGCCCTCGAGATGCATCCGGCTGCGTCCGAGCTCCGCCGGAGATAGCTATACTGTGGATATCCAGCAGCTAGGAGAGATATCTTGGTATCCTTCCAGCAGGCTACGAGGATAGATTCTCGCAGATGTCTTGGTATCCTTCCGTGCAGCAGGCCAAGATATATATTGATATCGATCCAGGAGGCCAAGAGATAACTTGACCTCCATCCAGCAGGCCACGAGATATCTTCATCTCCATCTAGTAAGACAAGAGATAACTTGATCTCCATCCATAAGGAGGATATTTTGACGTCCATCCAGCAGGCCACGAGATATCTTCATCTCCATCCATTAAAACAAGAGATATCTTGATCTCCATCCAGCCGCAGAGAATATCTTGATTTCCATCCAACAGGCCAAGAGATATTTTCACCTCCATCCAGCAGACAGAGATGTATTCTCACAGACTTCTTGACCGCCATCCATACTCGACCGGAAACGAGGCCATGTCAGGTCACGTCAGGTCAATTCATATTTTATTAACGTAATGGGAAAGGAGAGATGTTGTGGGGGGGGGGGGGGGCGTTAATGGAACTGGGGGTTGGCGGGAAGGGAGGGAGAGGGGCAAATTCTTCAAATTCTTTCACATTGAACTAGGGGTCTATGTACAAGTATCAAAAAAATAAATCTTTTTGAAAGTTTTTTGTTTTAATCAATAAATTATATATATATATCATATCATATCATTATTACAAATACACAAACCTTCACGAACCGAATAATAACTATAATGGTGACAATCTGGTCATCCATCATTATCCAGTTCTTATATTTCTTTTCACCTTTCTATATATTTATATTATATATATATATATATATTTATATATATATATATATATATATATATATATAATAATATAATATATATATTTATTCATCATCGTCATGTTCACTATTATCATATCATTTAGTCACTATTTTCTTATATATCTTTCTTGTTCAGTTATTCTCGAATCGCATAGAATATCGTCTGTTATTTTCTCGAGACGATAATGTCTCTGTATAGAATCCTTACATTAAAAAAGTACAAGAAACGATAAAACACATTTCACAGCTTTGAAAAATTGCAAAAAACAAATGAACCACGATCAGAGTCTCTTAGAAAAACCAAAATGGAGAATTCAAAACCATTTTTTTTTTTTAGAAAATATTAAACTAAATATAAAATACAGAAATACATTCTGTTCACAGTCCAACCGCGTGATGAAGTCCGTGTTAATCCACCTACTTTGTAGAATACAACAAAACTGTTTTGTAACAATTTCTCTAATATATTATATATATATATATATATATATATATATATATATATATATCTATATATATATATATATATATATATATATATATATATATATATATATATGTATATATATATATATTATATATATATATATATATATATAATTAGTATATATATTATATATATATATATATTATATAAATGATATATCTATATATATATATATATATATATATAACACACACACACACACACACCATATATATATTATATATATATATATATATATCTATATATATAGTTATATGATATCTAATTATATATATTTTTCAAAACTACATCTTCATAACTGTCAACATACGTCAAACGACATCGTCTCCGCTCTCTCTCTCTCTCTCTCAGCATATAATCGATCACAGGCGATAAAACTCGAATTTGACAAAACATGTACATTGTAATAATGCAATGGAATTCCCCCGACGGGAGAGAGAGAGAAATAATAAAAAAAAAAGATGAAATATAACGAAAACAATCGCTTCCATTCTGGAAGGCTGCTGCTGCTGCCGCCTCCTCCTCTCCCGTCGCACCGCCCACGGTTTCCCGCTCGGCTCCGCCGCCACTGTCCCCAGTCCCGCCCACTTGACAGATGTTTTCGCTCCGCCCACGAATGTCTCTTCAATAATATTGCAGTCTCTCTCTCTCTTTCTCTCTCTCTCTCTCACACACTCTCTCTCCTCGTATTCTCTGTCGAATTATGCATTGTACTTCGTTTTCTTTGTGGTGACTTTTGCAGCGTAATGACGACGACTCTCGCATAAATGTGATGTTTTACGGAAGAGATCTTGCTATAATGAGTTACAATGACATCAGACAGGGATAATCAATAATATATATATATATATATATATATATATATATATATATATATATATATATATAATATGTGTGTGTGTGTGTGTGTGTATAGAATATAAGTGTATGTTTTTAAATCATTTACAGGCTAAAAATCAATGCCTAAGTTATCCTGGTCTCTCTATTATGGTGTTCTTTCTTATATGTATGTCTTATATATATATATATATATATATATATATATAATATATATAGTATATATAGATTATATATATATATATATATATATATATATATTCGTCGTGTGTGTATCTAATAACAACTCTGGATGATAAGCTTGTCACTACAAAACCTTGAGATCCAAATGCAAGAATATGAAGTCATCCTGACGGCCTGTAGCGGGATTCGAACCGGCATCATCCGGAGTATACTCTGGATGCGGGCTCGAACCCCGCTACGGGACGTCAGAATGACTGCATATTCTCGCATTTGGATCTCAAGGATTTGTATGTGACAAGCGTCATCTTTAAGTCTGAAGAGTTCGAGAGAAGTTAAAGGGGAGACTGTAGTATTACCTTTACATACATATCTGGTTGTGAATATATATATATTATATATACTATATATATATTATATATATATATATATATATATATATATATATATATATAGTATGTTAAACATAATTTATCCCTGGGCTACAAATATCAAGGTCTCCTTGACGATCAAATCTTTTCAACGAAGTGCTGAATATACAAAACCACTCATCTCTCAAACATCACACAATCTGGGAGCAAATCATTCTTCCAACAAGATGTAGTACCCACTTTTTTTCTCTCGTAACAAACGCAGGACCCACTAACATTCGGCGTGAACTCGCGTTTGAGAATGGATTACTGAACCTATTTTTTTCTACCGGACTGGACGAGTGGGTCTGCTCTGTCAAGTATAATGTCTTGTCAGAGTGGTGAACAGGGACAGTAAATTAGAATTATGTCTACACAATGTATGTATGCATGTATGTGTGCATCCAGTTGCTGCTGTATACATATCATAATGCACGTATACATATACATATGCATTAACATACATACAGTAGGGGCTGTATACAGATCACACGAAACAATCGTATACATATCAGAATACACGTACATATATGCATATACATGTATGTGGGTATATATACATATGCATTTACATACATACAGTACAGGTTGCATACATACCAAAGGAACCAACTGTATACATATCAGAATACATGTACATATACGCATATACGCGAGTATATACACACGCATTTTCATATACACACAGTACAGGCTGCATACAGATCAAACGAACCAACTGCATACATATCGGAATGCACGTACATATATGCATATATGTGAGTGCATATACATACGAATTTACATACATACAGTATTATAAAAGGTTGTAAACATATGGAAAGAACACACGTCGTCGACGTTTTAAAACAAAGATGGTCGAGAGAGCGTCTGGATAATAATTATAAAAAAAAAACACACCCCTCAGAATGCGTCTTTGAATCTCTCCTTTTTTTTCTTCTACTTCTTCATCTTCATCTTCTTCTCCCGCTTCTTCTTCCACTTCTCCTTCTCCTTATTCATCATCTTCTTCTTCTACTTCTCCTCTTCCCGTCTAGGATGCTGCAGCAGTAGAAGGAGAGGAGAAGAGGAGGCGGAGGAGGAGGAGGAGGAGGAGATCTACCTGAAGACGGACATGGAGGCGGAGTGCTCGAAGGCCCTCCGGCGGAGCTGCGCGATGCTGGATCCGCGCCACACGTCCTCTCCGCCGCCGCCGGGACCCATCACGCCCACGGAACCCATCCCACAATTCTGCTGCTGCTGTTGCTGCTGCCCCTGGTGCATCTGGTCGTGGTCGTGCTGCTGCTGCTGCTGCTGTTGCCCTATCTGCTGCTGCGGGTGTGAGGAGGGGGAGGAGGACCCGCTGTGGGGAGGGGTCGCTGGGGAGCCCAGTCCGTTGGGCAGTCCTGGGGAGGTTAGTGGTGATCCTGTGGGGAAGGGGAGAAGGCGGCTGTATGTAGTGACGTTTAGTGCTGTCGCGAGACAGGCGTGCACTGGGGACCGGGGGGGATTTCCCAACCCTGGGGGGCGGGACGACTACAAGGAATTTCGCCCCCGGGGTTGTGCTTATAGTTAATACCTTAAGGACTAAGAAGGAATGTAAAAACCATGGGGGTGATTTGGGAGAATGATGTAAAACGTTGGGGTGATTGGGGAGAAGGAATGTAAAAAACCTGGGGGTGTGGTTGGATTGGGGAGGAATGAAAAAATCTTTGGGTGATTGGGG
>NC_087208.1:40258987-40334555 GCF_015104395.2 Macrobrachium nipponense | reverse complement strand
GAATAAGCGCAATGGCTACTTCAGTTTTCATTTAATCCTATATATATATTCCACATAATAAAAAATAAAATCGGTATTGTCTGCTATTAAAACGGTTCTGTAGTAAGTAGGTGTATAGGTTATCACTGGCAGGCCTAGGCTAGGTGGGGACTGGACTAAAAGCTCTAGACCTAGTAATGGCGTAAATAACCTCAAACTTAGCCCACCAAGGAGCCTTATTTTATGTCCACATTAATTACAGCGCATTACGTTCACTGGGTATCAGTTCATTGTAAAAAGATATGCGGGAAATAAGCCTGCCGGAGCATGTGACGTTGTGCGGCCATATTGAAACTTGGTGTAGCTATAGCTTACGGCACTACCATTGCTTAGATTAACCATTATAAGGACCATTTATTTCATTACAGTTAAATTAATCATTCATGTGCAAAATATTTCGAAATATCACTTCTGATATCTATTTTGTAAGTAGTAGACTACATTGCTAGTGGCCACCTCTATCGAATCGCGGCCATTTCCCGAAAAGGCCATTGGATTATTTCGTAGTTTAGGAGAAAACACTTACATCGAAAGGAACATAGATGTCTTGGTGAGCTGCTAGGATAACACCACAACCCTTGACTGTTGCTCATGGCCTATGGCCAACGGATTCAAGTGCTTTTTCAGGAAGGTGGTCGCATTCCGGGATCAGCGGCCGCTATGTCGCCGCTTGGTCATTTACCCTCTTAAGTTTTTAATGATATTCTGGAAATTCTTACCAGATGAGTACCTTGAGGGTATAAGTCTATTTTTTCTTGTCGTTACCAAACTATGAAACCGATGTGTTGCACAAAAATATAAGCATTTTTCACTTTATTAGTAGGAGCAGAAATATTTCTCCATTGGTTGGTTAAGTACTTGAGTACTCACAGAAAAAGACATGACTTGTAGACACAACCAGTGATAACCTATAAACCTACTTACTAGTTAACCGTTTTAATAGCAGACAAGACCGATTTTATTTTCTATTATGTGGAATATATATAAGATTAAATTAAATGGGGTTCCGATTTCCAAACTGATTTTCTCCCGAAACTCCACAACCTACCATATATAATAATAATAAAAGCAATCCTAGGAAGCACTAGCGCCTATTCAATTTTTGTAGTTCTTGAAGTTCTCATTACGGCTGTAAGGCTCTGCAGGTCCATCTTGCTGGAAGAACTTCTTCTTTGCCATCAGCTTTTCCCATTTCAATATGGGTAGCTGTTTCTAGTCAGCCTTCTCCATCTTCCTCTCTTAGACCCTTTTCCTTGATGTCATTCAGTAATTTATCACCTTGCTGGAAGAGCACCCGAGGTATTAACCCCTCTATTTATAGTAGTGCTACATCTATCTACCTAAAATCTAGTTGGTGAGTGAGTGAGAGAACAGATGGAAAGGATGCAGGCTGATTTGGACCTTATCTTGGCTGATTCGGACCATTTGCTAGGCTGATTCGGACCCATACTAATAATGTTATATTATAGCAATGGGTATTTCTATATAAGCATTCCGCATCGTTCGTCCCCGCGAATACGAAAGCCACCAGGAACTGGGGCGTCAAATGTATTTCGCCATATTTAGTACGACCCCTGGGGGTTAATTACAATCGTCCGAATAAATATTACTTAAAATTCTTGTTCAGGGGGTAAAACTGCATAGAAAAATCGACTAATCATATGAAGGTCCGAATAAGCCTGGATAAAGGTCCGAATCAGCCAAGGTCCGAATAAGCCTGTTCCCTTTTCAACCACCACTTTTACGACCCACTTAAGTCGACTGACCATTATGTTATTTGTTATTTTCTTCCGACATCAACAGAAGCGCAATATTGGCGTTTGAGGAGACGAATGATCAAAGTCCTTTGCCTGTGGCTAGAAATCAGAGCTTACCCGACACAAGGACCTGGGGGCACGATGTGGCACGATGCCCTGGGATGCGTGGCTGATGGAATGAAACATTTGCTTTTGCGACTTTCTCTTTGCTGTTTATCAAACTCCATTTCTTCAGCACTTTTGCTGCAGCTCATCAATGTCAAAATCAAACATATAATTAACATTTCTTGAATTTAATTTAAAATTTTAACTACTATTTTTCATATCTAGCTCATTTTAACATAAAACTTCTATATACGGAAAAATCAATCGGTTAAACACGACTAGCAGTCATCGTCTGAATTAGGTCGTCCTCAAAATGGAATTTGTAATAAGCTGGGTATCTTTGTAATGCTATCCTCCATACGGGAAGCGTAATAGTATTGATGGAACTAAGTATCGCACTTTCACACTCAATCAACAGTGTGTCTTCCATGAAAGGCGAGTGCAACTAAGGTATCTAGGTAGTGATCATGCAGTGTTGCCAGATCTACAGAAATTTCTGTATTTCTACTGAATTTTTAGCAAATCTACAGAAATACAGAACTTTTTTCATTTTCATCATAAAGCTGGCCTCACACTAGGCCTTTTTTTCTCGAGCAGCGAGCCGTTGCTGCCGAGAATCGAAAACCGGGAGATTTTAGCTCGAGATCTTTGCTTCCCGCCTTGTCGGGAAGCAGCAGCCACGAACCCCGAGCGACCGCGTAGTGTAAACAAACAAGATGGCTGCTTCTAACAGGACATGCTCAGGAACCATGTCTCTTCCCACACAAAGACATCGGTATGTGTAGACGTCCTTTGCTCTCCATGGATTGTTAGAAAAAGTAAGAGAGTTCCGAGTGTTGTGGGATCACACGGATGAACTTTTTAAGAAAACTACGCTTAAAAAGTACAAATGGTAGGATGTTTACTTTTTCCTACTGCTCCTCGAAACCACAAGATCCTAGTGTGACGATACAACACTTTTGCTCACGAGCATCGGCTGGATGCTGGCCAAAACCGCGAGCTAGAAATGACTAGTGTGAGGCCAGCTTAAATCTACAGGATTTTGTTGTACATGACACAGAAATTGTCGTGATAGAGCAGCAGTCTTGAAATATTAATTCCTGTCCATCTTAAAATAAAGTTTAAACCAAATATGAATGATACACTTAAATGCAGTTCCATTGCATCACTCGAAGATAACATGTGCCATACCGACTCATTTTACATTGAAGCTGCCAGTCAAATATTGAAAAGATTTCTTTTAAATAACCCAGTCTTTCGAAAAAAAATTAGAAGCATTAAACCCGCGGTTGTGAAAAAAAGTAAGGAAATAAATTCTCTTGCACCTCTTGTGGAGCTTTCCCATCCTCGTCTTTTGTCACTGACAATAGGTGAACTCATTTTTTACTTATAACTTGCAAAGTACTCATATCATTAAGAGCTACAGCCAGAATTGTTCATAAGCACTGAATAATTATTTTCATTGTCATTCTGTGTAGCCTAAACTGTTTTGCACTGTTGTATTATCAATTCCTGAAATTATGGTGAAGTGTGTCTGTAGAAGGACTAACATTTATATATTTATGTAAATTTATGTATAGGCATTACCTAGAATGTGTTTGCAGGCTTGCAGCATTTCACATAATTTTCCATCTTAAGTTAAAGAGTTTCTGCATATGTAAAAGATCAAATTTATGCAGTTATGTATCAGTAATTTCAAATATTTGTATTAGATAGCAAATAAAGTAAGTATGAGTAGTCTACAGAAATTTCATCAAATCTACAGAAATTTTGCCTAGGGCATCTGGCAACACTCCTTGTATATTAATTGATAGTAACAACTTTTCTGGTGTTGATCTTATTGAGTCAACGCTAAAGTGTTATTATTCACGTCATATTTGCGGCAGAAATTTAGTAAACTAGTAGTGTATGGTCAATAGTGTTGGACAAATAGGGGGGGAGTGTGCTTTGCATGGTACAGTAAAAGTTTTTTAAATCTGTGTTGTAAAATTAATCTAAAGAAAATCTGAGGAATTGGTAGGTTATATTTTAGCGTATGTTACTAGGAATAACACGTATTTAGAGTAATCAATTGGCTGAAGGAAAAAAATATTTCCTTTTTAGTTAATGAATACAATTCCATCATTGATACCTCTTGACTCTTGAGTACATAAAAAACAAACAAATTGTCATAATGATGGACTTGGAGTTGGCCATTTTTGTTTATAGTGTTGGTAATATATGATATATAATTGACTGGAAATTAAAGGAATCGTGGAAAATAACTCGAGGATTACCATTTCACATTTTGAGATTTAGAAAATAAAGAAATATTTATAAATCTTATTTTCTAACTTATGTCTACTTTTGATGATGTACATATTTGTCACTTCCTGATTTCCTTGTTCTGGCTAAGAGTTCTTTGGAGACAGTAATTCATGACATGATTTATCTTTGAAGCAATTGCTTTGTATGGAGCAAACCTGTCATTGTTTCAGTAGATAGCCTATTTCTTATTTTTTTATTTCATCCCGTTTCTTCCTTTATTTCAACTTGACTAAGATGTTAGAAAAAAATTTACGGGCTGCTCTAGGAGCAAGAGCCCGTGATGGCATAAGGCCAGCTCAATCTAAAACAACACAGACACGAAAATTGTGAACCATAAGTGCAATGGCTACTTAAATTCTGAAATATAAACGTCATTAATCTTATATATGTCACAATATAAAGAATTTCAATAACTCATAAGGCATTTTATAACACTACACTACTCTGTTTTTCATCTATCCATGCCGCCAGTGGTCTTTTTGTATGGTAACACTGCGTCCCGGGCTTGAAATAGTTACGCTGTGTAAGTTTTAGTAAATAAAGGATATCTGGTTGTACATTTGCAACTGAAAAGTGTTTTAATAATTTACTGCATGCGAATTACACCGTTAATATTCGAAATAGGATATTGTTATTATTGTCGAATGTAAGCTGCCTTTTCAGGGTGGCGAATGGAACAGCCAGACCGCAAATTCCATCAACAGATACTAAAACCAAGTTACCGTCATACGTATCTGGCTGAAACGCACTTTATAAAAATTAACATACATACTGATATACTTACGTATAATGAAGCAATACGTTGACATCTTGCCGTAGTGAATAGCGAGAGAAGCAATTTTCCCGCCACTGCGTGGCTGTTCCATTCGCCACCCCGAAAAGGGAGCTTACATTCAACAATAATAACAATAACCTATTTCGAATATTATGGTGTAATTCGCATACAGTAAAATTATTAAAACACTTTTCAGTTGCAAAATGTACACCCAGATATCCCTTTTTATTTACCTAAAACTTACACGTAGCGCAACTATTTCAAAGCCCGGACGCAGTGTTACCATACAAAAACCCACACAGGCGGATGGACAGATGAAAAAAAACGGAGTATAGTTGAATGTATTTATAAATCATGTAATATTATAAAAATAATGTCTTAGGATGTCAGAAAGCGAAACAGAAGAAGAAGAAAATAAGGTATTAAGACTCGTGTAACATTCAAAATGTATTCGTTTTTCCTCGTTAATAATGAAGTCATGAACTTGGAGAGAATCTCGCAGGAGCAGAGTCTGGCATTGGTTCGTTTCCTATGGTGAGAGGAAGTACAGAAAACGGGAAATTATCACTGAGTTTAAATCTAGAAGAGAGGAACAAGTAGGGATATTTTACGAGATGAACGAACCCGTGGAACGAGATTTCTCTGATTGTAAGAAAAATAACTTGGTACTTAATTACGAGAATATTCGGGAGAATCGGGGAAAGGATGTAGACGGTCTAGCCCAATGTTTTTGGCTAAGTAAATTTCAGTATGTTTTGCCTGACTGAAAGAACGCATAACCTAATAGTACTATTATAGTACACACATAATTCTACCTTATTAACACTATATTATAGTGCACAAGTATTAACACATGACAGCTGTTATTGACCCTCTATTTATGGTATTGCCTAAAACTCACGTGGTGAGTGAAGTGACAGATAGAGTGAAATAGCTAATTTCACTTTTTTTTTTTTTTTTTTTTACCAATCAGAAAGGTGTAGCCCATCATTCTTCCAGGGTTGGTTTCTCCCGATGTCCTTTTCAACGACGTCGGTTACGACCCACTGAAGTGGACTGACCACCATTTTATTTATTATAATTACCTTCCAACATCATCAGTTCATTCTTTGCCTGTGTGGCTAGAAAAACAAAGTTTGCATTTCTGACCAAACTCCCAATTTCCATTTTTTCAATGTTTCGCTGTATTAATATTGAACTTGAGTAGATAATATGAATTTCTTAAACATCTACTCAAAAATTAATAATAAATATACAATTTAATCTTAATTTAACATAACAATTTCATATGCGGATAATGTCATTGAAATAAATATAGGGATTGGTGCTAGTTACAGTTGTGTTAATTCACAGTATAATTCCATATTATTGTATTGATCTTTTTTTATGGTGTTGAACTTTAAAAGTCTACCCTGAAATGTTATTAACGTCGTCATATTCTCGCTGCTGAAATATAGTAAACTAGTACTATAGTCTTTTGTGATGGATAATAGGTGTGCAAGTGTGCTTTGCATGGTACAGTGAAAGTGATGCCTCATTTTATTTTTTTAATCTGTATAAGAAATCTGAGGAATTGGTAGGTTATATTTTAGTGTATGTTATTAGAAATACCACGTAATTTAGAGTAAAACAATTGGCCAAAGGAAAAAAGAAAACTATACCCTATCGGCTCCTTCTTGGCGATTTGGGAGGGGCCCCTACGTTGCCAAATGTACTTCTCTCGAATTTTTAAAGGCCTACCCTTCCCATTTACCCCTTTTAATCCGTGCGGCTGTCTAGGAGGTTTTACCCTCCTTGGCGTTTGTTAATGTCTCATGGGAGCAATATACTTCTGGGGGTTCCCTGTTGCCTCGACACTCCTTCGGAAATATTTCCATTCTTCCAGGTCTCTGTTTTTCATATACGTTTAATTAAATCTCTTTTAGGACCTTTCTTGTGATTATCATAAGCCACTGAATATATATATATATATATATTATATATTAATATATATATATATATATATATAGAGAGAGAGAGAGAGAGAGAGAGAGAGAGAGAGGCATAAATATACAAGTGAAATTATCGGCAGCTATTCAATTTATCATCTTTATATAATATACTCCCTCTTTTCTTTCCATTAAGAGTATTCATAACATTTTTCTATTCTTATATCTTCATAAGGGTTTGTCAAAACAAATAAATTATTATTTGGGTCATGAATGTCATATAGTGATAATAATAACAGAATGAAACAAGACTATATTATAAAGATAAATATTCGGCACGTTATAAATACAAAACTTTTAAGAAACAATTCGTTATATATATAAGTAAATTAATTTTGGGAACTGAAAAGAATATATGAGAGAGAGAGAGCTATTGACATTTAAAAAGGATTGTGTATGTAGAGTAGACAGATAAGAGAACACAGCAAATGTACATAGTAGGTTACACAAATAAGATTATCGGCAGTTATTTAATTTATCTATTCATAATATGGTCCTCCGTTTCTTTCCAGTAAGTATTCATAACATTTTCCATGTTGTTTGTGAGGCGACAGACTCCTTAATGAGTCAGTGACAGTGAGTGTTTTGACGAGCTTCCCTTGTGGAGGCGCGGGTGGGGGGTGGTGGGATCTGTTTGACATCTTTATGCCCTGAGGTCAGCTTAACACCTGAGAGAAGAACTGGCAACGCTGGAAATTTTTTTTGCCACGTTTAAGAATAAACTTGTTGTTTGTTCCGATACGTAATACAAACCCTCGGTCCTTTAACAATAGGAAGGTAACTAGCGGCAGCTGGGACGGTCGTAAGCTTCGAACAAGGGGAGAACGGTAGTTAACTGCTTGTCCGATCGGTGGCTCGCGCCCGAGAGGTGAAGAATCACTTTTGCTTTCGGCCGCGGGTGTGAAGGACGTGTTCGTCATCGCTCTCTGCCCGCTTCATCGTCGTATGCTTTGTTTATATTGTGTTTTCTACTAATGGTTTGTTTGACTTGAAAATGAAACTGTAAGTACACTGTTTTCATTTTCATTACTTAATTATGAGCCAACATGGAGCTATCGCCGTAGATGCGGCGATTTCCGCTCTTTTCATGAAATTGATACCCGCCCTTTAATTATATCTCGGTGCCGAGGGCAGGCGCGCTCCCGCCGAGTCATGTATTTTGGGCGAAAGTGTGTAATTGAAAGATGTAAGTACTCTTTTCATTATATTTTGCCCTGTGCGTTCGTTGCCGAAAGCGTGATTGCGCTCGGCACGAGCCTCTTATTTTTATGGAGAATGCATGAAAGTGGATTCGCAATGCAGTATTCTTTTTATTTTCATTTATTAATTGCATCAAATTTAATTTTGGATCAATTTCCGCTCTTACCCAGGAAGAATTGATCCTTACGATTTATTTTTTCTGTGAAAGTGAAATCGCAAGTGCAAGTATTCTGTTTCATTTTTCATATATTTTTTATGATAGCATCATATTATTATGGATCAAGTTTGCCGCTCTACCATGGGAAGATTGATCTTTTTCCCCTTTAACCGTTAACTATGAAGTGAATTGCAAGTGCAGTATTCTGTTTCATTTCATATTACTTTTCACTGCTGTGCGGGGTAGAGGAAGCGAAGGTCTGCCAGAAGTCGTCAGAAAGCTCTCGCGACTGCCTTGGTATCCGATTCTTCGTCTTCTTTCCTGACCCCGCTCAGCTTCCTCATTGTATTTTGTATTTGGGGTCTTCCTTGCGTTCGGGTGGGGCATGTCTCCCCCCGTGCGTGAGGGAACCCCTCTTACTAATCTGTCTGTGCTACTGCAGGTGCTACATCCGTGGGAGACGACCTTGGACAGGTATGGACCACTGCGGCTGCAGGGCGTGCCTAGCATCCACGATCTGCTGCAGCGTCTAGCGAGGTCTGGGGCGGTGGACCTTTGGCAACGGGTTCTACGCTACAACCTCGACCGGCCCGCTTATGCTGCTTACCCCCGCTGGTCTACACTCCCCATGCTGTGTCGGTGACGCCGTCTGCCGCTACTAGGGCCAGTCGCCACCGTACCGAGGGGGGTATGCCGCCGCCTTGTGTTTTCTTGTTGCCTGCCTCAGACTTCCGCTGTTCCAGCAGCTCGCCCCTGGACCGGCCGCCAGTACCCAGGTTCCCGCTGGCTGCCGATGACTAACGAGGCGATGGCTGGGCCTGCCGTACCTGCCACTGATGTGTTGCTGGCCCAGCCGCTCGCGCCGCTCCTGTGAGGCGTGCTGTGCATGACGCTCCTGCTGTTGCTGGTCCTGCTGTTGCTGGTCCTCCTGGTGCTGGTCCTGCTGTTGCTGGGCCTGCTGTTGATGTTCCTGCCGCTCCTGCCGTGCCTGCCCCTGCCCACGTCGTGTCGCGTCATGGAAATCCTGCCCCGGACTCAGGTCTTTCCGGACAGGTTCAGTCGGGGCGTGTTGGCTTCGGCATTGGCCCGGCTCCTCCGTGGATGGAAGACCTGACGTCCGTCCTGAGAGAGCTGACGAAGAAGAGGAAGAAGAAGAGGAAGGTGTCGTCGTCGTCTTCATCGTCTTCTTCGTCGTCTGCTGCCGCCTCTCCCCCTTCGACTTCTAAGGCTTCCAAGCCGAAGAAGAAGAAGGCTGCCTCCCCACCCCCCTAAGAAGGCTCCTTCGGGACCTTCGAAGGGCCCGTCTCACTCTGGTGTGACGGGGGGTTTTTGGGGGTTTTTTTCTGCTGGTCCTCCTGCTTCTTCGGGAGCGGGGCCCGTCTCCCCCTTCCGTAAGGAAGAGATAGACGGGGGACCAGAGAGTATCGGTTAGCACTGGTACTTCCTCGCCTGGTGCTAGCGGCGATGCCGCTACGCCAGGTTCCGGCTCGGTCTCTCATTCGCGGGAGATCCCGAGTGTACACTCTCCCTCGGGAGACCGTGCAGCCAGAGTTCGCTCGGCGCCAAGACCGCGGCACGGAGCAGAAGGCTGGTGAGAGCCGCTCAGGTGACTCTCGCCAGGCCAGCGGCCCGCTCTCGCAGTGACCAGCTGTAACCCGGGTTTCCCCCTAAGAAGACTCCTTCGGGAACTTCTAAGGGCTCGTTCCACGCCGTGGGAGCGGGGGGTTCTTCTGCCGGTCCTCCTGCTCTTTATCGGAACAGGGTCCGTCTCCTCTTCCACAAGGAGGAAGAAGACGGGGACCAGAGGCGTACCGACTACCACCGGTACTTCCTTGCCTGGTGTTTGCGGCGCTGCCGCTACGCCAGGTTCCGGCTCGGTCTCTCGTTCGCGAGAAGTTCCGAGTATACGATCTCCTGCGGGAAAGCGTATAGCCAAAATTTTGGCACCAGAGTTCGCTCGGCGCCAGGACCGCGGCACGGAGCAGAAGCTGGTGAGAGCCGCTCATGTGACTCTCGCCAGGCCAGCGGCCGCTCTCGCAGCGACCAGCTGGTAACCCTGGTAGACGTGACGGTCTCTGACCAGCCACGGGCTGAGGCTGGGAATTGGTCCCCCCGACCATCGGTACCAGCCTTGGCTGGTACCAGCGGTTTGACGCGCCTTGAGGACGCTCACCGGTCTCACCGCGAAAACGAGCTCTGCAAGTCACCTAACCGCCGCTCCCACAGGGACCGCGCGGATAGGGCGACCAGCAGCAGCTCGTCTGACGCACGGGACCGGGGTCGACGTGCTCAGTCGAGCCACTCGCCACAGGTGAGCGGCACGGCCAGGCCTGCAGATCGATCCCCACCGCGGGTTGGTGATCGGCTGCAGCCCCCCACGTACGCTGGTCCTGCCAGCGAGCGAGGGGGGAGCGTCAGGTCTGTCTCTCCACTACCTTAAACTTCCTCGGGGGACACCGGGAAGAGCGAGGTAGCTAGGAGTGATCGTGAGAGGTGCGCCGCTCACGATCCCGTCACAACGCCGCATGTGCCACGTATGGTCTTAGGACCAGCCAGGACGTACGCGCAAGTGATTGGAGGCGACCGTCAGGGGGGGGGGGGGGGGGGGGGGAGGGGGTAGCGTCAGGTCTGTCTCTCCGATACCTTCAACTTCCTCGGCATACGCCGGGAAGAGCGATTTATATAGGAGTGATCGTGAGAGATGCGCCGCTCACGATCCCGTCACGACGCCGCACGTGCCAGGTATGGCCTTCGGACCAGCCAGGACGTACGCGCAAGTGATTGGAGGCAACCGTCAGGGATCTGTTGCTGGTCCTTCTTCTGAAGGAGGAGGGTCTTGGGAGCTGCTCTTGTTGGAGGGACTGGACGGTCCTACTCCTCAAGACGCTGTAACTTCCGAGATTCAGAGTAACTTTGCCCAGGTTATTGCACTGATTCGTCAGCACAGCGACCTGGGGAGAGGATCGCCGCTCCACGGCGGTCAAGTCGTTCTCGAGCCCGAGTAGGGAACCAGACTGACGGTGGGCTTGCCGCGATAAGAGCTTCTCTCGATCGGGTTTCTGAACCAGGAGAGCCTCTCGTCTCCGGACGAGAAGGCTCGCTCATGTCTAGCCCATCGGGCAAGCTACTTCCCCTCCTCTGCCGCGACAGCGGCGTTTTTTCGGAGTATTGCAGCTCTTCTCCCCCCCCCCCCCCCCCCCCTTCCGTCCTCCTGAGAGGTTTCGATCTCGACGAGGACTGGAATGAGTCAGAGGACGGTTTTGGCTCTCCTGTCAGGTGTCGATCAGCCCCACCCAGACGAAGTTCACAGTGGTGGCAGATGCTTACCTACAGCACGAGTTCGTGACCCTCCTCGGGGGGAGGGGGTGGGAGGAAGGCCATCGCCGCAAGGTGATGGCTGCTCCTACTCTCGTCTCCAAATGCTAGTGCCGCTGGAAGGGCGAGCAATATCCTTTTCCTTCCCCATTCCCTCTCTCCTTACGGCTACAAGGGAAAGGGGTAGGATCCTACAGATAAGGAGGAGGCGAATGCAGCGACGAAGATCCTTATCGAGATGCAACAACAAATCTCGTCACTGGTGGGAGTATTAAGGAAGGACCCTCTTCGGAAGAAGGACCGTTTCCTTCCTATTAAGAAAATCTCGTCCAGAGGAAGTACACAAGACCCCCGATTCGGATACCTCGGAAGAATATGGTCCAATACTTTTTTTTTTTTTTAAAGACCCTTCCAGGCGCGAGCGCCAGCCAGGCGCTTGCCAGACCCGAGGCTCCAACCATGATTGAGGATCCATCCAGGCGCGAGGCGCCAGCCAGGCGCTTGCCAGACCCGAGGCTCCAACCATGATTGAGGATCCATCCAGGCGCGAGGCACCTGCCAGGCGCCAGGCTCCTGCCAGGCGCCAGGCTCCTGCCAGGCGTGAGGCACCTGCCAGGCGCGGGGAACCTGCCAGGCGCGGGGAGCCTGCCAGGATCCAGGCGCCTGCCAGGCTCCAGGCACCTGCCAGGCTCCAGAAGCCTTCCAGGCACGAGGCGCCTGCCAAGTGCGAAAAACCAGCCGCAAATGAGGCGCCAACCAGGTGCCAAGCGCCAGGATCTCCAGCTTCATCAGATATGGACATAGAAGTTGACCAGGAGGCTCCTCTTTGGGACTTTTCACAGGATCAGTTTTCTCCTGACAGGGACGCAAGATGTCGCACAGGCGGCTGTCGCCCTTGTCAGGATGTTGCTGAGGCTGTGAGGAGTCTTTCACAAGTTCAACCTTCTCCTGATAGGGACGCTAGTTGTCGCACAGGCGGCCGTCGTCCTTGTCAGGAGGGTTCTGATGTGAATAGGTTCAATTTGCCAGGATCAGCCTTCCCCTGTCGGGGGTTCAAGATGTCGCACAGGCGGCTGTAGCCCATTGTCAGGTTAGGGCTGGGACTTCTAAAAGCCCTTCACCTTGCAAAAGGAGGCGCTCTCCTCGGGTGGCTCATTCTTCTCCTAATCTGACTGGACAGGAGATGGAAGATATTTCGGACTCGGAAGCCAATAAAGGAGCAGGTCTCTGAGATTATAAGACCATAGCAGCCCTTTTATTGAGAGAATTCGGCGAATCTCTGAGCCCTGCAGCCCCGCCTTCTCCTCGTTCGTTATTTATGAGTACAAGGACGTCTAAATCATCCTCATTTTTGAAAATGCAGCCAACCATTTCTATGAAGAGGGCTTTGGAAGTGTTAGGAAATTGGCTG
Organism: Macrobrachium nipponense; assembly: GCF_015104395.2. Classification (NCBI taxonomy): domain Eukaryota; kingdom Metazoa; phylum Arthropoda; class Malacostraca; order Decapoda; family Palaemonidae; genus Macrobrachium; species Macrobrachium nipponense. The sequence goes on along the minus strand of NC_087208.1, from coordinate 40,321,501 downwards.
AAATCCAAAGAAGAAGCGGGGAAGACTGTTTTTACCTGCCCTCCTTCCAGCTTTCGGGAAGAAGAGGGATATGGTATAATACGGGAGAGGCGATGGGAATCGCCCTCCCTGCCTCGGCAGATGCAGACTTCTCAACACTAGTGGACTCGGCAAGGAGACATGCACTTCCATCGGCTAAAACAAATTGGACAATGTCTGAAATGGACCATCTCCTCAAGGGAGTATTCCATGTCTTGGAAGTTTTTAACTTCCTAGACTGGTCCCTTGGGGCTTTGGCCAAGAAAACACAGGATCCTGATTTCTTAGAGGCCGAAGTCCTACACAGTGTATTGGCCTGCATGGATAAGGCAGTCCAGGATGGATCGGGGGAGGTGGCATCCCTTTTCGGAGCAGGAATCCTTAAAAAGAGGGCTTTTCCCTTTTCAGTTAGTGAGAGATATTTCTCACTCGCTGACTGAGAAGGCGACGCAAGATCTGCTGGCTCAATCAGCAAAGAAGACGAGACCGACCGTTCCTGCTGTGAAGAGGGAGTCATGGAACCCTCAGCCGCCCTTTCGAGGGAGTTCAGCGGGCCGATCCGCTAGAAAGAGAGGATCAGAGAGAAGAGGAAGGTCTTCTGCCTTTAGACCAACCAAGAAGGTCAAATGAGACACCAGTCCTCCAAGTGCCGGTAGGGGCCAGGCTTCTGAAGTTTTCAGAGGCTTGGGCCTTGAGACAAGCAGATTCATGGTCTCTGGCAATAGTGAAGAAGGGGTATCTCATCCCCTTCAGAGACAGACCTCCATTGACGTCGACACCGAGGGAGCTGTCTGCGAGGTACAAAGATCCTGCCAAGAGGGAATCCCTGTTACATCTGGTACAGCAAATGTTGGAGAAGGAGGCCATCGAACCAGTGCAGGATCCTCACTCCCAGGGTTTTTACAATCGCCTGTTTCTGGTTCCAAAAGCCTCAGGGTGGGGGGGGGGTGGAGGCCTGTTCTGGACGTGAGCCCATTGAACCGCTTCGTGGAGAAGACAAAGTTCTCCATGGAGACTTCCAACTCGGTACTTGCGGCTCTGCGTCCAGGAGATTGGATGGTCTCCCTCGACCTGCAGGACGCTTATTTTCACGTTCCCCTGCATCCTGCGTCGAGGAAATACCTGCGATTCATGGTACAGGGCAGGATTTTCCAATTCAGGGCTTTGTGCTTCGGCCTCTCGGTGGCTCCTCAAGTGTTTACGGCATTGATGAGGAACGTAGCAAGATGGCTACATCTGAAGGGGGTTAACATATCACTCTACTTAGACGACTGGCTCATAAGAGCAAGATCGAGACAACAGTGTTTGGAGGACTTGGAAACCACTCTGGATCTTGTGAGATCCCTCGGATTGCTCGTGAACCTCGAGAAATCTCAAATGATCCCCAGCCAGGACATTGTCTATCTGGGGATTCGGATGGATTCTCGGGGTTTTCGAGCATTTCCATTGCAAGAAAGGATTGTTCAAGGCTTGGAGAAAGTATCAGCCTTCCTAGAGAAAGAGCGAAGCTCAGCGAGGGAATGGCTCAGTCTTCTGGGCACCCTTTCGTCGCTGGAGCAGTTCGTTTCTCTAGGAAGGCTGCACATGAGACCTCTGCAGTTCTACCTGAAGAAAATGTGGAACCGAAAGGCAGGAGAACTTTCGGATTCTTTTCCTCTGCAACAGGAGATCAAGTCCCACTTGCAGTGGTGGGTAAACCCTCTAAGGAGGAATGATCGGGATCGGTTTTATACTCCTTTATTATGCCAATAGGCATAGGTGTATTGTCATGTAAGTGGATAAGACCCCATTGACAAAGGCCATCAGGTTCTGTTGAGTAAGTGGATAAGACCCCATCGACAGTACCACAAAAACTCTTAGCCATAAGTCACATCCTCGCTGAGGCTCTTGAGGCGAAGCAGACTTCTAAGCAGTAGCTATGAAATCTTCCGCCAAAACAGGTAGGAACCAAGGTTTTTATATATATTACCTACAACGTATGTTGTTTACCTGTCTAATCAGTAATTAGCTGTCTCTTACCCTCCGCCAAAGGTGCCAATCAGCTAAGTATATATCTGACAGGGAAGTTGAATGTATGAAAATGATATTGTTATTGTACAATAAAGTTTCATACATACTTACCTGGCAGATATATACGATTAAATGGCCCACCCAGCCTCCCCTCAGGAGACAGGTGGAAGAGAAAATCTGGTTATAGAACGGGAATGGTTCCTATTCCTGCCACCCAGCAGCAGGGCGGTAGATCACCTGACCTACCTGTAGCGTGTGCCGCGAAATTCGAATTTCTGTCGGGGACGACGGAGTCTATAGCTAAGTATATATCTGCCAGGTAAGTATGTATGAAACTTTATTGTACAATAACAATATCATTTTTGAGGGCTATCCTTATATATTCTCCCAGTTTTCTGTTAGGGGATAACAGTGTCCCTAAATTTATATCCTTATCTGCTTTTTGTAGTAATTTACATGTGAATAAATGTTCGTTGGTGTCCTCCACTCTACATATTTCACAGACCTCGTCATTAAATTTGCCCTGTAAGTTGGCCTTTAAGTTCAACATATTCAGTCTGGCTTTCATAATAATACACACATCCTTTGTTTCCAGGTCCCTTATGTACTTGTTTTCCTCGAAGTCGTCTATGAATCTTAGCTTTTTCATTTCTTTTCTCTTTTCTCTCAAAGTCTCTTGGATATCTTGATTCATGTTTTTCTTTATTTCCTTTTTCAGTTCTGCTTTGGGATATTCTCTTAGTCCATTAATTTCTATATCATATTTGGTGCATATGTTCACCAGACTTTTTGTCCAACATTGCCCATATGGGGCTCTTAACTGATCTTCAACTATTTCTTTTACTAATCTTTTCTCCTCCAAATTTATTATGTTGTGGAAAAGCATTAACTTCTGGCCATATGCCAGACTCAGCTATAATTCCACAATACGGCGTGCCCTTAGGTTGTTCATACATTCCTCGGAGGATCCTATATTGCATTTTCTCTAGTGCATTTAATTCATTTTCCGTTACGTTACTCCACGTCTATATGTTGGCAAATAAGGTTGGTACAACTACTGTTTCATAGATCTTTTTCCTTACTTCTAGTGCCATGTTTCCTACTTTGTTAACATCCCCATATCTTCTGATTTCTCTTAGTAGGTACTCAACCTTTTGATTTCTTGTTTTAATGCTTGCTTCCTTTGAGCCATTCAGTGTGTACCATTCTCCTAAGTACTTATATTCTTTCACACTACTAATTGGGCCATTTTTAAGTTCTGTTTTTATTTGTACATCTGATTTCTTTGCTTTTTTATCTATTACTAGCACTGCTGACTTACTTGGCTTCGTATTAAATGTAAATTTCTTAAGCTGCTCTAAGCTTCGGCAGTTGTCAATTGCCATTTCTACTCCTTTCCTGCTTGTAGGGAACATTATGTCATCAACAAATATTAGGGACTCTATTGCTAAGTTTCTTATGAGTGTTACATTCTTCCTGCTTACATCATTTACTCTGTCAGTCACTATGCTGCATAGCTATGGGCCAAAAATTGTACCTTGCCTCACATTTTCTGTTATGTCAATTGTGTCAGTTTCTCCTGCAGGGCATCTTATGACTGCTTTGCCATTTTCGTTCATTTTTCTTATCAACCATGCATCTTTCCATCCTATCATTTTCCCTATCACTTTGATGCAGTCCTTCAGATCCAGTTTGTCAAAGCATTTATACGCATCCCCAAACCATATGTATACGTTGGGGCTCCTAACAGTGAGTTGTAGTCAATCACTGCGTTTAAGGTTAGCAGGTGATCAACTGTGGATCTTCCCTCTATGCCACCACATTGGAACCGGCTTATCTTCAGGTTTAACTCATCCTTCGTTATTTCCATCCTCACTTTTTCAAATACCTTGCTTATGTTACTTGTAATGAATATCCCTCTCTTGTTTTCTAATTCCGGTTTGCTTCCTTTTTTATGCAGTGATAATATCTTCATTTTCTCCCATTCATCCGGAGTGTTTAACTCCTCTTCAATGTCTCCAATTAAGAGTGCCAGACTTTCAGTCATTTCTGTACCCAAACTTTTTATAATATATTTAGTATATCTTGACAGTCTGGGGTGTTATTTATTCTTCAGGTTCTTTACTGCTTTTTCCACATCTTGAATACTTGACTTTTGGATTTTTTCCGTTTTTCCTGTTCCACTTATGGACATCCATTTCTGGTACTGGAGGTTAATTTCATCTACTAGCCTACTGATTTCATCTTTAGGTTTATCTAATATGAATAGATCTTTATAGTATTGTTCATATTCTCTTTTAATTTCTTCAACATTTTCTATTACTTTCCCTTCCTTGCTTCTTACTGCCACCACATTATTTGGTTTCGTGCCGTCAAGTTTTTTCTTGAAGTCACAAAAGGCTGCTCTATTTACTCCCCCTTTGGATTTTATTTCAGCTGCTGTCTTCTTTATTCTAATGCCATCTTCCTTCATTTTTTCTCTAATAATGTATTCACTTATTAATTTCTCCTGCACCTGCCATATCCTCTTCTTTTCTGTACTAATGAACTTTTTCCCTTCCTTTTTTATTCTCCTTCTAGCCTTCATTAGGTCTCTTAATACTCTTGATTTGTTCTTTTTCACTTTGGTTTTTTTCTTACATTTTCTCAATATTTTGTCCAGTTCTGTTTGCCATTTGGTGTATTTCTGTTTTATTGGACCATTTTCTCTTGCTATTTCTACCAAGGCTTTGTCTTTGCAATCTTTCAGCTTTCTTCTATCTGTCACATAATTTCCACTCTTGCTTCCCTCGCATACTATTCTCCAGTTCATAGCTAATTTCACTTTTTTTTCTCCTTTTTTTTTTTTTACCAAACTGAAGGGTGTAGCCATCATTCTTCCAGGGTTGGTTTCTCCCGATGTCCTTTTCAACGACGTCTGTTACGACCCACTGAAGTGGACTGACCACCATTTTATTTATTATAATTACCTTCCAACATCGATCAGTTCATTCTTTGCCTGTGTGGCTAGAAAAACAATGTTGCATTTCTGACCAACTCCCAATTTCCATTTTTTCAATGTTTCGCTGTTTTAATTAAACTTGAATAGATAATATGAATTTGTTAAACATCAACTCAAAAATTGATAATAAATATACAATTTAAACTTAATTTGACATAACGATTTATTATGAAATAAATATAGGGATTGATGCTAGTTACATTTACATTATTCTTAGTGACGGGCCGGACCCGCCCCCCCCCTCCCCTATACCTTCTCGGAACCCCCGAAACGATTTTTAATATAATATCATTATTAGCTATATATTGTATGGTAGGTTGTGGAGCTTCGGGAGAGAATTTTTTAGAATAAGCGCAATGGCTACTTCAGTTTTCATTTAATCCTATATATATTCCACATAATAAAAAATAAAATCGGTATTGTCTGCTATTAAAACGGTTCTGTAGTGAGTAGGTGTATAGGTTATCACAGGTAGGCCTAGGCTAGGTGGGGATTGGACTAAAGCTCTAGACCTAGTAATGGGGTAAATAAACCTCAAACTTAGCCCACCAAGGAGCCTTATTTACGTCCACATTAATTACAACGCATTACATTCACTGGGTATCAGTTAATTGTAAAAAGATATGCAGGAAATAAGCCTGCCAGAGCATGTGATGTCGTGCGGCCATATTGTAACTCTTGGTGTAGCTATAGCTTACGGCACTACCATTGCTTAGATTAACCGTTATAAGGACCAGTTATTTCATTACAGTTAAATTAATCATTCATGTGCAAAATATTTCGAAATATCACTTCTGATATCTATTTTATAAGTAGTAGAGTACGTGGCCACCTCTCTCGGAACGCGGCCATTTCCCGAAAAGGCGATTGAATTATGCAATTATTTCATAGTTTAGGAGAAAACACTTACATCGAAAGGAACAGATGTCTTGGTGAGCTGCTAGGATAACACCACAACCCTTGACTGTTGCTCATGGCCTATGGCCAGCGGGTTCAAGTGCTTTTTCAGGAAGGTGGTCGCATTCCGGGATCAGCGGCCGCTATGTCGCCGCTTGGTTGTAAGGACTACTCGAAGACGCCCCATAACAAGTGTCACAACGACACGGGGTCGCCCCCTGCCTCAAGATTGTCATCCAATAATTACTCCATAATCATTGTCTTAGGGCGGAGTATTTGTAAGGACAACGTTTTTTCCCTAATTTCATTGTAACCAATCATCAAGTCGCGTTGTTCTTACTTCCATCCAATAGAGCATTCCGCGGCCTTTCCGGCGATGTATAACACATGCAATTCCATTATTTGTACGCTTTATTATATCTAAATGAATGCCTGTAAGAAAACACAAATTTACCGTCTCGGAGTCATTTCTGTTTGCGGTGCGAGACTGCACTACATATCCGTCCGCACCTGTCTATGTCAACCCAGTTTGTCTGTAAATAAACTATCAGTACCCAGCTACCTGTCTTAATCTCTGGTCTTCACATGGTCATTTACCCTCTTAAGTTTTTAATGATATTCTGGAAATTCTTACCAGATGAGTACCTTGAGGGTATAAGTCTATTTTTTCTTGTCGTTACCAAACTATGAAACCGATTTGTTGCACAAAAATACAAGCATTTTTCACTTTATTAGTAGTAGCAGAAATATTTCTCCATAGGTTTTGGGTTAAAGTACTTGAGTACTCACAGAAAAAGACATGACTTGTAGACACAACCAGTGATAACCTATACACCTACTTACTAGTTAACCGTTTTAATAGCAGACAAGACCGATTTTATTTTTTATTATGTGGAATATATATAAGATTAAATTAAATGGGGTTCCGATTTCAAAACTGAAGTCGCCATTGCGCTTATTCTAGAAGATTTTCTCCCGAAGCTCCACAACCTACCATATAATATAATAATAATAAAAGCAATCCTAGTGTAATAGTATAAACATCTCTTAATGTTGATATTCTTATGACTCATGTATTTACTATACTGCATATGTATACAGTATTGATTTGTTAATTGTCCTGACTTAAACATTCGGAGGCTACCATACATTTTAGGACAATTAACTCAGACTAGCCTATACATAACAATTCAAACCATAGGCTAATATAAAGGTACCTCATAGGCCTAGGCTACTATACTTCTTGGCCTATCCTTAGCTGGAACAGGTACTTGACGTCGGAGACGGTCGAATCTTCATTCTTGTAATAAGGGATGAGGGAAAGGCTGGCTCCCGGTTTTTTTTTTTTTAATATTTCTTCTTAACAGTAGGTGGGTACATTGTAAAAGCAGCTTATTCCTGGCTGTACTCCTTCAATACCAGTTAGAACCAACACCGATTCTTATACTGGTTCTTACATTGGACCCCTATACAGGTTCTTACACAGGAACCCTATACTGGTTCTTACACAGGCCCCTTATACTGGTTCCCTGTAATACAAACAGTTCATTTAGGATGGCAATCTTGTGCCAAAGAGCATGCAGTCGTTAGGCCTTTAGGCTGTGCTACTCATGCCTAACTTTACTGTTACACATCACAGTTAGCCTGACTTTATATGCATAACATTGGTGGAATTTACTATAGAACTGACATTTTTATAAACACATGGAAGACTAATTCACATCTTAGCCTACATTTAAGTGATGGTACAATTGCAACAACACGCAAACTCAACATGGTACAACTTACGTAACAGTACCATTACAATTCTTGGCAATTGGCAGTTATATCAAAGTAAAAGTATAAAGAAACACTACCAAATGTTATGGCAACATATACATTATAAACTACGACAAGTGCATACCTTTTACAAGGGAGAAATAAGTCATTTCAAATGAATATAAGGGGAGAGACATTCATTTCCCCTCAGCGTTGCTGTACTCGTCTCGAACAGGGAGATTTCAGCTTTTGCAACTGCGCACTTGGTTGCAGTTACGTACTTACGTACATACACTCGATCATAGACAATCTCAACTTCGAGTGGCTAACTTAACATCTTGATAAGATGAAAACCAATTCGGTTTTCCAGTCCACCAATTTCCATGAGAACTGTCATAAATGCTAAATGAATGATTTCCATCATTACACTAGGACGCACTAGCGCCTATTCAATTTTTGTAGTTCTTGAAGTTCTCAATACGGCTGCAAGGCTCTGCAGGTCCATCTTGCTGGAAGAACTTCTTTGCCATCAGCTTTTCCCATTTCAATATGGGTAGCTGTTTCTAGTCAGCCTTCTCCATCTTCCTCTCTTAGACCCTTTTCCTTGATGTCATTCAGTAATTTATCACCTTGCTGGAAGAGCACCCGAGGTATTAACCCCTCTATTTATAGTAGTGCTACATCTATCTACCTAAAATCTAGTTGGTGAGTGAGTGAGAGAACAGATGGAAAGGATGCAGGCTTATTCGGACCTTGGCTGATTCGGACCATTTGCTAGGCTGATTCGGACCCATACTAATAATGTTATATTATAGCTATGGGTATTTCTATATAAGCATTCTGCATCGTTCGTCCCCGCGAATGCGAAAGCCACCAGGAACTGGGGCGTCAATGTGCCATGTTTAGTACGAGCCCCTGGGGGTTAATTACAGTCGTCCGAATAAATATTACTTAAAATTCTTGTTCAGGGGTAAAACTGCATAGAAAAATCGACCAATCATATGAAGGTCCGAATCAGCCTGGATAAAGGTGCGAATAAGCCTGTTCCCTTTTCAACCACCACTTTTACAACCCACTCAAGTCGACTGACCATTATGTTATTTGTTATTCTCTTCCGACATCAACAGAGGCGCAATATTGGCGTTTGAGGAGACGAATGATCAAAGTCCTTTGCCTGTGGCTAGAAATCAGAGCTTACCCGACACAAGGACCTGGGGGCACGATGTGGCACGATGCCCTGGGATGCGTGGCTGATGGAATGAAACATTTGCTTTTGCGACTTTCTCTTTGCTGTTTATCAAACTCCATTTCTTCAGCACTTTTGCTGCAGCTCATCAATGTCAAAATCAAACATATAATTAACATTTCTTGAATTTAATTGAAAATTTTAACTACTATTTTTCATATCTAGCTCATTTTAACATAAAACTTCTATATACGGAAAAATCAATCGGTTAAACACGAGTAGCAGTCATCGTCTGAATTAGGTCGTCCTCAAAATGGAATTTGTAATAAGCTGGGTATCTTTGTAACGCTTTCCTCCATACGGGAAGCGTAATAATGTTGATGGAACTATGTATCGCACTTACTTTCACACTCAATCAACAGTGTGTCTTCCATGAATGGCGAGTGCAATGAAGGTATCTAGGTAGTGATGCAGTGTTGCCAGATCTACAGAAATTTCTGGATTTTTAGCAAATCTACAGAAATACAGAACTTTTTTCATTTTCATCATAAATCTACAGGATTTTGTTGTACATGACTCAGAAATTGTCGTGATAGAGCAGCAGTCTTGAAATATTAATTCCTGTCCATCTTAAAATAAAGTTTAAACCAAATATGAATGATACACTTAAATGCAGTTCCATTGCATCACTCGAAGATAACATGTGCCATACCGACTCATTTTACATTGAAGCTGCCAGTCAAATATTGAAGAGATTTTCTTTTAATAACCCAGTCTTTCGAAAATTAGAAGCATTAAACCCTGCGGTTGTGAAAAGTAAGGAAATAAATTCTCTTGCACCTCTTATGGCAGCTTTCCCATCCTCGTCTTTTGTCACTGACAATAGGTGAACTCATTTTTTTCTGATAACTTGCAAAGTACCTATATCATTAAGAGCTACGGCCAGAATTGTTCATAAGCACTGAATATTTATTTTCATTGTCATTCTGTGTAGGCCTAAACTGTTTTGCACTGTTGTATTATCAATTCCTGAAATTATGGTGAAGTGTGTCTGGTAGAAGGACTAACATTTATATTATTTATGTAAATTTATGTATAGGCATTACCTAGAATGTGTTGCAGCATTTCACATAATTTTCCAAACTTAAGTTAAAGAGTTTCTGCATATGTAAAAGGATCAAATTTATGCAGTTATGTATCAGTAATTTCAAATGTTTGTATTAGATAGCAAATAAAGTAAGTATGAGTAGTCTACAGAAATTTCATCAAATCTACAGAAAAAAATGAACAAAATCTACAGAAATTTTGCCTAGGGCATCTGGCAACACTCCTTGTATATTAATTGATAGTAACAACTTTTCTGGTGTTGATCTTATTAAGTCAACGCTAAAGTGTTATTATTCACGCCATATTTGCGGCAGAAATTTAGTAAACTAGTAGTGTATGGTCAATAGTGTTGGACAAATAGGGGGGGAGTGTGCTTTGCATGGTACAGTAAAAGTTTTTTTTAAATCTGTATGTTGTAAAATTAATCTGTAAAGAAAATCTGAGGAATTGGTAGGTTATATTTTAGCGTATGTGATTAGAAATAACACGTATTTAGAGTAAATCAATTGGCTGAAGGAAAAAAAAAATTCCTTTTTATTAATGAATACAATTCCACCATTGATACCTCTTGACTCTTGAGTACATAAAAAAACAACAAATTGTCATATTGATGGACTTGGAGTTGGCCAGTTTATAGTGTTGGTAATATGATATATAATTGACTGGAAATTAAAGGAATCGGTGGAAAATAACTCGAGGATTACCATCTCACATTTTGAGATTTAGAAAATAAAGAAATATTTATAAATCTTATTTTCTACTTATGTCTACTTTTGATGATGTACATATTTGTCACTTCCGGATTTCCTTGTTCTGGCTAAGAGTTCTTTGGAGACAGTAAATTCATGACATGATTTATCTTTAAGCAATTGCTTTGTATGGAGAAAACCTGTCATTGTTTCAGTAGATAACCTATTTCTTATTTTTTTATTTCATCCCGTTTCTTCCTTTATTTCAACTTGACTAAGATGTTAGAAAAAAAATTTACGGGCTGCTCTAGGAGCAAGAGCCCATGCTGGCATAAGGCCAGCTCAATCTAAAACAACAACAGACACGAAAATTGTGAACCATAAGTGCAATGGCTACTTAAATTCTGAAATATAAACGTCATTAATCTTATATATGTCACAACATAAAGAATTTCAATAACTCATAAGGCATTGATAACACTAGACTAGTTGAATGTATTTGTAAATCATGTAATATTATAAAAAAATGTCTTAGGATGTCAGAAAGGGAAACAGAAGAAGAAAATGAGGTATTAAGATTCGTGTAACATTCAAAATGTATTCGTTTTTCCTCGTTAATAATAAAGTCATGAACTTGGAGAGAATCTCGCAGGAGCAGAGTCTGGCATTGGTTCGTTTCCTATGGTGAGAGGAAGTACAGAAAACGGGAAATTATCACTGAGTTAAATCTAGAAGAGAGAAACAAGTAGGGATGTTTTACGGGTATGAACGAACCCGTTGAACGAGATTTCTCTTGATTGTTAGAGAAATACTTGGTACTTAATCACGAGAATGATCGGGAAAATCGGGGAAAGGATGTAGACGATCTAGCCCAATGTTTTTGGCTAAGTAAATTTCAGTATGCTTGCCTGACTGAAAGAACGCATAACCTACTTGTACTATTATAGTACACACTTAATTCTACCTTATTAACACTATATTATAGTACACAAGTATTAACACATGACAGCTGTTATTGACCCTCTATTTATGGTATTGCCTAAAACTCACGTTGGTGAGTGAGTGGACAGATAGAGTGAAATAGCTAATTTCACTTTTTTTTTTTTCTTTTTTTTTTTTTTTTTTTTTCTTTTTTTTACCAATCAGAAAGGTGTAGCCCATCATTCTTCCAGGGTTGGTTTCTCCCGATGTCCTTTTCAACGACGTCGGTTACGACCCACTGAAGTGGACTGACCACCATTTTATTTATTATAATTACCTTCCAACATCATCAGTTCATTCTTTGCCTGTGTGGCTAGAAAAACAAAGTTGCATTTCTGACCAACTCCCAATTTCCATTTTTTCAATGTTTCGCTGTATTAATATTGAACTTGAGTAGATAATATGAATTTCTTAAACATCTACTCAAAAATTAATAACTAAATTACAATGTTAATCTTAATTTAACATAACAATTTCATATGCGGATAATGTCATTGAAATTAATATAGGGATTGGTGCTAGTTACGGTTGTGTTAATTCACCAGTATAATTCCATTTTATTGTATTGATCTTTTTTATGGTGTTGAACTTTAAAAGTCTACCCTGAAATGTTATTAACGTCGTCATATTCTCGCTGCTGAAATATAGTAAACTAGTACTATAGTCTTTTGTGATGGATAACTAGGTGTGCAAGTGTGCTTTGCATGGTACAGTGAAAGTGTTGCCACATTTTATTTTTTTAATCTGTATAAGAAATCTGAGGAATTGGTAGGTTATATTTTAGTGTATGTTATTAGAAATACCACGTAATTTAGAGTAAAACAATTGGCCAAAGGAAAAAAGAAAACTATACCCTATCGGCTCCTTCTTGGCGATTTGGGAGGGGCCCCTACGTTGCCAAATGTACTTCTCTCGAATTTTTAAAGGCCTACCCTTCCCATTTACCCCTTTTAATCCGTGCGGCTGTCTAGGAGGTTTACCCTCCTTGGCGTTTGTTAATGTCTCATGGGAGCAATATACTTCTGGGGGTTCCCTGTTGCCTCGACACTCCTTCGGAAATATTTCCATTCTTCCAGGTCTCTGTTTTTCATATACGTTTAATTAAATCTCTTTTAGGACCTTTCTTGTGATTATCATAAGCCACTGAATATATATATATATAGAGAGAGAGAGAGGCATAAATATATACAAGTGAAATTATCGGCAGCTATTCAATTTATCATCTTTATATAATATACTCCCTCTTTTCTTTCCATTAAGAGTATTCATAACATTTTTCTATTCTTATATCTTCATAAGGGTTTGTCAAAACAAATAAATTATTATTTGGGTCATGAATGTCATATAGTGATAATAATAAACAAGAATGACAAGACTATATTATAAAGATAATATTACGGCACGTTATAAATACAAAACTTTTAAGAAACAATTCGTTATATATATAAGTAAATTAATTTTGGGAACTGAAAAGAATATATGAGAGAGAGAGAGAGCTATTGACATTTAAAAAGGATTGCGTATGTAGAGTAGACAGATAAGAGAACGCAGCAAATGTACATAGTAGGTTACACAAATAAGATTATCGGCAGTTATTTATCTATTCATAATATGGTCCTCCGTTTCTTTCCAGTAAGTATTCATAACATTTTCCATGTTGTTTGTGAGGCGACAGACTCCTTAATGAGTCAGTGACAGTGAGTGTTTTGACGAGCTTCCCTTGTGGAGGCGCGGGCTGTTTGACATCTTTATGCCCTGAGGTCAGCTTAACACCTGAGAGAAGAACTGGCAACGCTGGAAATTTTTTTTGCCACGTTTAAGAATAAACTTGTTGTTTGTTTGTTCCGATACGTAATACAAACCCTCGGTCCTTTAACAATAGGAAGGTAACTAGCGGCAGCTGGGACGGTCGTAAGCTTCGAACAAGGGGAGAACGGTAGTTAACTGCTTGTCCGATCGTGGCGCGCCGAGAGAGGTGAAGAATCACTTTTGCTTTCGGCCGCGGGTGTGAAGGACATGTTCGTCATCGCTCTCTGCCCGCTTCATCGTCGTATGCTTTGTTTATATTGTGTTTTCTACTAATGGTTTGTTTGACTTGAAAATGAAACTGTAAGTACACTGTTTTCATTTTCATTACTTAATTATGAGCCAACATGGAGCTATCGCCGTAGATGCGGCGATTTCCGCTCTTTTTCATGAAATTGATACCTTTAATTATGTCTCGGTGCCGAGGGTGGCGCGCTCGCGCCGAGTCATGTATTTTGGGCGAAAGTGTGTAATTGAAAGATGTAAGTACTCTTTTCATTATATTTTGCCCTGTGCGTTCGTTGCCGAAAGCGTGATTGCGCTCGGCACGAGCCTCTTATTTTTATGGATAGAATGCATGAAAGTGGATTCGCAATGCAGTATTCTTTTCATTTTCATTTATTAATTGCATCAAATTTAATTTTGGATCAATTTCCGCTCTTACCCGAGAATTGATCCTTACGATTTATTTTCTGTGAAAGTGAAATCGCAAGTGCAGTATTCTGTTTCATTTTCATATATTTTTTATGATAGCATCATATTATTATGGATCAAGTTTCCGCTCTTACCTGGGAATTGATCTTTTCCCCTTTAAGTTCTATGAAGTGAATTGCAAGTGCAGTATTCTGTTTCATTTTCATATTACTTTTCACTGCTGTGCGGGGGTAGAGGAAGCGAAGGTCTGCCAGGAAGTCGTCGGAAAGCTCTCCCGCGACTGCCTTGGTATCCGATTCTTCGTCTTCTTTCCTGACCCCCGCTCAGCTGCCGCCGCCGCCTGTGTTTTCTTGTTGCCTGCCTCAGACTTCCGCTGTTCCAGCAGCTCGCCCCTGGACCGGCCGCCAGTACCCAGGTTCCCGCTGGCTGCCGATGACTACGAGGCGATGGCTGGGCCTGCCGTACCTGCCACTGATGTTGTTGCTGGCCCAGCCGCTCGCGCCGCTCCTGTGAGGCGTGCTGTGCGTGACGCTCCTGCTGTTGCTGGTCCTGCTGTTGCTGGTCCTGCTGTTGCTGGGCCTGCTGTTGATGTTCCTGCCGCTCCTGCCGTGCCTGCCCCTGCCCACGTCGTGTCGCGTCATGGAAATCCTGCCCTGGACTCAGGTCTTTCCGGACAGGTTCAGTCGGGGCGTGTTGCTTCGGCAATTGGCCCGGCTCCTCCGTGGATGGAAGACCTGACGTCCGTCCTGAGAGAGCTGACGAAGAAGAGGAAGAAGAAGAGGAAGGTGTCGTCGTCGTCTTCATCGTCTTCTTTGTCGTCTGCTGCCGCCTCTCCCCCTTCGACTTCTAAGGCTTCCAAGCCGAAGAAGAAGAAGGCTGCCTCCCCACCCCCCTAAGAAGGCTCCTTCGGGACCTTCGAAGGGCCCGTCTCACTCTGGTGTGACGGGGGGTTCTTCTGCTGGTCCTCCTGCTTCTTCGGGAGCGGGGCCCGTCTCCCCTTCTGTAAGGAAGAGATAGACGGGGACCAGAGGAGTATCGGTTAGCACTGGTACTTCCTCGCCTGGTGCTAGCGGCGATGCCGCTACGCCAGGTTCCGGCTCGGTCTCTCGTTCACGGGAGATCCCGAGTGTACACTCTCCCTCGGGAGACCGTGCAGCCAAAGTTTCGGCGCCAAGACCGCGGCACGGAGCAGAAGGCTGGTGAGAGCCGCTCAGGTGACTCTCGCCAGGCCAGCGGCCGCTCTCGCAGCGACCAGCTGGTAACCCGGGTTTCCCCCCTAAGAAGACTCCTTCGGGAACTTCTAAGGGCTCGTTCCACGCCGTGGGACGGGGGGGTTCTTCTGCCGGTCCTCCTGCTCTTTCGGGAACAGGGTCCGTCTCCTCTTCCACAAGGAGGAAGAAGACGGGGACCAGAGGCGTACCGACTACCACCGGTACTTCCTCGCCTGGTGTTTGCGGCGCTGCCGCTACGCCAGGTTCCGGCTCGGTCTCTCGTTCGCGAGAAGTTCCGAGTATACGATCTCCTGCGGGAAAGCGTATAGCCAAAATTTTGGCACCAGAGTTCGCTCGGCGCCAGGACCGCGGCACGGAGCAGAGGCTGGTGAGAGCCGCTCATGTGACTCTCGCCAGGCCAGCGGCCGCTCTCGCAGCGACCAGCTGGTAACCCTGGTAGACGTGACGGTCTCTGACCAGCCACGGGCTGAGGCTGGGAATTGGTCCCCCCGACCATCGGTACCAGCCTTGGCTGGTACCAGCGGTTTGACGCGCCTTGAGGACGCTCACCGGTCTCACCGCGAAAACGAGCTCTGCAAGTCACCTAACCGCGCTCCACAGGGACCGCGCGGATAGGGCGACCAGCAGCAGCTCGTCTGACGCACCGGGACCGGGGTCGACGTGCTCAGTCGAGCACTCGCCAACGGTGAGCGGCACGGCCAGGCCTGCAGATCGATCCCCACCGCGGGTTGGTGATCGGCTGCAGCTCCCCACGTACGCTGGTCCTGCCAGCGAGCGAGGGGGGAGCGTCAGGTCTGTCTCTCCACTACCTTAAACTTCCTCGGGGGACACCGGGAAGAGCGAGGTAGCTAGGAGTGATCGTGAGAGGTGCGCCGCTCACGATCCCGTCACGACGCCGCATGTGCCACGTATGGTCTTAGGACCAGCCAGGACGTACGCGCAAGTGATTGGAGGCGACCGTCAGGGGGGGGGAGGGGGTAGCGTCAGGTCTGTCTCTCCGATACCTTCAACTTCCTCGGCATACGCCGGGTAAGCCGGGAAGAGCGATTTATATAGGCGTGATCGTGAGAGATGCGCCGCTCACGATCCCGTCACGACGCCGCACGTGCCAGGTATGGCCTTCGGACCAGCCCAGGACGTACGCCTCAAGTGATTGGAGGCAACCGTCAGGGATCTGTTGCTGGTCCTTCTTCTGAAGGAGGAGGGTCTTGGGAGCTGCTCTTGTTGGAGGACTGGACGGTCCTACTCCTCAAGACGCTGTAACTTCCGAGATTCAGAGTAACTTTGCCCAGGTTATTGCACTGATTCGTCAGCACAACGACCTGGGAGAGGATCGCCGCCTCCACCCCACGGTTCTCAAGTCGTTCTCGAGCCCGAGTAGGGAACCAGACTGACGGTGGGCTTGCCGCGATAAGAGCTCTCGACTCGGTTCTGAACCAGGAGAGCCTCTCGTCTCCGGACGAGAAGGCTTGCTCATGTCTAGCCCATCGGGCAAGCTACTTCCCCTCCTCTGCCGCGACAGCGGCGTTTTTGTTTTTTTGAGTATTGCAGCTCTTCTCCCCCCCCCCCCCCCCCCCCCCTTCCGTCCTCCTGAGAGGTTTCGATCTCGACGAGGACTGGAATGAGTCAGAGGACGGTTTTGGCTCTCCTGTCAGGTGTCGATCAGCCCCACCCAGACGAAGTTCACAGTGGTGGCAGATGCTTACCTACAGCACGAGTTCGTGACCCTCCTCGGGGGGAGGGGGTGGGAGGAAGGCCATCGCCGCAAGGTGATGGCTGCTCCTACTCTCGTCTCCAAATGCTAGTGCCGCTGGAAGGGCGAGCAATATCCGTTTTCCTTCCCCATTCCCTTTCTCCTTACGGCTACAGGGAAAGGGGTAGGATCCTACAGACTTCTCTGTAGGATCCCACGATTGGGGACTGCGCTACCCCGGGAGGATCCTTCGGGTCCTACCTGACGTAACCCCGGTCATGGAGGAGGGGACCCTGCACCATCTCCGATTTCTACGGGAATCGAGAGGACAACCACCGATATTCGTTTAACGAATCCGGTGGGGGTTTCGCTGGGCGCTTTAAGAATTCTGCAAAATTTCTAGCACACATGGCGAGACCACTGTCCAAGGGAGTTAGAGGAGTATTCCCGATAATTGTTACCACGATAATCGGGGATCTCGCCGAATGCTCGAATTCCTGGAGTTCTTAGCGTTGGAAGAAGACTGTCGCCGAAGGAAGATATCTCACAGGTCGGCGGCCAGCCCTGGATTAGACAGAACGGACGGGAATATCCAGTTTGGCTTGAATTTTCGTCTTCGTTATTTTGTGCACCATTGAAGCTTTCCTTCGGGGAAGACTTCTCCTTCTCTCTCTTAGAGATCGAAGGTGGTCGATCTCCAATCCTTATTTTGTTTTCTTGAAGGGAAAGAATTTAGGATGGAGATCGTTGTTCAGAATCCTACAAATATACTACGTATATTAACCTCGCGACATGATTCTGCTAAGCAGTTGAATGGTCCGAGGGGGGGTAGGCGCATATCCTAAGTTACTCTACGGATTGCGACATAGACGAGAAGTATTCTAATTGAACTGCAACTCGGGGTGCCTGCAACCCCTGGAGTTTCCATTTCAATTTTATTATACTTATGGTGTTGTCACAACAACACTATTTAAGCTTTTATATTTACCGAAATTCGTTTCGCATAAATATTAATTGCTCGAGCATATCTTTTTATGTGGCTCGGTTCTAGCCGAACGCATTCCTTCGTGGAAAGGATTACTTGGCAACTCAGGATGACGAAGTCAGCGACAGCTACTGCGTTTGAATTGCCCCGAGGCATTTCAGTACCAGCTGCCGCTTCGAGATGCACGGTTGGTTATGTCTTTCTCACCTGCTTTGATTGAATACCAACCGTATCTCTGCCCAACAATCACGGACTTAAGTCTCTGATTAACGGGGATTCTCGCATACATGAATGACCATCTACTGATGTGACACTAGTATTCATCGTCTTCGGTATTGCGAGAATTTAAAACAGAGATATCTATTCGACTCTCATCTTTCTGTTTACCGCACGGTAACAGAATTCTGTAATAGTCTCTTGCTGCATCGTATCGCGATAATGCGAATGATTTTTGCTGAATCTGAGTTTGTCCTCAAAATATCTCGTATTCGGAGGTGTGCAATTGTTCATTGTCCACCCCGGATTAGCAGATGTATTGAAAGACATCGCCTACTCCCACACCTGCCAGCTCTACTTCCAAACGTTCAGCCCATGAGAAGCAGTTCTTCAGGCGGCTCTCCCCTGTGTTTTCATTACTGAAGAACGCCCCGCTTTCATTGCACACCGGACAGCAATGAAATGGCGGTTTAGCGTTTTTTCAGTCATTTGTAAGCACAGGTTCAGAATCTTGAGATTCCTTCTCTCGATTCAGCTGGAAGACGTAGGTTGCATTCATTGCCTACCTTCGTCTTCAACGTCACATAGTGTTGTTTCTCCTTAAGCTGAGATTCAACGTCTATGAGATTATCTTGCCATCAGGGACCTCGGTCTTTTGAAGGCAATTGACTTTCGCCTTTTGAGCTTATGCATTAAGAGAATCATCACCGCGCCGTCCGGCATCGGTGACTAACAAATATATTATTTGTTTGGTCTCTCAGCATAACTTTAAAGGGCGAAGGTCACGTGACTTACCCGGATGCTTGGACAACTTGCCTCACTACCGATTCCGAACCAGTCAGTCGGCAGCTGTCAGAGCGCCCGAGTCAGTTACGAACTATGCTGTGGACTTAGTTCGGTTGTTCCAGGGCAATCATTACTTCGTCTTAATAGCTTGCCAGTATGAGTACTGTACATAACCAAAGTCGAGAAGAGGGATAGGTCATACGACTATTCCCTTCTTTTCGTCTTAGGTAACTGCATGACTTTTCTTGCGAAGTCAAGCACAAGGGGATGGGGATTTGTGACGCTCGATTTCGTACCGATCTTCGTAGCGAAGACTCAGAACCCTTCGGTAACTGACGATTGGTTCAAGTCCTCACAATACCCTCCCTAATGGACTTCACCGACCTCCGATACGAAGGCTATGCTGCTTTGTCCTGTGAAGGCGCGACGGAGCTGTCTGAAGAAACTCGACACCCAGGATGAGTGTGGACGCCTCTTCCACATTCTCTCGCGTTCCACAAGAACTTCTCCGTGGCGCAGGTAGTGAAGGCAGGGGCCTGGTCCAACCGGACCGCATGCACCTCCTTCTACCTTCGGGATATTGCCCACAGGTCCTTAGATCTTTTTCCTTGGGAAACCGTGGTGGTTGCTCAACATGTTGTGTAGTTAACCCAGACCCTCGCAGGCTTTGAACCAAGCATCGAGTCCTGGTGTGACCGTAAGGAATGGATGAGGGTGAATGAGAGTGTGACTGGCCTTCTTCCCATCTTTTCTCCCCTCTACCTCTGGGTAGAGGGACACGGTCGTCACCCTGCTGGGTAAGGACGAGATAACAGGTGAGCTACTCAATAGAGCACCATCCTATCCCTTTCAGTAGGGATAGGAGTAATATCCACCACTTCCTCCAACAAGGGGGAGGAAGTGGATGCCAACTTGAGACAAACCCATCATTTTATGATGTCTCTTGCCAACAGGAACAAGTTCTTGCTTGCTGGTACGAAGAGATACGCTTGCCTCTCTCTTAGTACTTGGCCCAGAGGTCTGACCATGATCCTGCGGTGCACACCCCGATCAATCGGACAGAGGTTTGGATCCCTCCCTTGCTCTTACGACCAGGGAGGCACTCCAGGGTTGGACGAACACCAGTCTGTTCACCAAAAAGACTCAGATTCCTCCCACCAATAAGTGAGTCTTCCTATTGTTAAAGGACCGAGGGTTTGTATTACGTATCGGAACAAATGACAATTTGTCGAAAATTGCATTTTTCCTAACTATACAAACCTGAGGTCCTTTACATATAGTCCCACCTCATGCCACCCCTCACTCTGCAACTTTTTGCATGGGCCTAAAGCAAAAGTGATTCTTCACCTCTCACGGCGCGGGGGGCACGCGCAACGATCGGACAAGCAGTTAACTACCGTTTTCCCTTGTTCGAAGCTTACGACCGCCCCAGCTGCCGCTAGTTACCTTCCTAGTGTTAAAGGACCTCAGGTTTGTATAGTTAGAAAAATGCAATTTTCGACAAATTGTCATTTTATTGTTGTAAAATGCTAGAAAATTACGAGGGGTTTTAATAATTGCCAAAATTAATCAACAACCAATTATGTTTGTGTTGTATAACTTATGCTGCCTTCATATACCATAAAACGTTGAGTTGGAATATTTGATGTGGCAGCGCCAGCAACGGAGGAGACCCCACCCAAATCGCCTTGAAGGAGCCGATAGACTATAGGAGATTTCCTGTTTATCAGTGAAAACACTTCCACCATTGATACCTATTGAGTACATAAAGTAAACAACAAATTGTCAGAATGATGGACTTGGAGTTGGCCAGTTTATAGTGTTGGTAATATGATATATAATTGACTGGAAATTAAAGGAATCAGTGGAAAATAACTCTAGGATTACCATTTCACATTTTGAGATTTAGAAAATAAAGAAATATTTATAAATCTTATTTTCTACTTATGTCTACTTTTGATGATGTACATATTTGTCACTTCCTGATTTCCTTGTTCTGGCTAAGAGTTCTTTGGAGACAGTAAATTCATGACATGATTTATCTTTAAGCAATTGCTTTGTATGGAGAAAACCTGTCATTGTTTCAGTAGATGGCCTATTTATTATTTCTGATTTCTTCCTGTTTCTTCCATTATTTCAACTTGACTAAGATGTTAGAAAAAAAAAATTTACAGGCTGCTCTAGGAGCAAGAGCCCGTGCTGGCATAAGGCCAGCTCAATCTAAAACAAAACAGACACGAAACAAATACTTTTCCACTTCGAATAAATTTTTGTTTTTGGTTAAATCGTCTAGGAAGACTTTCACAGCCTTCCACTTTTGTGCTAACATGTCTTTTTTTTTTTTTCTTTCTTTCTTTTTTAGCACATAATTGTGGGAAGGACTACAGATCCGGGGATGATCTATTTTTGTGGGAAAAAATTACTAAGAATAACGTTTTTGGCCTGTTTTTGTAGTTTACCCAGTGAAAATAAAGCCAATAAAACATCAAATGGTAAAGGGGGACCCAGTGGGAAACCGGAGTTTTTGGGTGGGGGGAAGCGGCCTCAGACTTTCATGGCGCCCGAAACTCTCAATTCCCGGTTTTGAGACCCAGACCCTTTACCCTGAATACAAAAGTTTGACCTCTTACTCTGCATTCAAGGTTGACGTAGGCTAGGCTAGCCTAGGACCCCTTACTTTGCAGAACTTTTGAACCACTAGCCTACATGTAAAATGTCTAGCCTAGGCTACCACTAACCGACATTAAATTAGATACTAGGACCTCTGAACCACTACTTTACATGTAAACGACAGACTAGCCTAGGCTACGACTAACCAGAATTACTGCTAAATCATTTGTTAACGGTGAATATGTTTATGTGTGTTGTCAGTAAGGCCGTGGCGGAACAGCGCTTCGCGCCTTATCCACATATTGAAAGATTCTTGGCAAGCACGACATGTTCTGGCAAGAGGTAATGTTGCGCTGAGCGCGCTGGCCACAGTGGTTACAGTAAGGCCGTGGCGGAACGGCGCTTCGCACTTTATCCGCATATTTAAAGATTCTTGGCAAGCACGACATGTTCTGGCAAGAGGTAATTCTACCTTTTTAACACTATATTATAGTACACAAGTATTAACACATGACATGTTATTGACCCTCTATATATGGTATTGCCTAAAACTCACGTTGGTGAGTGACTGGACAGATAGAGGTTCCTGGTTCCTGGTTCCTAAGCGCTCACTCCACAAACACAGTTGTGGGCACACTACACTATGAGGTGCAAAGCTTTATTTACTTTTACCCAAACACCCTTTCATTTCTTCTTCTTTATAAGTGAGGCAGAGCCGTGTTACTTAGCTTTCACATCCATCGCTTTTCAGGTTAAGAACATTCTTAATTTCATACATTCAACTTCCCTGTCAGATATATACTTAGCTATAGACTCCGTCGTCCCCGACAGAAATTCGAATTTCGCGGCACACGCTACAGGTAGGTCAGGTGATCTACCGCCCTGCCGCTGGGTGGCAGGAATAGGAACCGTTCCCGTTCTATAACCAGATTTTCTCTGTCGCCGGTTCTAGTAACATCGCTGCTAGTTCCTCCTGACTTTGACTTTCGTTTTTCATCGCCGCTGATCTTCTGGACTGATTATTTGGTGACGTATTGGATCTCTGGCCTGGCATACGCTTTTGTGGACTGTTATTTGGATTTTGGTTCGGAATTTTCTTGGAAATGTCTGACTCTAGTTATGCATTCAGAGTGTGTGTGAATGAGAGTTGTAGTGTGAGACTACCGAAAGCTTCGGTAGATCCTCACACCGTATGTAAGCAGTGTAGAAGGAATGAATGTTCTGAATCTAACACTTGTGTAGAATGCAAAAATTTGAATGAGGAGGAATGGAAGATTCTTAATTCTTATTTAAGAAAATTGGAAAGGGATAAGGCTAGAAAAGCCTCTTCCAAAAGTTTGAGTAGGTCTTTCTCTAACGAGCCAGTTAGTAGTTTAGCACCTGTCTCTAATGTAATTGTTGCTTCCTCCCATAAAGCATTAATACCTTCTCCCTTATCAGATTCTGCAAGTTCGGTATCGGAGATTGCAAATTTAGAGGCTTCCCTCATGAGGATGGAACGCAAAATTAAGGATTTAGAAGGTAAGCAAAGTGCAGTGGAAAGGGTTCCCAGTGCAGTGGAGGGTGCGTTTGATTGGCTCTGTCTCGCTCCCAGGCCTAGACCTCTTCCAAGCTCCCAAGCCCAGAGGAGAAGGAATGTCGAAAGCCGTACGGAGGTTTCAGAGAATCCCCACCGGTCAGGCGTCCCTCGGCAGGCCGGATCTGTAGGTAACGTCCCAGACTGCCAAGGATAGCCATTGGAAAGGCAATCATAACCTAAAAACAGTGTTTCTCGTCTTCCGATTCGTCATCTAAAAGAGGATGGAGTTCAGACAATCTATCGAGACCTTCCAAAAGATCGTGGAAATCTCCTGCTTTAGATTCGAGTCCAGAAAGTTTTCCGGAGGACTCTCCACCTGTGAAAAAGAGGAAAGCTCCTTCTGCATCGAAACCTCCTTCACCTCGATCGGATAAGGAGGAGGCGAATGCAGCGACGAAGATCCTTATCGAGATGCAACAACAAATCTCGTCACTGGTGGGAGTATTAAGGAAGGACCCTCTTCGGAAGAAGGACCGTTTCCTTCCTATTAAGAAATCTCGTCCAGAGGAAGTACACAAGACCCCCGATTCGGATACCTCGGAAGAATATGGTCCAATACGGAAAGACCCTTCCAGGCGCGAGGCGCCAGCCAGGCGCTTGCCAGACCCGAGGCTCCAACCATGATTGACGATCCATCCAGGCGCGAGGCACCTGCCAAGGCGCGAGGCACTGCCTGCGCAAGGCTCCTGCCAGGCGCCAGGGATCCTGCCAGGCGTGAGGCACCTGCCAGGCGCCAGGCTCCTGCAGGCGCCAGGCTCCTGACAGGCGTGAGGCACCTGCCAGCGGGGGGGGAAACCCTGGGCCCAGGCGCGGGGGAGCCTGCCAGGATCCAGGCTCCAGGCACCTGCCAGGCTCCAGAAGCCTTCCAGGCACGAGGCGCCTGCCAAGTGCGAAAAACCAGCCGCAAATGAGGCGCCAACCAGGTGCCAAGCGCCAGGATCTCCAGCTTCATCAGATATGGACATAGAAGTTGACCAGGAGGCTCCTCTTTGGGACTATTCACAGGATCAGTTTTCTCCTGACAGGGACGCAAGATGTCACACAGGCAGCTGTCGCCCTTGTCAGGATGTTGCTGAGGCTGTGAGGAGTCTTTCACAAGCTTAACCTTCTCCTGATAGGGACACTAGTTGTCGCACAGGCGGCCGTCGTCCTTGTCAGGAGGGTTCTGATGTGAATAGGGGCAATTTGCAGGATCAGCCTTCCCCTGTCGGGGATTCAAGATGTCGCACAGGCGGCTGTAGCCCTTGTCAGGTTAGAGCTGGGACTTCTAAAAGCCCTTCACCTTGCGAAAGGAGGCGCTCTCCTTGGGTGGCTCATTCTTCTCCTAATCTGACTGGACAGGAGATGGAAGATATTTCGGACTCGGAAGCCAATAAAGGAGCAGGTCTCTCAGATTATAAGACCGTAGCAGTCCTTTT
This sequence comes from Macrobrachium nipponense, assembly GCF_015104395.2. NCBI lineage: Eukaryota > Metazoa > Arthropoda > Malacostraca > Decapoda > Palaemonidae > Macrobrachium > Macrobrachium nipponense. The sequence continues at coordinate 40,296,875 of NC_087208.1, read as the reverse complement.
ATTGAGAGAATTCGGCGAATCTCTGAGCCCTGCAGCCCGGCCTTCTCCTCGTTCGTTATTTATGAGTACAAGGACGTCTAAATCATCCTCATTTTTGAAAATGCAGCCAACCATTTCTATGAAGAGGGCTTTGCAAGTGTTAGGAAATTGGCTGAAATCCAAAGAAGAAGCGGGGAAGACTGTTTTTACCTGCCCTCCTTCCAGGCTTTCGGGAAGAAGAGGGATATGGTATAATACAGGAGAGGCGATGGGACTCGCCCTCCCTGCCTCGGTAGATGCAGACTTCTCAACACTAGTGGACTCGGCAAGGAGACATGCACTTCCATCGGCTAAAACAAATTGGACAATGTCTGAAATGGACCATCTCCTCAAGGGAGTATTCCATGTCTTGGAAGTTTTTAACTACCTAGACCGGTCCCTTGGGGCTTTGGCCAAGAAAACACAGGATCCTGATTTCTTAGAGGCCGAAGTCCTACACAGTGTATTGGCCTGCATGGATAAGGCAGTCCAGGATGGATCGGGGGAGGTGGCATCCCTTTTCGGAGCAGGAATCCTTAAAAAGAGGGCTGTATTCAGCTCCTTCTTGACAAAAGCGGTCTCGCCCGTGCAGAGATCATCCCTTCTTTATGCACCTCTTTCCAAGCAGCTTTTCCCTTCTCAGTTAGTGAGAGATATTTCTCACTCGCTGACTGAGAAGGCGACGCAAGATCTGCTGGCTCAATCAGCAAAGAAGACGAGACCGACCGTTCCTGCCGTGAAGAGGGAGTCATGGAACCCTCAGCCGCCCTTTCGAGGGAGTTCAGCGGGCCGATCCGCTAGAAAGAGAGGATCAGAGAGAAGAGGAAGGTCTTCTGCCTTTAGACCAACCAAGAAGGCCAAATGAGACACCAGTCCTCCAAGCGCCGGTAGGGGCCAGGCTGCTGAAGTTTTCAGAGGCTTGGGCCTTGAGACAAGCAGATTCATGGTCTCTGGCAATAGTGAAGAAGGGGTATCTCATCCCCTTCAGAGACAGACCTCCATTGACGTCGACACCGAGGGAGCTGTCTGCGAGGTACAAAGATCCTGCCAAGAGGGAATCCCTGTTAACCATCTGGTACAGCAAATGTTGGAGAAGGAGGCCATCGAACCAGTGCAGGATCCTCACTCCCAGGGTTTTTACAATCGCCTGTTTCTGGTTCCAAAAGCCTCGGGGTGGGGGGGGTGTGGAGGCCTGTTCTGGACGTGAGCCCATTGAACCGCTTCGTGGAGAAGACAAAGTTCTCCATGGAGACTTCCAACTCGGTACTTGCGGCTCTGCGTCCAGGAGATTGGATGGTCTCCCTCGACCTGCAGGACGCTTATTTTCACGTTCCCCTGCATCCTGCGTCGAGGAAATACCTGCGATTCATGGTACAGGGCAGGATTTTCCAATTCAGGGCTTTGTGCTTCGGCCTCTCGTGGCTCCTCAAGTGTTTACGGCATTGATGAGGAACGTAGAAAGATGGCTACATCTGAAGGGGGTTAACATATCACTCTACTTAGACGACTGGCTCATAAGAGCAAGATCGAGACAACAGTGTTTTTGGAGGACTTGGAAACCACTCTGGATCTTGTGAGATCCCTCGGATTGCTCGTGAACCTCGAGAAATCTCAAATGATCCCCAGCCAGGACATTGTCTATCTGGGGATTCGGATGGATTCTCGGGGTTTTCGAGCATTTCCATCGCAAGAAAGGATTGTTCAAGGCTTGGAGAAAGTATCAGCCTTCCTAGAGAAAGAGCGAAGCTCAGCGAGGGAATGGCTCAGTCTTCTGGGCACCCTTTCGTCGCTGGAGCAGTTCGTTTCTCTAGGAAGGCTGCACATGAGACCTCTGCAGTTCTACCTGAAGAAAATGTGGAACCGAAAGGCAGGAGAACTTTCGGATTCTTTTCCTCTGCAACAGGATCAAGTCCCACTTGCAGTGGTGGGTAAACCCTCTAAGGAGGAATGATCGGGATCGGTTTATACTCCTTTATTATGCCAATATGGCATAGGTGTATTGTCATGTAAGTGGATAAGACCCCATTGACAAAGGCCATCAGGTTTCTGTTGAGTAAGTGGTATAAGACCCCATCGACAGTACCACAAAAACTCTTAGCCATAAGTCACATCCTCGCTGAGGCTCTTGAGGCGAAGCAGACTTCTAAGCAGTAGCTATGAAATCTTCCGCCAAAACAGGTAGCAACCAAGGTTTTTATATATATTACGTACAACGTATGTTGTTTACCTGTCTAATCAGTAATTAGCTGTCTCTTACCCTCCGCCAAAGGTGCCAATCAGCTAAGTATATATCTGACAGGGAAGTTGAATGTATGAAAATGATATTGTTATTGTACAATAAAGTTTCATACATACTTACCTGGCAGATATATACGATTAAATGGCCCACCCAGCCTCCCCTCAGGAGACAGGTGGAAGAGAAAATCTGGTTATAGAACGGGAATGGTTCCTATTCCTGCCACCCAGCGGCAGGGCGGTAGATCACCTGACTACCTGTAGCGTGTGCCGCGAAATTCGAAATTTCTGTCGGGGGGACGACGGAGTCTATAGCTAAGGTATAATATCTGCCAGGTAAGTATGTATGAAACTTTATTGTACAATAACAATATCATTTTTGAGGGCTATCCTTATATATTCTCCCAGTTTTCTGTTAGGGGATAACAGTGTCCCTAAATTTATATCCTTATCTGCTTTTTGTAGTAATTTACATGTGAATAAATGTTCGTTGGTGTCCTCCACTCTACATATTTCACAGACCTCGTCATTAAATTTGCCCCGGAAGTTGGCCTTTAAGTTCAACATATTCAGTCTGGCTTTCATAATGATACACACATCCTTTGTTTCCAGGTCCCTTATGTACTTGTTTTCCTCGAAGTTTCGTCTATGAATCTTAGCTTTTTCATTTCTTTCTCTTTTCTCTCAAAGTCTCTTGGATATCTGATTTATTTTTTCTTTATTTGCCTTTTTCAGTTCTGCTTTGGGATATTCTCTTAGTCCATTAATTTCTTATCATCTATTTGGTGCATATGTTCACCAGACTTTTTTGTGTCCAACATTGCCCATATGGGGCTCTTAACTGATCTTCAACTATTTCTTTTATAACTCTTTTCTCCTCCAAATTTATTATGTTGTGGAAAAGCATTAACTTCTGGCCATATGCCAGACTCAGCTATAATTCCACAATACGGCGTGCCCTTAGGTTGTTCATACATTCCTCGGAGGATCCTATATTGCATTTTCTCTAGTGCATTTAATTCATTTTCCTTTCGTTACGTTTACTCCACGTCTATATGTTGGCAAATAAGGTTGGTACAACTACTGTTTCATAGATCTTTTTCCTTACTTCTAGGGGTGCCATGTTTCCTACTTTGTTGAACATCCCCAATATCTTCTGATTCTTCTTAGTAGGTACTCAACCTTTTGATTTCTTGTTTTAATACTTGCTTCCTTTGAGCCATTCAGTGTGTACCATTCTCCTAAGTACTTATATTCTTTCACGCTACTAATTGGGCCATTTTTAAGTTCTGTTTTTATTTGTACATCTGATTTCTTTGCTTTTTTATCTATTACTAGCACTGCTGACTTACTTGGCTTCGTATTAAATGTAAATTTCTTAAGCTGCTCTAAGCTTCGGCAGTTGTCAATTGCCATTTCTACTCCTTTCCTGCTTGTAGGGAACATTATGTCATCAACAAATATTAGGGACTCTATTGCTAAGTTTCTTATGAGTGTTACATTCTTCCTGCTTACATCATTTACTCTGTCAGTCACTATGCTGCATAGCTATGGGCCAAAAATTGTACCTTGCCTCACATTTTCTGTTATGTCAATTGTGTCAGTTTCTCCTGCAGGGCATCTTATGACTGCTTTGCCATTTTCGTTCATTTTTTCTTATCACATGCATCTTTCCATGCTATCATTTTCCCTATCTCTTTGATGCAGTCCTTCAGATCCAGTTTGTCAAAGCATTTATACGCATCCCCAAACCATATGTATACGTTGGGGCTCCTAACAGTGAGTTGTAGTCAATCACTGCGTTTAAGGTTAGCAAGGTGATCAACATGTGGATCTTCCCGTCTATGCCACCACATTGGAACCGGCTTATCTTCAGGTTTAACTCATCCTTCGTTATTTCCATCCTCACTTTTTCAAATACCTTGCTTATGTTACTTGTAATGAATATCCCTCTCTTGTTTTCTAATTCCGGTTTGCTTCCTTTTTATGCAGTATAATATCTTCATTTCTCCCATTCATCCGGAGTGTTTAACTCCTCTTCAATGTCTCCAATTAAGAGTGCCAGACTTTCAGTCATTTCTGTACCCAAACTTTTTATAATTATATTATTTATATCTTGACAGTCTGGGGTGTATTTATTCTTCAGGTTCTTTACTGCTTTTTCCACATCTTGAATACTTGACTTTTGGATTTTTTCCGTTTTTCCTGTTCCACTTATGGACATCCATTTCTGGTACTGGAGGTTAATTTCATCTACTAGCCTACTGATTTCATCTTTAGGTTTATCTAATATGAATAGATCTTTATAGTATTGTTCATATTCTCTTTTAATTTCTTCAACATTTTCTATTACTTTCCCTTCTTGCTTCTTACTGCACCACATTATTTGGTTTCGTGCCGTCAAGTTTTTTTCTTGAAGTCACAAAAGGCTGCTCTATTTACTCCCCCTTTGGATTTTATTTCAGCTGCTGTCACCTTTATTCTAATGCCATCTTCCTTCATTTTTTCTCTAATAATGTATTCACTTATTAATTTCTCCTGCACCTGCCATATCCTCTTCTTTTCTGTACTAACGAACTTTTTCCCTTCCTTTTTTATTCTCCTTCTAGCCTTCATTAGGTCTCTTAATACTCTTGATTTGTTCTTTTTCACTTTGGTTTTTTTCTTACATTTTCTCAATATTTTGTCCAGTTTTGTTTGCCATTTGGTGTATTTCTGTTTTATTGGACCATTTTCTCTTGCTATTTCTACCAAGGCTTTGTCTTTGCAATCTTTCAGCTTTCTTCTATCTGTCACATAATTTCCACTCTGCTTCCTCGCATACTATTCTCCAGTTCATAGCTAATTTCACTTTTTTTTTCTCCTTTTTTTTTTTTTTTTCTTTTTTTTTTTACCAAACTGAAGGGTGTAGCCATCATTCTTCCAGGGTTGGTTTCTCCCGATGTCCTTTTCAACGACGTCTGTTACGACCCACTGAAGTGGACTGACCACCATTTTATTTATTATAATTACCTTCCAACATCGATCAGTTCATTCTTTGCCTGTGTGGCTAGAAAAACAATGTTGCTGCATTTCTGACCAACTCCCAATTTCCATTTTTCAATGTTTCGCTGTTTTAATTAAACTTGAATAGATAATATGAATTTGTTAAACATCAACTCAAAAATTGATAATAAATATACAATTTAAACTTAATTTGACATAACGATTTATTATGAAATAAATATAGGGATTGATGCTAGTTACATTTACATTATTCTTAGTGACGGGCCGGACCCGCCCCCCCCTCCCCTATACCTTCTCGGAACCCCCGAAACGATTTTTAATATAATATCATTATTAGCTATATATTGTATGGTAGGTTGTGGAGCTTCGGGAGAGAATTTTTTTTAGAATAAGCGCAATGGCTACTTCAGTTTTCATTTAATCCTATATATATTCCACATAATAAAAAATAAAATCGGTATTGTCTGCTATTAAAACGGTTCTGTAGTGAGTAGGTGTATAGGTTATCACAGGTAGGCCTAGGCTAGGTGGGGATTGGACTAAAGCTCTAGACCTAGTAATGGGGTAAATAACCTCAAACTTAGCCCACCAAGGAGCCTTATTTTACGTCCACATTAATTACAACGCATTACATTCACTGGGTATCAGTTAATTGTAAAAAGATATGCAGGAAATAAGCCTGCCAGAGCATGGGATGTCGTGCGGCCATATTGTAACTCTTGGTGTAGCTATAGCTTACGGCACTACCATTGCTTAGATTAACCGTTATAAGGACCAGTTATTTCATTACAGTTAAATTAATCATTCATGTGCAAAATATTTCGAAATATCACTTCTGATATCTATTTTATAAGTAGTAGAGTACGTGGCCACCTCTTTCGGAACGTGGCCATTTCCCAAAAAGGCGATTGAATTATGCAATTATTTCATAGTTTAGGAGAAAACACTTACATCGAAAGGAACATAGATGTCTTGGTGAGCTGCTAGGATAACACCACAACCCTTAACTGTTGCTCATGGCCTATGGCCAGCGGGTTCAAGTGCTTTTTCAGGAAGGTGGTCGCATTCCGGGATCAGCGGCCGCTATGTCGCCGCTTGGTTGTAAGGACTACTCGAAGACGCCCCATAACAAGTGTCACAACGACACGGGGTCGCCCCCTGCCTCAAGATTGTCATCCAATAATTACTCCATAATCATTGTCTTAGGGCGGAGTATTTGTAAGGACAACGTTTTTTCCCTAATTTCATTGTAACCAATCATCAAGTCGCGTTGTTCTTACTTCCATCCAATAGAGCATTCCGCGGCCTTTCCGGCGATGTATAACACATGCAATTCCATTATTTGTACGCTTTATTATATCTAAATGAATGCCTGTAAGAAAACACAAATTTACCATCTCGGAGTCATTTCTGTTTGCGGTGCGAGACTGCACTACATATCCGTCCGCACCTGTCTATGTCCACCAGTTTGTCTGTAAATAAAACTATCAGTACCCAGCTACCTGTCTTAATCTCTGGTCTTCACATGGTCATTTACCCTCTTAAGTTTTTAATGATATTCTGGAAATTCTTACCAGATGAGTACCTTGAGGGTATAAGTCTATTTTTTCTTGTCGTTACCAAACTATGAAACCGATTTGTTGCACAAAAATACAAGCATTTTTCACTTTATTAGTAGTAGCAGAAATATTTCTCCATAGGTTGGTTAAGTACTTGAGTACTCACAGAAAAAGACATGACTTGTAGACACAACCAGTGATAACCTATACACCTACTTACTAGTTAACCGTTTTAATAGCAGACAAGACCGATTTTATTTTTTATTATGTGGAATATATATAAGATTAAATTAAATGGGGTTCCGATTTCAAAACTGAAGTCGCCATTGCGCTTATTCTAGAAGATTTTCTCCCGAAGCTCCACAACCTACCATATAATATAATAATAATAAAAGCAATCCTAGTGTAATAGTATAAACATCTCTTAATGTTGATATTCTTATGACTCATGTATTTACTATACTGCATATGTATACAGTATTGATTTGTTAATTGTCCTGACTTAAACATTCGGAGGCTACCATACATTTTAGGACAATTAACTCAGACTAGCCTATACATAACAATTCAAACCATAGGCTAATATAAAGGTACCTCATAGGCCTAGGCTACTATACTTCTTGGCCTATCCTTAGCTGGAACAGGTACTTGACGTCGGAGACGGTCGAATCTTCATTCTTGTTAATAAGGTATGAGGGAAATGGCTGGCTCCCGGTTTTTTTTTTTTTTTAATGTTTCTTTCTTAACAGTAGGTGGGTACATGTAAAAGCAGCTTATTCCTGGCTGTACTCCTTCAATACCAGTTAGAACCAACACCGATTCTTATACTGGTTCTTACATTGGACCTATTACAGGTTCTTACACAGGAACCCTATACTGGTTCTTACACAGGAACCCTATACTGGTTCCCTGTAATAGAAACAGTTCTATTTAGGACTGGCAATCTTGTGCCAAAGAGCATGCAGGTCAGTTCGTTAGGGGGCCTTTAGGCTGTGCTACTCATGCCTAACTTTACTGTTACACATCGCAGTTAGCCTGACTTTTATATGCATAACATTGGTGGAATTTACTATAGAACTGACATTTTTATAAACACATGGAAGACTAATTCACATCTTAGCCTACATTTAAGTGATGGTACAATTGCAACAACACGCAAGCTCAACATGGTACAACTTACGTAACAGTACCATTACAATTCTTGGCAATTGGCAGTTATATCAAAGTAAAAGAGTATAAAGAAACACTACCAAATGTTATGGCAATATATACATTATAAACTACGACAAGTGCATACCTTTTACAAGGGAGAAATAAGTCATTTCAAATGAATATAAGGGGAGAGACATTCATTTCCCCTCAGCGTTGCCGTACTCGTCTTGAACAGAGCAATTTCAGCTTTTGCAACTGCGCACTTGGTTGCAGTTACGTACTTACGTACATACACTCGATCATAGACAATCTCAACTTCGAGTGGCTAACTTAACATCTTGATAAGATGAAAACCAATTCGGTTTTCCAGTCCACCAATTTCCATGAGAACTGTCATAAATGCTAAATGAATGATTTCCATCATTACACTAGGACGCACTAGCGCCTATTCAATTTTTGTAGTTCTTGAAGTTCTCAATACGGCTGCAAGGCTCTGCAGGTCCATCTTGCTGGAAGAACTTCTTTGCCATCAGCTTTTCCCATTTCAATATGGGTAGCTGTTTCTAGTCAGCCTTCTCCATCTTCCTCTCTTAGACCCTTTTCCTTGATGTCATTCCGTAATTTATCACCTTGCTGGAAGAGCACCCGAGGTATTAACCCCTCTATTTATAGTAGTGCACATCTATCTACCTAAAATCTAGTTTGGTGAGTGAGTGAGAGAACGGATGGAAAGGATGCAGGCTGATTTGGACCTTATCTTGGCTGATGCGGACCATTTGCTAGGCTGATTCGGACCCATACTAATAATGTTATCTTATAGCTATGGGTATTTCTATATAAGCATTCTGCATCGTTCGTCCCCGCGAATGCGAAAGCCACCAGGAACTGGGGCGTCAAATGTATTTTGCCATGTTTAGTACGAGCCCCTGGGGGTTAATTACAGTCGTCCGAATAAATATTACTTAAAATTCTTGTTCAGGAGGTAAAACTGCATAGAAAAATCGACCAATCATATGAAGGTCCGAATCAGCCTGGATAAAGGTCCGAATAAGCCTGTTCCCTTTTCAACCACCACTTTTACGACCCACTCAAGTCGACTGACCATTATGTTATTTGTTATTCTCTTCCGACATCAACAGAGGCGCAATATTGCGTTTGAGAAGACGAATGATCAAGTCCTTTGCCTGTGGCTAGAAATCAGAGCTTACCCGACACAAGGACTTGGGGGCACGATGTGGCACGATGCCCTGGGATGTGTGGCTGATGGAATGAAACATTTGCTTGCGACTTTCTCTTTGCTGTTTATCAAAACTCCATTTCTTCAGCACTTTTGCTGCAGCTCATCAATGTCAAAATCAAACATATAATTAACATTTCTTGAATTTAATTGAAAATTTTAACTACTATTTTCCATATCTAGCTCATTTTAACATAAAACTTCTATATACGGAAAAATCAATCGGTTAAACACGAGTAGCAGTCATCGTCTGAATTAGGTTGTCAGCTCACAACTTGAGCTGTTATAGCTGGGTATCTTTGTAACGCTATCCTCCATACGGGAAGCGTAATAATGTTGATGGAACTATGTATCGCACTTACTTTCACACTCAATCAACAGTGTGTCTTCCATGAATGGCGAGTGCAATGAAGGTATCTAGGTAGTGATGCAGTGTTGCCAGATCTACAGAAATTTCTGTATTTCTACTGGATTTTTAGCAAATCTACAGAACTTTTTTCATTTTCATCATAAATCTACAGGATTTTGTTGTACATGACTCAGAAATTGTCGTGATAGAGCAGCAGTCTTGAAATATTAATTCCTGTCCATCTTAAAATAAAGTTTAAACCAAATATGAATGATACACTTAAATGCAGTTCCATTGCATCACTCGAAGATAACATGTGCCATACCGACTCATTTTACATTGAAGCTGCCAGTCAAATATTGAAGAGATTTTCTTTTAATAACCCAGTCTTTCGAAAATTAGAAGCATTAAACCCTACGGTTGTGAAAAGTAAGGAAATAAATTCCTTGCACCTATTATGGCAGCGATCTTACCATCCTTGTCTTTGCACTGACAATAGGTGAACTCATTTCTTTTCTTGATAACTTGCAAGTAGTACCTAACATTAAGAGCTACGGCCAGAATTGTTCATAAGCACTGAATATTTATTTTCAGGTATCTGTGTAGGCCAAACTGTTTTGCACGTTGTATTATAAATTCCTGAAATAGGTGAAGTGTGGGTCTGGTAGAAGGACTAACATTATATTATTTATGTAAATTTATGTATCAGGCATTACCTAGAATGTGTTGCAGCATGTACATAATTTCCAAACTTAGTTAAAGAGTTTCTGCAAGGTAAAAGGATCCAAATTTATGCAGTTATGTATTCCATGTAATTTCAAATGTTTGTATTAGATAGCAAAATAATGTAAGTATGAGTGTACAGAAAATTCATCAAAGTACGAAAAAAATGAACAAAATCTACAGAAAATTTGCTAGGGGCATCTGGCCAATACTCCTTGAATTAATTGCATAGTAAACAACTATTCTGGTTGCTTGATCTTATTAAGTCAACGCTAAAGTGTTATGATTCACGCAGTATTTGTGGAAGAAATTTAGTAAACTAGGTAGTGTACGGTCATAGTGTTGGACAAATAGGGGGGGAAGGTGCTTTGACATGGTACAGTAAAAGTTTTTTTACATCTGTATGTTGTAAAATAATTGTAATAGAAAATCGAGGAATTGGCTAGTTATTTTAGCGTAGTGATTAGAAATAACACGTATTTAGAGAAATCAATGGCTGAAGGAAAAAAAAAAATTCCTTTTATTAATTGAATTATCAATTCCACATTGATACCTCTTGACTTGAGTACAATAAACAAACAACAATTGTCATATTGATGGAACTTGGAGTTGGCCAGGTTTATAGTGTGGTAATATGATATATAATTGACTGGAAATTAAAGGAATCGGTGGAAAATAAATCGAGGATTACCATCTCACATTTGAAGATTAGAAAATAAAGAAATATTTATCAATCTATTTTCTACTATGTCTACTTTTGATGATGTACTATATTTGGTCACTTACCGGGATTTCCTTGTTCTGCTAAGAGTCTTTGGAGGACAGTAAATTCATGACATGATTTATCTTTAAGCAATTGCCTTGTATTGGAGCAACACTGTCATTGTTTAAGTAGATAGTCTATTCTCTTATTTTTTATTTCATCCCGTTTCTTCCTTTATTTCAAATTGACTAAGATGGTAGAAAAAAAATTACGGGGCTGATGGCATAAGGCCAGCTCAATCTAAAAACAACAAAAAACACGAAAATTGTGAATCGTAAGTGAATGGCTACTTAATTCTGAAATATAAACGTCATTAATCTTATATATGTCACAAATATAAGAATTTCAATAACTCATAGGATTGATAACACATGACTAGTGGAATGTATTTGTAAATCATGTAATATTATAAAAAAATGCTTAGGATGTCAGAAATGGGAAACAGAAGAAGACGAAAATGAAGGTATAAGATCGTGTAACATTCAAAAGTATCGTTTTTCCGTTACTAATAGTCATGAACTTGGAGAGAATTTCGCAGGAAGCAGAGTTGGCATTTGTTCGTTTCCTTTGGATGAGAGGAAGTACAGAAAACGGGAAAATTATCACTGATTACATCTAGAATGAGAGGAAACAATAAGATATTTTACGAGTGATGAACGAACCCGTGGAACGAGATTCTCTCCTTTGATTGTAAAAGAAATACCTGGTACTTAATCACGAGAATATTCGGGAGAATCGGAAGGAAAGGATGTAGACCGTCAGCCCAATATTTTGGTAAGTAATTTCAGTATGTTTGCATGACTGAAAGAAACGCATTAACCTACTTGTACTATTATAGTACACACCTAATTCTACCTATAACACTATATTATAGTACAAAGTATAACACATGGGACAAATGTTATTGACCCTCTATTTATGAGTATTGACATAAAACTCAACGATGGTGATGTGAGTGGACAGTTAGAGGAAATAGCTAATTTCACTTTTTTCTTCTTTTTTCTTACCAATCAGAAGGGTGTAGCCCACTCATTTTCCCAGGATGGTGTCTCCCGATGTCCTTTTCAACGACGTCGGTTACGACCCACTGAAGTGGACTGAACACCAGTTTATTTATTATAATTACCTTCACATCATCAGTTCATTCTTTTGCCTGTGTGGTAGAAAAACAAAGTTGCATTTCTTGACCAACTCCCATTTCCATTTTTTCAATGTTCGCTATTTAATATTGAAAATTGAGATAGATAATATGAATTTTTTAAACATCTACTCAAAAAATTAATAATAAATATACAATTTAATATTACGCATTTTAACATAACAATTCCATATGGCGGATATTGTCATGAAATAAAATATAGGGATTGATGCTAGTTACGATAAAATTGAAATTGTGAATCAATATTGCATGCTTATTGCTGCATTAATATACAGTAGTGGTGTGGAACTTTAAAAAGTCAACACGAATAAAATTATTTACGTATTATTCTCGCTGCTGAAAAATACGTAAGCCAGTACTATAGTCATTTGTGATGGATAATAGGAGGGGAAGTGTGCTTTGCCATGGTACAGTGAAAAGTGTTCGCCACATTTTATTTTTTTTAATCTGTATAGGAAATCTGAGGAATTGGTAGGTGTTATTTAGTGTATGGTACTAGAAAAAAAAAAATTAACCGTAATTTAGAGTAAAACAATTGGCTGAATGGAAAAAAGAAAACAAGGAGATTTCAGTTATCAATGAAAACACTTCCCATTGATACCTCTTGAGTACAGACAAGTAAACAACAAATTGTCATAATGATGGACTTGGAGTGGAAAATAAACTCTAAGGATTACCATTTCACATTTTGAGATTTAGAAAATAAAGAAATTTATAAATCTTATCTTCTACTTAGGTCTACTTTTGATGATGTATATTTGTCACTTCCTGATTCCTTTTCTGTAAAGAGTTCTTTGGAGACAGTAAATCAGACATGCTTATCTTTAAGCAATTGCTTTGTATGGAGCAAACCTGTCATTGTTTCAGTAGATGGCCTATTCCCTTTTTCTTATTTTTTATGTCTTTCCGTCATGTCAACTGGACTAAAGATGTTAGAAAAAAAATTTATGGACGCGACAGGAGCAAGAGCCGTGTGGCATAAGGGCAGCTCAATCTAAAACAACAACATACCGAAACAAATACTTTTCCACTTCGAATAAATTTGGTTTTGGTTTTACAAGCGTCTAGAAGACTTCACAGCCTCCGCTTTTGGCTAACATGTCTTTCTTTTTTTTTTTAGTTATTTATTTATTTTTTTTTTAGCACATAATTGTGGGAGACTAAAGATCTGGGGACAATCTATTTTGGGGAAAAAATGCTAAGAATAACGTTTGTTCCGACACGGATACAAAACTTTCGGTTCCGTACACTAGGAAATGTAACTAGCGGCAGCTGGATGGTCGTAATGTTTCGAACAAGGGAGAATTCGGTAGTTAACTGCTTGTTGACAAGTGCGCGCGCTGCGCACTCCCCCCCCCCCCCCGGGAGCTGAAGAACCACTTTTGCTGTCGGCCTGCTGGGTTGTGGACGTGTTCGTCATCGCTTCTCTGCCGCTTCATCGTCGTTTGCTTTTCGAATTTGTGTTTTTTCTTTATTGTTTGATATTGTGTGAACTGAAAGATGTAAGTACAATATTCATTCTTAAAAAATTATTGTGATAAGGATATGGATTCTCCCGCGCCCTCCTTGTACCCGACGGACTGTTGCTGGACTTTGAAAGGCAATAAATGCGGGAAATTCGCGTTTCCGGAGATTGAGCCTCATGTATTGTGTGCTCGGTGCAGAGGGCGGGAGTGCTCTCGTGCCGAGCCTGTGTAATATGGGTTAATTGGTCAAGGTGCAGTGGGCTTGTATGAGGGTAGGAAGAAGCTAAGGCCTGCCAAGGAGTCGTCGGAAAGCTCTCTGCGACTCTTGGTGACGGACCACTTCATCTTCTTTAATGCCCCCTGCTCAGCTCCCAGCGTTATGGCACCTTTCCCTGCGGGGGGGTATCCAGGTCCTTTCATCACCAATCTTTCCGAGCATTAGAGGAGGGCACTCGGTACCCGACGTTCAATTGTATTCGGGTGTCTTCCGTTCGTTCAACTGGGGATCGTTCCACCCCGATCCGAGGGGAAACCCCCCCTACTCACCCGCGTTGATTCCGCAGGGCTTCTGCCACGAGGGAGACCTTGGTAGGTTTGGGCCAGCTTTGGGTCGCAGGCGCGTGCCCTAGTATCCAAAAGGCTGAATCATCTGGAGGGGTCTGCTGCGGTCACCCAGGGACAGAAACCACTACAACGGACCACCTTGTCGATCCAGGGTCCGCAGCCCATCCTTCACCTGGTGTATAGCATCCACGTGTTGTCAGTGTCACCAACAGCCACTGTGCAGGGTACCGATCGCCGTACCGAGGGGGGGCGTGCCGCCGCCGCCTGGGTTTACTGTTGCTGCCGCGACACAGACTTCAACTGCCTAAGGGTGAGGCCACACCAAACGCGGCGAGCGTGGAGGTTGGAGGGAAGAGGTTTCCCGCGGCAGTTTGAATCATAAGTATTATGCGGGTGGCCACACAAGCCAGGGGGACGGCTCGACCCCGTGCAGTTGCCGCCAGGCGATGTAAGGGTACTACATAAACCAACGGTCTTTTTGGGTCTTCGCTGGCAGGTGAAATTTGTGATACTAAAAGGTTAAAAGCCATATATATTTTTTTTACTTCCCATATAGTTTATACTTTAGGGGAAGTGCAAAGAAAATGTGGATTTTAACTTTTCATTATTTCATAAAATAACAGCATATTAGGTACTTCCTTAAAGTTACTTAGAAAAAACAAAGGAGGCGAGAATTTAATTGCAAATATTATAAGCATATATAATTGATTATTTGCCGGGGAATTAGTGAAATAAACGATGTACCGGTATTTAAAACAATAGTAGTTTAATGGAAACTACATAAAAGAAGTAAACACAAGGAAAATCAGTTTGCTTCATTGGTAACATTAATAAAGAAAGTACAAGTACCACGAATTATTTCATAAATCAGTGATCTGATGCACTGAGGATCGATAGTTATCAAGTCTATGCAGCTGGAACAAGGATTATTTGCAGTGGCTGAGTGCATATAGTTAGCACCTTTAGTTTTTGGGTGGTCGAATGCAGACACCGATGGCTAATCTGAGGGCCCACTCGTTCTACTCTTCTTCCATTTCTTTGAAAAAGTAATTTTATGGAATGGATCCAGGGATCCCACAACGCTCTCTTCCGAAAACCCTCCCAATTTAAAGATTTCTTATGTAGACACTCCCGCTTGAACAGGTGAACTTCGGCAACTGATTGCCAGTTAATATGCACGTAGTGACCATTCAAGTTGGAGGGTCTATTTACGTAGGTGTGGTCCTTTCTTATATTCACTTTAAATCAGTGATGAACTAATCCCCTGGGAAAGTATTTAGACTATATAAGAAACTTGGGTCTATTGTTTGACTTCAATGAGAACAACATTGAACGCATTCTGGAAAAGTACCACAAAATGAGAGGTGCTGAAATAACTGCTAATTAAGCATGCGGTTCAAAGATATGGAATAATAACTCGCTATTTTACTAATAGATAATAAATGTAGTCGCTCAAAACTTCATCGTTCTATGCTAATATCAGGGGGTTTATTAACATGATAATATGCTTTAAACAATTCTAGGTTTACAAATGAAAGTTCTTAATACGGGAACTAACTTCAAACATTAGTTTCAATATAATTCAATAAAGGAAGTAAACCCAATTCAAGAAAAAAGTCCCTCCCTAATCACATATAGAAAATGGGGTTGTTTGGTGGAAGACGCCTTGAACCGCCGCGGTATTTAAACATGTTACAGCGCCTGGCGGCAACTGCAGAGGGTTCGAGCCCGTCCGCTAGTCTTGTGTGGCACCGCATAAGATACTTATGATTCAAAACGCAGCGGGAACCTCTTCCCTCCAACCTCCACGCTCGCCGCGTTTTGGGTTGGCTCACCCTAAGAGCTCGCCCCTGCCACCTGCCGCCGGTACACAGGATGTCGCTTGCTGTTGCTCCACCTCCTGTGTTACCTGTGCCGTACCCTGCCGTACCTTGCAGATGCTGTGCTGGCCGTTCCTGCTGTTCCTGAGATGCCAACGCCTGCTGGACGTCGTCCCTGCTGTGTGTTGCTGCCCAGGCATTGGTTCTGTCTGGACAGGCTGCTCTGGGCCCTGTTGCTTTGGCAAAAACAGCAGCCCAGCTCCACCCTGGATGGCAGTATTTTAATGTCTGTCCTGAGGAAGCTGATGAAGAAGAAGAGAAGAGGAGGAAAGGTGTCGTCGTGTCTTCATCCTTCTTTGTCTTCGTCGGTCTCGCCATCTTTCCACTCGCTTCAAGGATACCCAGCTGAGGAAGAAGAGAAGCCTCCTCCCCTCCTAAGAAGGGCTCCCTTGGGAACTTTCGGGGCCACCCACTCGGGGGACTGGGGTTTCTCCGCTGGTCCTCCTGCTCCTTAGTGGAGTGGGGCCCGTCTCTTCTCCGCAAGGAAGAAAACTACAGGGACCAGAGGAGTACCAGCTAACACCGTCTTCCTCGCCTGGTGTAAGGGGCTCTGCCGCTACACCAGGTTCCATCTCGGACTCGCGTGCGTGAGAGGTACCGAGTGATGCGTCACCTAACGGTGGCTGTGCACCCAAGAAACCGACGCCAGAGCTCGCTGGGGTTGCAGGTTCACGGCACGGAGTGGAAGGCGGTGAGAGCCGCCTCAGGTGACTCTCCATCAGTCCAGCTCTCACTCCGTAGCGGACCAGCCAGCTACCCGGGTTGACGTGACGGTCTCTGACCAAGACATGGGCTGAGGCTGGGAAGAAGGCCCCCCCGACGCCAGCGCCGGCCCAGTAGTTCGACGCGCCGTGAGGACAAGCAACCAGTCTCCACCACGACTATAGGTCTCTGTAGGTCGCCTGATCTACGTTCCCACAGGGAACGTACGGGATAGGGAAACCAGCAGCAGCTCTCTGACACACGAGATCGGGGCGCTGTTCTCGCCAGCGATTCTCCCCAGGGAAAACGGCTCGGACTAGGCTGCAGCTTCGATCCCACCACGGGTTGGTGATCGTCGCAAACCCTCCAACCCGCTGGTTCTGCCAGTGAGAGAGGAGGGGGTCAGGTCCTGGCCTCTCCGTGCCGTCAACTTCCTGGGTTACACCGGAAGTGCTGAGGCACCAAGAGTGATCGTGAGGGGCACGCCCCTCACGATCCATTCACGACGCGTTACGTGCCTGCACGGGGTCCTTAGGATCGGCCAGTCGTACGTGCAGTGACAGGAGGGGGGGACGAAGAGGGGTTGTCGCTTTCCCCTCCTGAAGGGGGAGGAGTCGGGATTTGCTCTTGTTCGAGGGACCTTGAAGGGCTTCTCTGCAAATGCAGGACTCCGAGGTTCCAGAGGAACTTTGCGAGGCTATTGCGCTGATTCGTCAGCACAACGGGACCCGGGGAAGGCATCGTCGACCGCCATCAGAGCCCACGTCCCGGCTCGAGTCGTTTGGGCTCGAACAGAGGGAAAAAAAAAAAAAAAAACCACAAAACCGACGGTGGGTTTGCGGCGGGCGTTCGAGCTTGCCAATTCTTTTCTGAACCAGGTATAGTCTATCGTGTTCCGGAACAGGAAGGGTCTCACGGCTGGGCAGATTTCGAACAAGCTACTTCCACCTCCTCTACTGCGACAGCGGCGATTTCTAGTGCCATCGGAGGATCCAATGCTGCCCAAACAGAGTGAACCCGGAGCTAGCCAGGCTAACTCCGGGTGTGGTCTCTGCAGCAGCTCCTGTGGAGAAACTCTGGTTCTCCGCAGCAAGAGGCACTAGGCTGGAATTCTAACCGCTAGGAAGCTTTCCAGGCCGTCTCTGGTTAGACTGTGGGCCCTCACAGTGTGTTCTAAGGTCGCAGCCAACTCCGGGGAGTATCTTCCCCGAAGAAGACTCGGCTTTAAGGAGAATGTGTCAGTCTGGAGGAAGGGAGCCATCTCTTCCTCGCCATTCAGACGTGGCAAAACCTGTGGGCAACCTGGTTAGTCGCTCATAGGGACGAAGTCATTCACGAGTTCCCGGAGGCTGGGCGTGTGAAGCGGCATTGGGCCTACGCAACGGACCGTTACGGAGTTTCTCTCTCCTCTCCCTGGAGAGATGGGGGACACTGCGGTGGATAGATGGTGCATGACGACAGTGCCCGTCTGGGTCCACCAGGAGTTTCGAAGGTTTCTGGGCAGCCTCGAACTGCTGGCCAAAGCCCAAGAGTTGTGGTTAGGCTTCATCGGCTGCGAAGACGATTGCCTTGTCGGAAGCCCGAGGAAAGACTCTCTGTCTCCTCGTCTTCTGAAAAGGCGGGCCGTAACCAGCCCTCCTCCCAGCCTTCTTTACTTCACGAGGGGGCCGGGGGAAGAAGCGAGGACAGGGGGGAGGAAACGCTGGGACGGCCGTTCCCCTCCCTGCTGCCAAAAAGTGGGTGGTGCCTGGCGAGCCATTGGGCAAATTGGCAGAGCTACTGTGCCGAGAACTGGATAGTAGACCGTCTTTGGGAGGGGATATCTACTACCCTTCGAATCTCGGCCACCTCACCTCAACCCGGTCCATCTGCATACATACACTCCAGGATCAACCAAGGATGGATGGCACACGAAGGGAGATCGAGACCATGACTGACGCAAACGAGCTGGTAGAGATCGTCCAAGGATCAGTCACCGGCTTCACAGCCGTCTTTTGTCGGTGGAAAGTACGGGGGGCTGGCGCCCGGTGATAGATCTCTCTCCCTTGAACCGATTTGTTCGCAAGACTCGGTCACCGAGGGAGACGGCACTTCCGTGCTCGACTCAATCAGGGAGAACAATTTCATGTTTCAGTGGATTTGAGGATGATATTTCCAGGTACCCATCCATCAATCCTCCAGAAAGTATCCCGCTTCATCCTCGACAGGACGGTGTACCAATCAGGGGACTTTGCTTGGTCTCTAAACCGCCCCACAGGTGTTCGACGAGATTTCACTCTTGGTGTCTGCTTGGGCCCTACTCGTCCGGGATAAGTCTTCTGAGGTATCTGATGAGCTTAGTCCTGGCGGGAAGCTCCCGCTCGCAGTTGCTACAGGACAGGATCAAACTGATGGAGTTCGCCGCGATCTGGGGATCGTGGTGAAATTCGAGAAGGTCCAATCTCGAACCAAGCATCGGATGAAGTACCTGGGTATGCTGATTGACAGGTAGAAGGGGAGTTTCCCCGCAGACTCGCGGATCAGCAGATTCAGGGAGGCAGGCCGACGGGTTCCGTCTCAGCAGGAAAACAGGCAAGCTCAGCAATGGCAAGTCGTGATCGGCCCACCTGTCGTCCGCTCGAGAAGTTAGTCCCTCAGGGCGAGTTCTTCACCTGCGGTCTCTCCACGTGGAAGGACTAATAGGAGAGCTGGTCACAGGCAACGGACCCACCATACTTCCCGTGTCCCTCCCGCTGGAGGTACGGCAGGACTTAGCCTGTGGCCTTGTACAACAGGAACCTCGTATGGTAAGAGGAGTGCCTCTCGCCACTCCCCCCCGAAGATGCTGCTTGGTCTCAGACGCATCAAACGAGGGAAGGATGCACACCTGGAGGAGTTGCTGGCTTCCAGGAGTTGTGAGGCCCATCACGACAAGCACCTTCACAATCAATTTCCTGGAACTTCACGTAGCGTTCTTCGCTCTACAAGAGTTCCAGGCCGCTGGTGGGACAATCAGGTGGTGTTGATGTGCGGTAACAACAAACGGAGTGGCTTACATCAAACAAACAGGGGGGCCTAGTGTCTCCCCGTTGCATCAGTTGACACGGCAGGTGCACGGAGTGGGCCGTGCTCACTCATAGAGCTGTCACCCCGCTACACTCCAGGGAAGAGGAATGTAGTAGCAGACCAAGCTCAGTGTCGGGATCAGGGATAGGGACCGAATAGTCTCTACACCAGGACGTGGCGGAAAGGCTCTTGTACTGTGGGGTGTGTCCAAGTCATGGATCTGTTCGCCACCCAGCACAACAGAAAACTTCAAGTTTTCTTGTCAGCCGTGCCAGACCCATGTGGCATGTCTGCAGAGACGCTCTTCAACACCCGTGGGTACAACCTCTTTCCTACGCCTTTACCCGTCAGCATGATTCGCAAGGTGATCGTCGAGTGCTGACTCACCCTGAATCTCAGGATGATCTGGTGGCTCCAAATGGCCTCAGGCCATTTGGTATCCGCTCTGCTTGCAGAAGACGCCTGAGAGAGATTCCCCATTGGCACAACCTTCTCGCCCAGCCACACGTTAAAATGGTACCACCGAGCAGTCCAGTCTCTACATCTTCACGCTGGCTGTTATTCACCATTCTTGCGAATTAGTGGCTTTTCTCATAGTGCAAAAACAGAGTGGCTGAGAAACGTCAGGACAGTCCTTTTGCAGCTGTGACCAGGGGATTGGGCTTGTCTTCTGTGGTGGTGTCATAGATGGGGTCTATCTCCTCTAGAGCCACTCTTCAGCAGGGTAGGCGGATTTCCTCGTTCTTCTCGCTGAGAAAGCTCCTTCGGGTCCCCAGCAGGGAAAGCATATAGAGCGCCCCGGCACTAGTCCTGAAACTGAGGGGATGGACATCTCGACTCGTTGGAGATCTTGGAATGAGGAGCTTTGAAAGGTCTTGCCCACACCGGGAACTCAGGCCCCCTGAGTGGGACGAGGACTCTCGTCCTTAGGAGTTTGACTCGATGACCACTTCGAGCCACTACGAGAGTTGTCAGACCGGGATCTGACCCTCAAAACCCTCTTCTTGCTGGCCAGGAATCGCAAAGAGCAGTAGGGAAACTTCAATGGTCTTGCTTTGTCTGTGAAACATTACATGGGGATGGGGATCCGTGTCGCTCGATTTCATCCCAAACTTCGTTGCGAAGACCAGAAAACAGTAGATCCTCTGACGACACAGGTTCGAGTCTTCACAATCCCTTCCTAAATGGACTTGCCACCAACAATGATGAGGATGAGATGCTGGTTGTCTGTGAGGGCGCTACGACGCTATTCTGAAAGAGAAACTCGACTACCTCAGGCCTGAGTGTCGACGCTCTTCGTTAGCACCGGGGGTGGGTACCAAGAAAGAAGTATCCAAGACACCGCTTTTTTTCTGGCTGGCACGGAAGGATCAGGAGAGCGTACGAGGCTGATGGTAGTGGACGACATCCGACGCTCCGTCCGAGAGCCCACGAAGTCAGAGCATTGGTCTTCCCTTGTGTTCCGCAAGGAACTTCTCTGATGGCGAGGTCCTGAAGGCAGGGGTTGGGCCAACCAGATACCTGCACTCCTTTACCTTCGGGATATTGCCACAAAGGTCCTTGGAGACTTTTCCTTGGGACCCGTGGGGCTGCTCAAAACGTTGTGTAGTAACCCAGACCCTCGCTAGGCCCGAAGAATAGAGTCATGGTGTGACTAGAAATGGATGAGTGAAATGACGAGTGTGACTGGCTTTTATTCCATCTTTTTCAGCCCCCTCTACCTGTGGCAGAAGGGGATACAGTCGTCCCCATGCTGGATAAGGACGAGACGAGGTGAGCATACGGACAGAGCCCATCCTATCCCTTTCACTAGGGATGGAGTGACTATCCACCACTTCCCCAAACAAACTTTATGTTGCCTCTTGCAAACAGGAAACATGTTCTTGCTTGCTGGTAGAAGAGGCATGATGGCCTCTATTTTGTACTCGTTCCAGAGGTTGGACCATTGATCCTGTGGTGCACACCCCGATCAATCGGCAGAGGATTGGATCCCATCCCTTGCTCTTACGACCAGGGAGGCTTTCGAAGGTTGGGTGCGAACACCAGTCTGTCCAAAAGCCTCAGATGTCCTCCCACCAATAAGTGAGTCTGCCTATTGTAAAAGGACCAAAAGGTGTGTATCCGTGTCGAACAAATAGCAATTGTCCAAAAATGCATTTCTAACTATATCCAAACCTGATGTCCTTTTACACATAGCCCCACCTCATGCCACCCCTCCACCCTCTGCATTTTTGCTTGGGCTAAAGCAAAAGTGATTCTTCCCACCCAGTAGCACGGCGGCGCACACTGTCGGACAAGCAGTTAATAACCGAACTCCCTTGTTCGAACGCTTACGACCATCAGCTGCCACTAGTTTACCTGCTATTGTAAAGGACCTCAGGGTGTATAGTTAGGAAAAAAATGCAATTTTGGACAAATTGCCTATTTTTGGCCCATTTTTTGTCGTTTAACCAGTGCAAGTGAAGCCTAAAAAAACATCAAATGTTAAAGGGGGACCCAGTGGGAAAACCGGGGTTGGTTTTGGGTGGGGGGGAAGCGGCCTCAGACTTTCATGGCAGCTCTCCGAAATAGCATTCCCGGTTTGAGACCCAGACCCTTTTACCTGAATACAAAAGTTTGACCTCGCTACTACTGCATTCAAGTTGACGAGGATAGGCTACCCTAGGACCCCTTACTTTTGCAGAAATTTGAACCAATAGCCTACAATGTAAACCGTCCTAGCCTAGGCTACCCGCTAATACGACATTAAATTAGATGCTAGGATCGTACTTTCCATACATAACTTTGAACCATACCTTACAGGTAAACGACAGACTGCCTAGGCTACGACCTTAACCAGATTTACTGACAATTATTTGTTAACGGTGAATACGTTTTATGTGTGCTGTCGTAAGTGCACTGTGGGCTGAACGGTGCTTTGCGCCTATCAACTATTGAAAGATTTTTGGCAAAGCACGACATGTTCTGGGCAAGAGGTAATGTTGCGCGCACGTGCTAGCCCAGGGGTTACAGTAAGGCCGTGGCGGAACCGCGCTTCTGCGCCCTTATCGCAATTAAAGATTCTGGCAAAGCACAACATGTCTGGCAAAGGTAATGTTGCGCTTGCGCCGCGGTAGCCACAGGGGTGACAGTTAAGGGCGTGGCAGGAACAGCGGTTCGAGCCTTATCCGCATATTTAAAGATTCTTGGCACGCACGACATGATTGGCAAGAAACGGTATATGTTGCGCGCTTGTGTGCGCTAGCCACAGGGGTTACAGAGAATACGCCACAGTACATACAAAAAAACATGACTAGCGTAGGCATAAATCCCCCCATAACTACACATTAAACACCTTCCCGTCGCCACGGCCTTACTGTTCAAACACGTGCTGCGGTACTGCTTCGAACGAACGAAAAATAGTTTTTAAGCTAACAAAAATATAATATACAACTTACCTTTATTTCACATTCAAAGTCCCTGCTGTCGACGACCATGAAGGGTACATGAAGGCATCAGTCCGGCCTCTTTGAAAAAACGGGGTGGGGGAAATCACGTGGCTCGCTAGGTAGAAAGGTTCCGGTCTAATTGTTTCAGACTCGGAAATAAATTTGAGATGGGGGATTGTCGGGCGACTTTTGAGCGGATATAAGACACGTTTGATCAATTTCAGGAATGGACATGGAACATCTTGTAGAATACCGCTTGTAGAAAAATACCTTTCATAAAGTTCTTTCTGCGTACCGTGCTTCGGTAGATCACTCCGTTTAAGAACATGCCACTGCGATTCTATAGTGTTTGTGTGTACATTCGGGTCGTCCGGGCTAACGAAGTTAACGCTGTGGTTCATGACATTATGCGCAAAATAATGATCCCAGGACTTTGCTGTACGACTTCCAGCAATCAGATACGATTGTGGTTTCTGGAAGTACGTTTTCAAGCAACACCGGGATCAGAGTTTGGCAGAAGAGTCAGGAACCACCTTGAAAAAGGTCTCACGTGTCTGTCAGTCAATGCCACCGAACACAAGATCCGTCCACCTTTCGGCCATGGTTGTACTTCCGTTTCCCAAATTTAGATTCGTCGATCTCAACAATATGACCAGGACCACCGATTTTCTTATTATCAGCACACAGGATTTGGCAACATATATCCCTACAAAAATGATACCAATCCACCATGGTGTTAGGTGCTAGAGGCATAACCAAATCCGTTACACACACTGTAGGGTTTTCTTGGTGAAACAAAATATAACCCTCTTACGCCGAAGCGGTAAAATAAAAAATTGTCTCCCGTGTGCCGGAGGTGTTTCAGAGTGAGTGCGGAAGCGGAAAAATATTTTTTTCAAAAAATCACAGCAGGCTTAGTTTTCAAGATTAAGAGTTCATTTTTGGCTCCTCTTTTTTGTCATTGTCATGGCCTGAAGTTTAGTAATGCAACCATCAGAAATGAAAAAAAAAATTATCATTATCATATTATAAATAATGCGATATATGATAGCGCAAAAACGAAATTTCATATATAATAATTGTATTCAAATCGCGCTGTGCGCAAAACGGTTAAAGGTAACAAGTTACTTTTTTTCGTTGTAATTTACACTAAATTGCATCATTTTGGTATATAACACATTGTAAAACGATAAAAGCAACACAGAGAAAATATATCACAAAATAATGCATGAATCGTAACGCTCGGACATAAACAAATATTTTTTTCAAAAATTCACCATAAATCTAAATATTGTCCTAGAAACTTCCAATTTCTTTCAAAATGAAGACAAATGATTTAATATTACTATACTGTTAGAGTATTAGCTTACAATTGCAGTTTTCGACCATATCTGATGAGTTAAAGTTGACCAAATGTCAAATTTTTTTATATATATATTTTTTATATGCAATTATTTCGGAAATAAGAAAAGCTACAACCTTCAAATATTTTTCGTTTTATTCTACATGAAATTGCGCACATTTTAATATATAAAACTCTATGAAAATGCCTAATATGAAACGGAGCAAATATTCCGAGAATGGGACGTACACATTTCGGAGATTTGTGGCGGAGAATCCGCGCGCGGAGGGAAGGAAAGTTTTTTTTTTTTAATTCACCATAAATCTAAAAATTGTGCTAGAGACTTCGAATTTGTTTCAAGATGAAGATAAATAACTGAATATTACTAGACTGTAAGAGTTTTAGCTTACAATTGCGTTTTTTTTTTTTCGACCATTTCGGTAGAGTCAAAGTTGACCGAACGTGGTTTTTTTCTAGTTATCGTGATTTACATGCAAATATTTCAAGAATGAGAAAAAGCTACAACCTTCAACTTATTTTTGTTGTATTCTACATGTAATTGCGCACATTTTCATATATAAAACTTTATGTAACGGCTAATTTAAAAATGGTGCAAACATTACCACAATCGCACGTATGATTTTTTTCGGAAGAGTTTTACCGCGCGGACGTAAAGAAAATGTAATTTTTTTCATAAATTCACCATAAATAGAAATAATGTGCTAGAGACTTCCAATTTGTTGCAAAACTGAAGGTAAATGCTTGAATATTACTAGAATATAAGCGTTTTAGCTTACAATTGCGTTTTTTCGACCATTTCGGTAGAGTCAAAGTTGACCGAAGGTTGAAACTTTTGGCAATTATCGTTATTTATATGAAAATATCTCAAAACTGATAAAAGCTACAACCATGGGTTGTTTTTAGTTGTATTTTGCATGAAATTGCGCACATTTCCATATATAAAACTTTATATAACGGCTAATTTTAAAATGGTGCAAACATTACCACAATCGCATGTATGATTTTTTTTGGAAGAGTTACCGCGCGGACTAAGGAAAAAGTTTTTCATAAATTCACCATAAATCGAAATATTGTGCTAGAGACTTCCAATTAGTTGCACAATTAAGGTAAATGATTGAATATTACTAAAATATAAGAGTTTTAGCTTACAATTGCGTTTTTTCGACCATTTCGGTAGAGTCAAAGTGACCAAAGGTTGAAATATTGTCAATTATCGTTATTTATATGAAAATATCTCAAAACTGATAAAAGCTACAATCATGAATATTATATTGTTGTATTCTACATAAAAATGCGCACATTTTCATATATAATACTTCATGTAACGGCTAATTTACAATGGTACAAAAATTATGTCAAAGTGACGAAATAATTTCCGAGATGTGTCACAGATACTTTTTAGTGCGGCAAGAAAGAAATTCGCGCTTGCGCGCCTGCGTAACGATTGTAAACAAAACAACACCTTGATCCATGAACTCCCAGCATCCCCCAAGGCGCGTGATTCAAAAGTTTTAGGCTGGTAGGCCTATAAGTATTTTTCCGCGAATTTTAAAAAAAACTTTTGTAAGTCGACGTAAAATACGTCCAGTCGGCACACGGGAGACAAAAAATGTCGACGTAAAATACGTCCAGTCGGCGTAAGAGGGTTAATATAATAATTGTTTCTAGGGACAAACGCGACTTTTCAAAAAAGGACCCGTGCCGAATTGATACCTTCTTACTGCACTTGCTGTTTGTACAGCGCCACATGTAAATCGGTTGGCCCGTGGCCTTGCTGGTCCCATGTTTCATGAACCGTCGGTTCGCTACGTTGCACGTTGTACACAACCCTGAATAGTCCCCAAGTAACCCTTCTCTGTACAACCACTTCATAAATTCGTCAGTGTTGCGTAGGAACTCGATCAGAATACTAATATACAAATGCGTATATTTGTAAGACATAGGGTTTAATATATTTATCGAACTCGTCTGTTGTAACACTTGGCAAATAATACTGCGTGCGTTCTATCCATGTCGGCGGTGGAGAACGGAAAGGGCAAATTTTGTGACTGCAGGTATGATTGTCTGATTCATATTCACGGGACACGTTTTTATTGGTTGGAAGGAAGTTAATCCATGTCCCTTGGGCATGACCTGGGTCAACCTGATACAGGATTGGTTTGATTTTAAAACTTCCCAAAAATCGTGTTGGGGGTGGGCCGACGTACAGCGCCTGTCCGCAGCCAACTCAAGAACTACGGGAGCTACGACCGCCGTGTCAACCTCCACATCAAGTGGGTACTTAGAAAAATTTACGTTTCACGGGAAATATCGGCGGATGGTATTTTGGTATAAATTGGTCGGATAAGTGACTTTTCGGGTATATTTTGGAATTCTGGACAACTTTTATTCTATGCATGTTGTTATTTGGGGTAATGGTTCTGGGGTAGTTTACAGTTTAGTTGCCCAGGCCGCGTAACACCATTTTGCCCGGTCCATAATCACTGTCTACGAATGTTGAGTAGGGGACAGTTTAGTAACCTAGGCCAAACATCTCATGAACCGATTAACTAGTAGGCGATAACCTTGCCTCATAATAAAATGAGTAGGGGTGACATTTTAGTTAGCTACCGTACGCGGAACGATTGTAGCGTAGAGGACAGTTTTCATTACCTAGGCTACTCATCTCATGAACCAACCGGTTTCGTCTGCTAGGGTTTCGTGGTTTTCCGTGTTCATTGTCGTCGCCTGTGTCTCCCCCCACCCAACAAACCCCGGTTTCCCAATAGGTCCCCCCTTACCGTTTTCAATAATTTTAACCACAAAACTCGTGTGTTCTCCCCCACACAAAAATGATATTGTTATTGTGCAATAAAGTTTCATACATACTTACCTGGCAGATATATACTTAGCTATAGACCCCGTCGTCCCCGACAGAAATTCGAATTTCGCGGCACACGCTAACAGGTAGGTCAGGTGATCTACCGCCCTGCCGCTGGGGTGGCAGGAATAGGAACCATTCCCGTTTTGTTCTAATCAGATTTTCTCTTCCACCTGTCTCCTGAGGGGGTGCTAGGTGGGCCATTTAATCGTATATATCTGCCAGGTAAGTATGTATGAAACTTTATTGTACAACAACAATATCATTTTCATACATTCAACTTCCCTGTCAGATATATACTTAGATGATTGGCACCTTTGGCAGAGGGTAAGAGACAGCTAATTACTGATAGACAGGTAAACAACATGCGTTGTAGGTAATAATAAAAACAAAAAACCTTGGTTCCTACCTGTTTTAGCTACTGCTTAGGAGTTTGCTTCACCCTCAAGAGCCTCAGCGAGGATGTGACCTATGGCTAAGAGTTCTTGTGGGTCTGTCGATGGGGTCTTATCTACTTACTCGACAGAGCCTGATGGCCTTTGTCAATGGGGGTCTTATTCACTTACATGACAATACACCTATGCTTATTGGCATAATAAAGGAGTACAACACCGATCCTGATCACCCGATCCTAACACGTGGATTAGTAATAAAATTGAAAGGAGTTATCTCCCAACCACCTTTCAAACAACCCTAAAACTCAACACCAAATTTCTCTAAACTAAAACAAAACAAAAAATTTTAAGGATCAGTCTTATCTCCTTTTCCCAGCACGGTATATGCTGATACATAAGGGACCCAGAGAGAAGCATTTCTCGCATGTCACTCTCACATCTTTTAAATAATGGGAGGCAAACACCGAGTTGCATCTCCAGTACATCGCTGCTAAGATATTTTTCCTTGACATATTTTATTTTTGTTGAAAGATAGCGATGTGCAACTGCACTACCTCATGCTTCTTTCCCCCTTAGCGTTTCAAAGGATTCACTTTGGCATTTCATGTGTGCTTCAGTAATCACATTCCTGACAAAAAACGCATAGGTCTCTTAGGTCCTTCACCGCACACCAGAGATTTTGATTGCAACCCTGCAGTTGCTTCTTCTTCTGAAGATAAAATTTTAAGGTTCTAACCGGACGAGAGACCTTTCCAGTTCCCTCCCCACAAGCTGAGAAAGTCCTTTAACCTCAAACTTTTGGGCCAAGGTCTAGAAGGGTTCTCGTTTTTGGCTAAAAATAAAGGTCGGAAAGAGACAACTGCAGAGTCTCCTTTAAAACCCACATGTGATCTAATGCTTGTAGCTCACTGACTCTCTTGCAGTTGCGAGCAGCCAACAGAGAAAGATTGCATTTCTCGTAAAGTCCTGAACGATGCTTGATGAGGGGCTCGAACTTATCTGATGTGAGGAACTTCAGAACCACATCTAGATTCCAGCTAGGAGGAAGCAAAGATTTTGATTTGGAGGTCAAAAGACCATATAAGGTCATGAAGATCTTTGTTTTCCTTTATGTTCAGGCCCCTATTCCTGAATACAGCAGATAGCATGCTTCTGTATCCCTTTATTGTGGAAACTGCCAAATGAGATTCTTCTCTCAGGTATAGAAGAAAATCGGCAATGTCGGTCACAGAGGTACTGGAGGAGGACAGCTTCTTCGACCTACACCATCTACGGAAGACTTCCCACTTCTGCTTGGTAGATCCGCATGGTGGAGGACCTGCGTGCTCTGGCAATTGCTCTTGCAGCTTTCCGGAGAAAAGCCTCTCGCTCTGACCATCTTTTCGATAGTCGAAAGGCAGTCAGGGAGAGGAGCGTGGAGGTTTTTTGTGAAACCTCTCGAAGTGGGGTTGTTTGAGCAAATCTGTCCTTTCGGGAAGAGATCTGGGGAAGTCCACTGTCCATTCCAGTCTCGAGCGGGCCAAAAGGGAGCGATGAGTGTCATCCTGGTCCCTTCCGAGGACACAAACTTTCTTAACACTTCCCCCAGTAACTTGAATGGGGAAAGGCGTAAGCATCTATGCCCGACCAATCCATGAGAAGGGCATCGATTGCTATGGCTCTGGGATCCTCCCCTAACGAGCAGAAGTTCTCCATCCTTCTGAAGAGGAACGTGGCAAACAGGTCTATTTGAGGTTTCCCCCATAGAGACCAAAGTTTCTGGCAGACTTCGGAGTGGAGAGTCCATTCTGTAGGAAGGACCTGGTTCTTCCTGCTTAGTCTGTCTGCTCTTATATTCTTTCCTCCTTGCACAAATCTTGTTAGGAGTACTATGCCTCGTTCCTCTGCCCAGATCAATAGAGCTCTTGCTATCTCGTATAGGGAGAAAGAGTGAGTCCCCCCTTGTTTTCTGATGTATGCCAAAGCCGTGGTATTGTCCGGGTTGACCTGGACTACCATGCCTCTGACGTCTGCTTCGAAGTGCTTCAGCGCTAAATGAATAGTTAGAAGCTCTTTCGCATTTATGTGCCAGGACACCTGTTCTCTCATCCAGGTGCCTGACACTTAATTCGTTCCTAGTGTTGCTCCCCAGCCTGTTTCCGAGGCGTCGGAAAACAACACTAGGCGAGGGTTCCGCAGAGACAAGGACACACCTTCGTTCCTCCTTAGAGGGTTTAACCACCACTGCAAGTGGGACTTGATCTCCTGTTGTAGAGGAAAAGAATCCGCAAGTTCTCCTGCCTTCTGGTTCCACATTTTCTTCAGGTAGAACTGCAGAGGTCTCATGTGCAGCCTCCCCAGAGAAACGGACTGCTCCAGCGACGAAAGGGTGCCCAGTAGACTGAGCCATTCCCTCGCTGAGCTTCGCTCTTTCTCTAGGAAGGCTGAGACTTTTTCCAAGCCTCGAGCAATCCATTCTTGTGATGGAAACGCTCAAAAACCCCGAGAATCCATCCGAATCCCCAGATAAACAATGTCCTGGCTAGGGATCATCTGAGACTTCTCGAGGTTCACGAGCAATCCGAGGGATCTTACAAGATCCAGAGTCGTTTCCAATTCCTCCAAACACTGTTGTTTCGATCTTGCTCTTATGAGCCAATCGTCTAAGTAGAGTGATATGTTCACATCGTCTAAGTAGAGTGATATGTTCACCCCTTCAGATGTAGCAATCTTGCTACGTTCCTCATCAATGCCGTAAACACTTGAGGAGCCGTCGAGAGGCCGAAGCACAAAGCCCTGAACTGGAAAATCCTGCCCTGTACCATGAATCGAAGGTATTTCCTCGACGCAGGATGCAGGGGAACGTGAAAATAAGCGTCCTGCAGGTCGAGGGAGACCATCCAATCTCCTGGACGCAGAGCCGCAAGAACCGAGTTGGAAGTTTCCATAGAGAACTTTGTCTTCTCTACAAACGGGTCAATGCGCTCACGTCCAGCCACAGGCCCTCCACCCCCCCGAGGCTTTAGGAACGAGAAACAGTCGATTGTAAAAGCCCTGGAGTGCGGATCCCTGCACTGGTTCGATGGGCCTGCCTCCTTCTCCAACATTGCTGTACAAGATGTAACAGTGATTCCCTCTTGGCAGGATCTTTGTACCTCGCAGACAGCTCTCTCGGTGTCGACGTCAAGGGAGGTCTGTCTCTGAAGGGTATGAGATATCCTTTCTTTACTATTGCAAGAGACCAAGAATCTGCTTGTCTCGAGGCCCATGCCTCTGAAAACTTCAGAAGTCTGGCCCTCCACTTGGTGTTTGGAGGACTGGTATCTCATTTTGTTTTTTTGGCTGGTCTAACGGCAGAAGACCTTCCTCTTTTCTCTGCTCCTCTCTTTCTAGAGGATCGACCCGATGAACTCCCTCGAAAGGGCGGCTGAGGGCTCTGTGACTCCTTCTTCACAGCAGGAACGGCTTGGTCTTGTCTTCTTTGCTGATTGCGCCCAGCAGATCTTGTGTCGCCTCCTCAGTAAGCGAGTGAGAAATATCTCTCACTAACTGAGAAGGGAAAAGCTGTTTCGAAAGAGGTGCATATAGAAGGAACGACCTCTGAACGGGCGAGACCACTTTCGTCAAGAAGGAGCTGAATACAGCCCTCTTTTTAAGGATTCCTGCTCCGAATAGGGATGCCACCTCCCCCGATCCATCTTGGACCGCCTTATCCATAGGGCCATTACACTGTGTAGGACTTCGGGTTCTAAGAAGTCAGGGTCCTGTGTCTTCTTGGCCAAAGCCCCAAGGGAGCAGTCAAGGAAGTTAAAAACTTCCAAGACATGGAATAATCCCTTGAGGAGATGGTCCATTTCTGACATTGCCCAAGCAGTCCTAACAGATGGAAGTGCATGTCTCCTTGAAGAGTCCACCAGTGTGGAGAAGTCTGCGTCTGCCGCAAGCAGGGAGGGCGAGTCCCATTGCTTCTCCTGTATTATACCAAATCCCTCTCCTCCCCGAAAGCCTGGAAGGGGGGGGGGGGGCAATTTCCAAACAATTGCAACGCTCTCTTATGGAAATTGGTTTGGCTGCATTTTCAAAAAGGAGGATGATTTTGATGTCCTCGTACTAGTAAACAATGAACGAGGCGAAGGAGGGGCGGCAGGACTCAGAGACTCGCTGAATTCTCATAATAAAAGGGCTGCTAAGGTTCTTATAATACTGAGAGAACTTGCTCCCTTTTTGGTGGCTTTCCAAGTCCGATATATCTTCCATTTCCTGTCCAGTTGTCCAGTTTATGTTGGGAGAAGAATGAGCAACCAAAACCGGACGGGAAGAGCGCCTCTTTTTTTGTTGCAAGGTGAAGGACTTTTAGCAGTAACAGCTACCTAAAGAACTCTAACCTGACAATCGGGCCATACGGCCGCCTGTGCGACATCTTGAGTCCCCTGTCAGGGGAAGGCTGATACTGCAAAATGCCCTATCCATCATCAGAACCATCCTGACAAAGGACGCACGGGCCAGCCTGTGCGACAACTAGCGCTCCCTATCAAGGAGAAGGTTGTGCTTGGCGAAAAAACCTCTCACAGTCTCAGCAACATCCTGACAAGGGCGACGGCCGCCTGTGCGACATCTTGCGTCCCTGTCAGGAGAAAAAAAGCTGATCCTGTGAAAAGTCCCAAAGAGGAGATCCTGGTTAATTTCTAACTCCATATCTGATGAAGCTGGGAGATCCTGGCGCCTGGCTGGCACCTGGAGCCTGGCTGGCGCCTCGCTTGCGGCTGGCTCCTCGCGCCTGGCAGCGCCTGGAGGCCTGGCAGGCGCCTGGAGCCTGGCAGGCGCCTCGCACCTGGCAGGCGCCTGGAGCCTGGAAGGTGCCTCGCGCCTGGAAGGAGCCTCACGCCTGGCAGGAGCCTCGCGCTGGGGTGGATCCTCACTCCTGGCAGGCGCCTGGTGCCTCGCGCCTGGAAGGATCTGTCCGTATCGGTCCATATTCATCTGAGCTCTCTGAATCTGGAGCTTTCTGTATGTCCCGCTGGACGGGATCTTTTAACCCTTAAACGCCGAGCGGTAAAAAAAAAATGTCTCCCGTGTGCTGGAAGTGTTTCAGAGTGAGCGCGGAAGCGGAAAAAATATTTTTTTCAAAAAATCACAGCGCGCTTAGTTTTCAAGATTAAGAGTTCATTGTTGGCTCCTTTTTTTTGTCATTGGCTGAAGTTAGTATGCAACCATCAGAAATGAAAAAATTATCATTATCATATATAAATAAGCGATATATGATAGCGCAAAAACGAATTTCATATATAATTGTATTCAAATCGCGCTGTGCGCAAAACGGTTAAAGGTAACAAGTTACTTTTTTTTTCGTTGTAATTTACACTAAATTGCAATCATTTTGGTGTATAACACATTGTAAAACGATAAAAGCAACACAGAGAAAATATATCACAAAATAATGCATGAATTCGTAACGCACGGACGTAAACAAATATTTTTTCAAATATTCACCATAAATCTAAATATTGTCCTAGAGACTTCCAATTTCTTTCAAATGAAGACAAATGATTTAATATTTCTATACTGTAAGAATATTAGCTTACAAATGCAGTTTTCGACCATATCTGACTAGTAAAGTTGACCGAATGTCGAATTTTTTATATATATATTTTTTTTTATATGCAATTATTTCGGAAATAAGAAAAGTTACAACCTTCAAATATTTTTCGTTTTATTCTACATGAAATTGTGCACATTTTCATATGTAAAACTCTATGAAATGCCTAATATGAAACGGAGCAAATATTCCGAGAATGGAACGTACGCATTTCGGAGATTTGTGGCGGAGGAATCCGCGCGCGAGGGAAGGAAAGATTTTTTTTAAATTTCACTATAAATCTAAATATTGTGCTAGAGACTTCGAATTTGTTTCAAGATGAAGATAAATGACTGAATATTACTAGACTGTAAGAGTTTTAGCTTACAATTGCGTTTTTTTTTCGACATTTCGTAGAGTCAAAGTTGACCGAACGTGGTTTTTTTTTCTATTTATCGTGATTTATATGCAAATATTTCAAGAATGAGAAAAGCTACAACCTTCAATTATTTTTTGTTGTATTATACATGTAATTGCGCACATTTTCATATATAAAACTTTATGTAACGGCTAATTTAAAATGGTGCAAACTTACCACAATCGCACGTATGATTTTTTCGGAAGAGTTACCGCGCGGACGTAAAGAAAATTTATTTTTTTTCATAAATTCACCATAAATCGAAATATTGTGCTAGAGACTTCCAATTTGTTGCAAACTGAAGGTAAATGCTTGAATATTACTAAAATATAAGCGGTTTAGCTTACAATTGGGTTTTTCGACCATTTCGGTAGAGTCCAAGTTGACCGCAGTTGAAAATTAGTCACTTATCATTTTTATATGAAAATATTTCAAAATTGATAAAAGCTACAACCATGGGGTTGTTTTTTAGTTGTATTTTGCATGAAATTGCGCACATTTTGCCATATATAAAACTTTATGTAACGGCTAATTTAAAATGGTGCAAACATTACACAATCGCATGTATGATTTTTTTCGGAAGAGTTACCGAGCGGACGTAAGGAAAAAGGTTTTTTCATAAATGCACCATAAATCGAAATATTGAGCTAGAGACTTCCAATTAGTTGCAAAATTAAGTTAAATGATTGAATATTACTAAAATATTAGAGTTTTAGATTACAATTGCGTTTTTTCGACCATTTCGATAGAGTCAAAAGTTGACCGAAGGTTGAAATTTTGGCACTTATCGTTATTTCTATGAAAATATCTCAAAATTGATAAAAGCTACAATCATGAGTATTTTTTTGTTGTATTCTTCATAAAAATGCGCACATTTTCATATATAATACTCCATGTAACGGCTAATTTAAAATGGTACAAAAATTATTGTCAAAGTGACGAAATAATTTCCGAGATGTGTTACAGATACTTTTTAGTGCGGCAAGAAAGAAATTCGCGCTTGCGCGCCTGCGTAACGATTGTAAACAAAACAACACCTTGATCCATGAACTCCCAGCATCCCCCAAGGCGCGTGATTCAAGAGTTTTAGGCTGGTAGGCCTAAAAGTATTTTTTTAATTGGAAGGAAACATTCCTTTCTCCGAGGAGGGTCCTTCTTCAGTACTCCTACTAATGACGAGATTTGTTTGTTGCATTTCCATAAGAATCTTCGTCGCTGCATCTTCTTCCTCCTTATCCGATTGAGGGAAGGAGGTTTTGATGAAGGAGTTTTCCCTGGCTCTCTTTTTTCTTTTTCTCAGGAGGAGAGTCCTCTGGAAAAACTTTTCTGGGCTCGAATCTAAAGCAGAAGACTTCCACGATCTTTTGGAAGGTCTCGATAGATTGTCTGAACTCCAACCTCGTTTAGATGACGAATCGAAAGACGAGAAACACTGTTTTAGGATGCCTTTCCAATGGCTATCCTTGGCAGTCTGGGACGTTACTACAGATCCTGCCGAGGGGGATGCCTGACGGTGGGATTCTCGTAACCTCCGTACGGCTTTTGACATTCCTTCTCCTCTGGGCTTGGGAGCTTGGAAGAGGTCTAGGCCTGGGAGCGAGACAGAGCCGATCAGGCGCACCCTCCACTGCACTAGGAGCACTTTCCACTGCACTTTGCTTACCTTCTAAATCCTTAATTTTGCGTTCCATCCTCATGAGAGAAGCCTTCAAATTTGCAATCTCCGATACAGAACTTGCAGAATCTGATAAGGGAGCAAGGTTTCGGTAATGCTGTGTGGGAGGAAGCAACAATTAATTGAGAGATAGGTGCTAAACTACTAACTGGCTCGTTAGAGAAACAAACCTACTCAAACTTTTGGAAGAGGCTTTTCTAGCCTTATCCCTCTCCAATTTCCTTAAATAGGAATTAAGAATCTTCCATTCCTCTCATTCAAATTAACGCATTCATCACAAGTGTTAGATACAGAACATTCATTCCCTCTACACTGCTTACATACGGTGTGAGGGTCTACCGAAGCTTTCGGTAGCCTCACTACAACTCTCATTCACACACACTCTGAATGTATAACTAGAGTCAGACATTTCAAGAAAATTCCAAACCAAAATCCAAATAACAGTCCCACAAAAAGCGTATGCCAAGCCAGAGATCCAATACGTCACATAATCAGTCCAGAAGATCAACGGCGATGAAAAACGAAAGTCAAAGTCTGGAGAAACTAGCAACGATGTTACTAGAACCGGTGACAGAGAAAATCTGATTAGAAAACGGGAATGGTTCCTATTCCTGCCACCCAGCGGTAGATCACCTGACCTACCTGTAGCGGTGCGTGCGCGAAATTCGAATTTCTGTCGGGGACGACGGGGTCTATAACTAAGTATATATCTGACAGGGAAGTTGAATGTATGAAAACCCCGGTTCCCAATAGGGTCCCCCATTACCGTTTTTTTTGTTTTTTTAGGTTTTTGGGTTTTCTAAAACTACACAGGTTTTCAAAACTAACGCCAAAACAAACTGCCGCCATCTTGTTTGTATTAGTCCGCTGATTCCCTAGCAGACGAAACCTGGGGACAACTAAACTGTAGCCAGCCGCCTTCTTAAATTCTGACATATAAACATCATTAATCTTATAGGTATATGTCACAATATATAAAGAATTTCAATAACTCGTAAGGCATTGATAACACTAGACTAGTTGAATGTATTTATAAATCATGTAATATTATAAAAAATTTCTTAGGATGTCAGAAAGGGAAACAGAAGAAGAAAATGAGGTATTAAGACTCGTGTAACATTCAAAATGTATTCGTTTTTCCTCGTTAATAATAAAGTCATGAACTTGGAGAGAATTTCGCAGGAGCAGAGTCTGGCATTGGTACGTTTCCTATGGTGAGAGGAAGTACAGAAAACGGGAAATTATCACTCAGTTAAATCTAGAAGAGAGGAACAATTAGGGATATTTTACGAGTATGAACGAACCCGTGGAACGAGATTTCTCTTGATTGTAAGAGAAATACTTGGTACTTAATCACGAGAATATTCGGGAAAATCGGGGAAAGGATGTAGACGGTCTAGCCCAATATTTTTGGTTAAGTAAATTTCAGTATGTTTTGCCTGACTGAAAGAACGCCGAACCTAATAGTACTATTATAGTACACACATAATTCTACCTTATTGACACTATTATTGTATAGTACACAAGTATTAACACATAGACAGCTGTTATTGACCCTCTATTTATGGTATTGCCTAAAACTCACGTTGGTGAGTGAGTGGACAGATAGAGTGAAATAGCTATTTCACTTTTTTCTTCTTTTTTTCTTACCAATCAGAAGGGTGTAGCCATCATTCTTCCAGGGTTGGTTTCTCCTGATGTCCTTTTCAACGACGTCGGTTATGACCCACTGAAGTGGACTGACCACCATTTTATTTATTATAATTACCTTCCAACATCATCAGTTCATTCTTTGCCTGTGTGGCTAGAAAAACAAAGTTGCATTTCTGACCAACTCCCAATTTCCATTTTTTCAATGTTTCGCTGTTTTAATATTAAACTTGAATAGATAATATGAATTTCTTAAACATCAACTCTAAAATCAATAATAAATTTACAATTTAACCTTAATTTGACATAACGATTTAGTATGCGGATAATGTCATTGAAATAAATATACGGATTGATGCTAGTTATTTTTACGTTTTACTGATATATTGATTCAGAACAGCTTTTGTGGTGTTGATCTTATCAAGTCAACGCTGAAGTGTTATTATTTACGTAATATTCGCTGCTAAAATTTAGTACATTAGTACTATGTAGTCAATTGTGTTGGACAAACAGGGGGTGAATGTGCATTACATGGTACAGTAAGGAGAGTCAGTTGCAGCTTCCTGCTGGTAAGGATCTCTCATCTCTAGGATCGTCCTGAACTCTTTATGGCCTAGTGACAATTAAGAGCCAAAGACAGGGTCTCACATGCATTGCAGTCCCAACAAGCGGCGATTATGCACAGTT
>NC_087208.1:40241302-40258487 GCF_015104395.2 Macrobrachium nipponense | reverse complement strand
ATTTAATAGTTCATAAATTCTTATTAAATAAAGCTGATGAAATCGGTTTCAATATATTGGAAGAATGAAGCCAACAAAAACTAAAGAGGACGAAAATTGATGGAGAGATATTTTAACGATGGACAGCAAAATCGCCAAATTAAAACCCCGTCAACATCTCCTCACTCATACGCCTGACACAGCGAAGCCACCACGCCCCCACTAACCTGCATTAATGGGACCCATGCCGCCCATAGTCCAGCGGGCGTCTGACGAGGGGAACATGGAGCCGCAGAAGGAGTCGCCGCCCATGGGCGGGAAGGCGGGTAAGGAGGGCGAGGGCAGGAGTGACCCGGCTGACCTGAAGACGGAGCTGCTCTTCTTGCGTTTCTTCCACTTGGCACGCCGGTTCTGGAACCATACCTGTTGGGGGGGAGGGGCAATGATTGACAGGTGAGTCTGGATGAGATTTTTATATTGGCTACAGCTGAAAAAGTTAAGTATATCTTAGTTTAATCAGACCACTGAGCTGATTAACAGCTCTCCTAGGGCTGGCCCGAAGGATTAGATATTTTTTACGTAGCTAGGAACCAAATGGTTGCTTCATGACGGGACCTACCTACAGCATTTTTGTGGAAACCGAACCGCACTATATAGAGAATTGAATTTCTTATCACCAGAAATAAATTCCTCTGGTTCCTCACTGGCAGCAGAGGGAAGCGAACTACGGCTATCGGATTGATAGGCGAGTATGCAACCGACTCGTCCGCCGAGGAACTGCGTTCGCGTGGAATCTATACTGAGGGGAAAAAACTTCGTCGCTTTGAATAAATGATAAACAAACTTACTCACGCGTCGAAAGAAAGTAATATCTAACAGGCGTTGAGGGTGGGCAGACCCATAGCGCACAGAAAACAAAGGAGGAGGTTAAGATGTATGAGTTAATAACGCGGCCTTTAAATGCTTTACAAATAAAAAGAGAGGCGACATTACGTGAACTAAATCACCGCTGTAATGAGGTCATTTAAATGCTCCGAACCTTACGAGACCCAGAGACTTATGGAGGCTCAAAATTTCTTGATAATGGTTAACAAGTGGGAAAAATGCGCCGAAGTTTCTTCGGCGTAATCGAGTTTTCTGTACAGTGCATAATGCTGTAAGTGGTTTCAGCCACGGCCCGGTGGTGAGTTGGTTTACAGCGTTGCCAGACGTACGGTTATGGCTAAATTCAACATTGAATAACATAAAAACTGCAGAGGCTACAAGGCTGCAATTTGGTTCGTTTAATGAGTGTAGGGTGGATGATCAACGTACCAATTTGCAGCCCTCTAGCCTCAGTAGTTCTTAAGATCTGGGGGCGGACAGACGAAGTCCTTTCAATAGTTTTATTTTACAGAAAACTAAAAATGGGAAATCGACATTTGAAGGAAGATGCGAAGGATGACGAAAGGGGAAAATGAATAATGAAAGGGAGAAAGCTGAATAAATATACGGATCACGAAAACTTTGTTAATTGTTTTTATATACAAAATGAAAATATTTCATCGTCAGTTGAAAGGAAAGGGAATGTTAATGACACCCAGTCAACTATAAAAAGAAACAGCTGATGATGCAATTGCTGTCACGTACGCGTTACTAACACGAGACCGTATAATGTAACAATCAAAATAATCTAAGGTAACCACAACACAAATAAATACGCCGTTCGTGACAAGAAGAAATCCATACCGGAATAACATAAACAATAATAATAATAATAATAATAATAATATAAGTCTTATTGAAGATATTGCTGCATCAGCTGCATTCAACTTGTTAAATAGTCTTCTCTATTTCTAATAATAGCTTTCTCTCTGCTATTACAACTGGCGAGTATTGCGCCGATATTACTCATCGGAGCAGTCAATTCCAGGGGATAATTGTCACAAATTTTATTTATTTGTTACAGTAAATGAACAAATAGGTCAAAATATAAGTTAATATATTGGCCAACGTTTCTCTCGGTATCATCCGAGTATGATCACGGCAGTGGATCGGAGCAGACTGTTGTTGCTGTCAGGATCTACTCAATATATAGCGGCAGGTCAGCAGGGGTTCAACCGCTAGCTGCGTTTTCATTGGCCGGTGGCGCAATGCGCTCCCGCCATTGGTTGAACGAAGTTTTCTTCAAGACGCTTCTCGTCGTTGAAGGTTGCGAAGTTGCAGCCTAGCAGACCGTCGAGGCTGGGGCAAGGCTTCCCTGGGCGTTGTGTCACGACGGGTCGCGATGTCATTGGCTGCTGGGCTGCTCGTCTCATCTGGTATTCTTAGATCGGGGGTGTCGCTCGGTCTGGTATTACTTGTATTTATACACATAGGTTTCCTTAAGTTGGTGGGGAGGAAGAGCACTTCCTGCGTCGTATTCAATGAGGGCTTCTCTTGCTGTATGAGGAGTGCCTCGAGGAGTCGCAAGCGTCGCTGGTCAGGAGCCCTCCCTATTATCTTGAAATTCTTGATAATACCGTCGCGGGAGATAGCTTCCGGTGTGCGTGTCATGATATGGTTTTAATCGCTCCTTCTTGTACGTGGCAGGATATCCTCTTGGACAGTTCTATAGAAGTCATACCAACGTAAGAGCGGGACACCACACGGACGCATAAGAATTGGTAGACTACATTCGACTGTTTCAAGAGGTCTCTTGGCTGGGGGGGTCGGGTTGTTCTTCATAATAAGGTCCGGGTACGTCGATTTTGGTAATAAATTACAAGTTCAAGTTCTTTGTCGGCTTCGGTGGGGGTCACATTCTCTTTGATTATTTTCTTCAAAGCATCTTCGTCCTCACGGTGACGTGCGTGCATTCTTCCTTTGTAATACAGCTTGATCTTCTCATGGGGGTGGGGCTGCGGTCTCTCACTCTCGCCGTACCACCGATCCAGCGCTGTTCGGACTTCTTTGTCTGAATGGCGACAGCGAGTGCCCCTGCGCGGTTCAAGAACACCACAGTCAGGGCCTACATTCGGAGGGCCCTTACTCACTGTTCTTCCTGCAGGACACTCACAAAGAACTCGACGAGTCACTCAGATGCTCGTTAATAACGGGTATCCGAATCGACTTGTGATAAAGAAGTCCGAACAGCGCTGGATCGGTGGTACGGCGAGAGTGAGAGACCGCAGCCCCACCACCCCCATGAGAAGATCAAGCTGTATTACAAAGGAAGAACAATGCACGCACGTCACCGGGTGAGGACGAAGATGCTTTGAAGAAAATAATCAAAGAGAATGTGACCCCACCGAAGCCGACAAACAAAAGAACTTGAACTTGTAATTTATTACCAAAATCGACGTACCCGGGAACCCTTATTATGAAGAACAACCCGACCCCCCCAGCAAGAGACCTCTTGAAACAGTCGAATGTAGTCTACCAATTCTTATGCCCCGTCCGTGGATGTCCCCCCGGCTCTTACGTTGGTATGACCTTCTATGAGACTGTCCAAGAGGATATCCTGCCACGTACAAGAAGGAGCGATTAAAACCATATCATGACAGCACACCAGGAAGCTATCTCCCGCGACGGTATTATCAAGAATTTCAAGATAATAGGGAGGGCTCCTGACCAGCGACGCTTGCGATCCTCGAGGCACTCCTCATACAGCAAGAGAAGCCCTCATTGAATACGACGCAGGAAGTGCTCTTCCTACCAACTTAAGGAAACCTATGTGTATAAATACAAGTAATACCAGACCGAGCGACACCCCCGATCTAAGAATACCAGATGAGACGAGCAGCCCAGCAGCCAATGACATCGCGACCCGTCGTGACACAACGCCCAGGGAAGCCTTGCCCCAGCCTCGACGGTCTGCTAGGCTGCAACTTCGCAACCTTCAACGACGAGAAGCGTCTTGAAGAAAACTTCGTTCAACCAATGGCGGGAGCGCATTGCGCCACCGGCCAATGAAAACGCAGCTAGCGGTTGAACCCCTGCTGACCTGCCGCTATATATTGAGTAGATCCTGACAGCAACAACAGTCTGCTCCGACCTCCACTGCCGTGATCATATCGGATGATACCGAGAGAAGAAACGTTGGCCCACAATATTTAACTTATATTTTGGACCTATTTGTTCATTTACTGTAACAAATAAATAAATTTGTGACAATTATCCCTGGAATTGACTGCTCCTGATGAGTAATATCGGCGCAATACTCGCCAGTTGTAATAGCAGAGAGAAGCTATTATTTAGAAAAATAGAGAAGACTATTTACAAGTTGAATGCAGCTGATGCAGCAATATCTTTCAATAAGACTTGTTTGAAAGAGGGTCTCCTTCCAAAATAATAATAATAATAATAATAATAATAATAATAATAATAATAATAATAATAATAATAATAATAATAATAATGAAGACAATAAGGAAGAAATAGGACCAATTCCTTGTTAGTAAATTTGGGTATATAGTTAAAATATGGTTTCAAAAAAATCACAAGAAAAAATATATAAAATTCCGTCCTAATTTTTCAAGAAAGGGGTCGTTCTTTGCAGTCTTCAATCAAGATGATGACAATGATGATACGATGATGATAATGACGATGAAAACATGACGATGACGAATCCCAGCCGTGACACTTAGTACGGAAAGGAGTAATCCTAAATATATAGATATATATATATATATATATATATATATATATATATATATATATATATATATATATATATATATATATATATATAGCTGTCCTCAACGGTGTCATAAACCATCGCAGGGAGTTCCGTGAAAAAAAATAAAAATAAAATAAAAAATAAAAGTCAACCCTGTTCTCTGTCCTCAATTCAGCTAATGTTTAATTCATGAAGTGTGAATGGGATTTTTTAGAAACACAGGGTGGGGGGGGGGGGAGGGGGGGGGACTATGTGAGGTAGGTTAACGCGATCTGTCACGGGAAGATTGATAGCGCTCAAGGAGGGTGACTAAATTAGCCCATAAGGATGTCCTAACACGCAGTCGACATTACTTATGTCGCCCGTTCTGGCTGCCTGGAGGAATAATCAAGGAAGGAAGGAAGGGAGGAAAGAAAGAAAAATAGGAAGGATGGTTAAAAAAGGAAAGAAGAAAAAAAGGAAAAAAGGAAGGAAGGAGGGAAAGAAAGGGGAAAAATAGGAAGGATGGTTAAAAAAAGGAAAGAAGGAAAAAGGAAGGAAGGAAAAGGGAGGAAAGAAAGAAAAATAGGAAGGATGGTTAAAAAATGGAAAGAAGGAAAAAAAAGGAAGGAGGGGGAAGAAAGGAAAGAATGAAACAAGGAAAGAGGGGAAAAATGAGGGACGGAAAAAAGGAAAGAAAAAATTAAGAAAAACAGGGAAGGACAAAGAAGGAAAAGAGGAAAGAAGCTAAAAAGGGAAGGAAGAAAAGGATTCCAGACCTTTCACATAAATGAAAGAAGGAAAAAAAAAAAAAAAAAAAAAGGAAGGATGGGAAAAAGGAAACAAAAAAAGGAAAGAAGGAAAAGAAAGAAGGAAAAAAGGAAAGAAGAAATAAAAGGATAGAAGGCAAACAAGGAAGGAAAAAAGGATTCCAGACCTTTCGCATAAAGGGAAGAAGAAGGAAAGAAAGAAAAAGGAAAAAAGGAATGGGAACGAAAAATGAAAAAAAGGAAGAAAAAAGGAAAAAATGGAAGGAAAAAAGGAAAAAAGGTGAAAGGAAAGAAGGAAAAAAGGAAAGAAAGAAAAAAAATGGAAGAAGGGAAGGAAAGGAAAGAAAGGGAAAAGGAAAGAACGAAAAGAGGAAAGAACGAAAAAAAGAAAGGAAAGAAGGAAAAGGAAGGATGGAAAAAAAAGGAAAGAAGAGAAAAAAGGAAGGATGGAAAAAAGGAAAGAAAGAAAAAAAGGAAAGAAGGTAAAAAATAGGGAATTAAAGAAAGAAAAATGGAAGGACGGGAAACAAGGAAAGAAGAAATAAAAGGAAAAAAGGAAAGAAGGAAAAAAGGGAAGGAAAAGAAGGAAAGAAAGGAAAAATGAAAAAGGCAGAAAAGAAGAAATAAAAGGATTCTAGTCCTGCAGCTTAAATGACAGAAGGATGAAAAGGGAGGAAAGAAGAGAAAGAAAGAAAGAAAGAAAGAAAGAAAGAAACAAGTGAAGGAAGGATTCCAGTCCTTCCCTCGCAAGCTGGAACTTCCAGGATCGCTGGAAGAAGAAGAGTCCGCCACTTCGACTTCCAGCGGAACTGGAATACGAAATCCAGGCCACAGTCCAAGCGCTGGGACCTGTTATGATGCGGTCATTCAGCGCTGGAAGGGAAATCGAGGGCGAAAAGGTTTGAAAGGTGTAACGGGA
This sequence comes from Macrobrachium nipponense, assembly GCF_015104395.2. NCBI lineage: Eukaryota > Metazoa > Arthropoda > Malacostraca > Decapoda > Palaemonidae > Macrobrachium > Macrobrachium nipponense. Next base: position 40,252,201 of record NC_087208.1, on the reverse strand, counting down.
GGAAAGTAAGTTGGATGAAAGAGAATATGGACGGAGGTACAGTTAAAGGAATGAAAGGGGGTTGCAGATTGGGCACGAAGGGGACGTTGTAAAGAACTTATTTAATAATGCCTGCAGTGTACCGCTTGAGGTGCAATGATGGTAGTAACTAACGCGGCCCCCCGACGCCCCCGTCCCGCCTGTTCGAGGGAAGGGCCTTTTTTTTTTTTTTTTTTTTTTTTTTTCTTTTTTTTTTTTTTTTTTTTTTTTTCAAAAACGAGCAACTAACTGATATTAAATTTTCAGAAGCAACATTGCAAAACCTAGTAATAAGAAAAAGCTTTTATTTTCCTTGGGAGAAACTTGGGCTGTTCTATAAAGCGACCGAGAATAGAGATGTGCTAAAAAAAAAAGTAAATAAAAAAATAAAAAATAATAATTCATTTCGTCCTCTGTAGAGTACAAGGAATTAGCAAATGTATTCGCTTCATGGGGGAACTTGACCCATTTTATAAATAGAAGAACGAAGACGGACTCAGAAATATAATACAACCACCTTTTAGTTTTCTGAAAAGAAAACTATTGAGCCTGCTTTGTCTGTCCATCCGCAATTTTCTGTCAGGCCTCAGAACTTAGAAACCACTGAGGCTAGAGGGCTGCAAATTGGTACGTAGATCATCCACCCTTCACTCATTAAACATACCAAATTACAACCCTTTAGCCTTGGTAGTTTTTATATTTTTCTTATTTAAGGTTGAAGTTATAGCCGTAATCTTGCGTCTGGTAACGATACGAGCCAGGCCACCACTGGCCCCTTAGTTAAAGTTTCATACAGCATTATACCAAGACCAAGAAAGATAGATCTGTTACCGGTCGCAATGTTTAAATTGATACAAGGAATACACAAAAATTTGGGTAAAAACGTAAAACGAAATAAGAAATCATCTCATTCCATCTTTCCATAATCTATAATCCTCACCTTTCCAAATGTATGGCTAGAAAAGGATATAATCCGCCACTAAGTAAAGAGTCAGATTTAGCCTCAAATCCATTGCTAACGAAACGGTGATAAAACCGTGTGATCTTAACACATCGAGAATAATACTGAATGCAGAGGAAAGACCATCTAATAGAAGCTTTGAAAACGAATTTCTTGTCACAAATTTCTTATTAATCAGAGAGGTTCTATCCAATTTGCCATTTAAGAGGAAAAAGGAGTGTAACACAACACACACACACACACACTCACACACACACACACACACACACACACACACGTACAAAAACTATCACATAGTAGTATGTGAACCTACATTTCATCCAATTACTTTAAAAAGTATTGACCAAACGTAAGACGACGGCTTAAAAAAATAATTATAAAAAAACCGGAGTCATTCATGATAAAAAAAAAAAAACACTACTGAACATTTGCCCAATACTACACATTAACCCCAGCAAAGTATATTTCAGACTCCGTGACCCCCCGTTGCATGCATGCTTGCACAATGCAACCGATAAAAAGATATTTAATCGCTTCTAACTTGATCCGATTAATTCAATTATAACTTTCAGGATGATGACTGTCCTTATGCCGTTGCTCTTGTCCGGCTCCAGGATGGGACTGGAATGACAAAAGGCGCGAGTATAGTAAATACTGTTTTATGTATGTATTTACGTAAGTATAATATATATATGATATATATAATATATATATAGATATATATATATATATATATATATATATATAACCCTACAAAGGTCTGAAAAAGATGTTTCGCGTTGAGCTAAAGATACAGGAATTTTAGGATAGGATGTTTATGATTTATTTATTAGAATGAAAATGGAAAAAAAAGTAATGTGCACGTTAAACAATGCAGAACAATTATTATTTCTTATAAAATATAGCGTACTTACTTTAATTTTCGTTGGTGAAGCAACGCGCTATTTGAAATTAGATTTTACTTGGTGCACTGAATTCAGAGGGTATGTTTCTACTTATAACTGAGAATATATAGACGTGTTGGATTTGTGTCCTTTTTATTTGATCCTTGTTGTTAGTATGTGCAGACGCTAATTACGAGTATTAATTACGAAGACCACTTCACTACAAGTTGGGAATATAATGTTTACAACTTATGCGTGAAGGGAAAATCTTGCGCGCGTCCCGAGTATGCTGGAGGTCGGACCATGCCTTATTCTTTCAATCAGTGCTTCATAATTATTTAATTACTTTTTTTTTCTTTCTCGTTCGTTATCCTGATTACGGCATTGCTACTTACAATCTATCGGCTGCAACTCCTATACAGCCTTACCTCAATCTTTCATCTACTACCTATTAAAGCAATTATCCCCAATATTTCATAGCTTATTTACACTCTCATCTATTTATTTATTAATTTCTTAATTGATTCTGTGTTTCGTGTTACCTTCCGTTACTCCTTTCCAATGAACACCATAGTCATTGGAAGCTTGAATTTCAAATCAATGACCCCTTTGGTTTGTTCTGTTCCAAATGGATGAATTCATCTTCGAATAATAAAAATAATAATAATAATAATAATAATTAAATATAAAATAATAATAATAATAATTAATAATTAATAATGAATTCCAATTATTTGTATTTAGTTCTCCTTTTTCTCTCTTATTTTTGAGTAGTCTCTCAATCTTTTTTTACCCTTCCTCACCTAAGTTTATTATTTCTATCATTCCTTGTTTTATGCTCTCTCTCTCTCTCTCTCTCTCTCTCTCTCTCTCTCTCTCTCTCTCTCTCTCTCTCTCTATATATATCTATATATATATATATATATATATATATATAACTTTCTTTCTTTCCTCTCTCTCTCTCTCTCTCTCTCTCTCTCTCTCTCTCCCGGAGCAAAAGCCAATGAGGGGTGGCAAAACCTCCAGGGATTTAGAGGGTCAATTATTTTCACGAGTAAATCCCCGACTGTCGACGTTAAATATATTACCGGCAGTTATTGCCTTTCTTGTGCCTTGCCCGCCGCCCTCGCTGGTATGGGGTTAATTTAGCTTAATTCTGGCGCGCGCGCGCGCGTTCGTGTCCACCAGACAACAGGTAACCTAAATAAATATATATATATATATATATATATATATATATATATATATATATATATATATATATATATATATATATAGCTGCTTGACTTTATGTCCATAAGCAAAAAAATTAAATCATAAAAGAGACAACCAGTAGTAAGTAATTCATCACCATTCGCTCTACAGATCCAATTGCACGTATATAAGCTACAACAACCCTCCATTAATAACGTTTTATTCTGTAACGTGTCCTCACGTCTATATATGTTATTACTGCCCGTATACCCGTGCTATTGTCACGTTATTCTCCCTCGTCCCTCTCTCTCTCTCTCTCTCTCTCACTCTCTCTCCCCTTCTCCCCTCCATCTTGGTAATCACACATACCGAAGTCATTTACAATACATCACGAAAACATGTATGTACACAATACCCTCTTCTCACTGCTTCCCTCTCTGGTTGTGTCCTTGTCTGTGTGTGTGTGTGCGTGTCTTCCTGTCTGTCTGTCTGTAAGTGGGCCTGTCGTCACCTCGGCTGTTTAGTTCTTTTTTATTTATTTATTTTTTAGTGTAGATGGCCTGCAATGAATTTTTTTTTAATTTATCTTATTTATTCGAGTTCCTTTATCAATATCATAACCATAATTATCAGCGTAATCACTTTATTAACTTCACTGACAACACGGCTGTTTATACTACTGATAATAATAACCGATAATACTGTTATCACTACCTACAAGATTAAAATGATAGTACATCCGATGACAGTTATCTTATAAAGCCTGTTACAACCTCTTTGACGCTGCTATCTCTCTCTCTCTCTCTCTCTCTCTCTCTCTCTCTCTCACACGCTTGTATGACCCGACAAATACCATCTAACGAGAGATTTAGCGATCCCGGAGATCTCTTATCCCTCGCAACATTATACAGCCTGTCAGCAGGAGGAGGAGGAGGAGGAGGAGGAGGGCTAAGGGGGCCACGTGCTAAATCTGTTTGTAACAATCACAGGGGTCGACTTAATGAAACCAATATGGACTGAGACCCACCCTACAAAACACCTCATCTCTCTCTCTCTCTCTCTCTCTCTCAATCTCCTCCTCTCCCTCCCCCTCCCATCCCTCCTCCATCTACTCCCTCATGCCTCCACACTAAAAAACCTAAAAACAAACTCGCATCATATAACTCTTGATCGATGTTTTTTGGCGCTAAAACGGATCGCCTGGCGCTAAACGGGCGGGAAAATGGGGAATGAATCTGCCAGGCTGTTACTCCGGTTAGGACCTCCTCCCCCTCCTCCTCCCTGGTGGATGTATTTCTTCTTCTTCTTCTTCTTCTTCTGCTTCTTCTCTTTTTCTTACTCCTCTTCCTCTAGTTCTTCTTCTTATTATTATTGTTACATCGCTGTGTCCCTTCCTACTTACTTTGAGACATCTGCTAAAACCTATATAGTACCTTCTTTCCTCTTACTTTCACTTCTGCATTTCCTCTTGTTTCAAGCCTCAGCGTCATCTCCTCTTTTCTATCTTCTTCCTCTCTTTTTCTTTTACTCTTTCCTCTTACTCCTTTTAAGCAGGAGGGACAAACTGACGTGACCGTTTTCCTATTTTGTTCCTCTTTCCTCCTACCTCTATTTTCCCCCTCTTACACTAAGCTCAGTAACTTCACTTCCTCTTTCTTACTCTTACCTTTCCTCTTCCTCCTTAGGGACAACCTGTCACACAACCTCCTCTTGCGAGAGTAACGAGGCTGCAGCAATAATAATAATAATAATAGTAATGATAATAATAATAATATAAAACATATCCCTAAAAGTAGCATACACTCCCTTTCACTCTTTTCTGAAGTCGAGAGAGAGAGTGAGGGGGGAGGGGGTAGTTCTAATTTGAGAGAGAGGAATCCTTCCAAAGAGAGAGAGAGAGAGAGAGAGAGAGAGAGAGAGAGAGAGCGAGAGAGTGGGGGAATTCTTTCTAATGAGAGAGAGGAATCTTCCAAAGCGAAGAGGATAGAGATAGAGAGAGAGAGAGAGAGAGAGAGAGCGAGAGCGAGAGAGTGGGGGTTCTAATGTGAGAGAGGAATCCTTCCAAAGCGAGAGAGAGAGAGAGGAGAGAAGAGAGAGAGAGAGAGAGAGAGAGAGAGAGAGCGAGAGAGTGGGGGGAATTCTTCTGAGAGAGAGCCAAAGAGAGAGGAGTCTATACAAAGTAAAAGAGAAGAGAGAGAGAGAGAGAGAGAGAGAGAATTCTTCTAATGAGAGAGAGAGAGGAATCCCCTCAAAAGTAGAGAGAGAGAGAGGATTCTCCCAAAAGTAAGAGAGAGAGAGAGAGAGAGAGAGAGGAATCCCTCCGAGTAGAGAGAGAGAGAGAGAGAGAGAGAGAGAAATCCTCCTTCCAAGGGCGGATCATCTCGGACGATTCAATTTCCCGGGGCGATTTTTTCGCGAAAGGAGCCCGAAGGAGGGAGTTAATTCGATAAACGCGAAATAAAAAGCTCGTAAAACCGGCCGGTCAAGTGCTGGCCGTGAGCCGCCCAAATCCTTGTAAATGGGATGAAGTTTGTGTCAAAAGCCTCCGGCGCCTTTCCCAGAATTGTTAGTTTTGGCGGGTGGGGGGGAGGGGGGGGGGGGCGAGGAGGAGACGGGCGGCGGCATTCACTTTACGCCCCAGTCCATTCCGGGAAGGTTGGGTGGGTGGGTGGGTGGGTGGATGGGCGGGGTTGCCGATCTTTTGAGAAAAGCATCGTCTTGTCTCAGTCTCGTGGTGCTGCCATCTACGACGAGGAGAAGAAGTAGAAGAAGAAGACGATGAAGTAGAAGTAGAAGAAGAAGAAGACGAAGAAGTAGAAGTAGAAAAAGAAGACGAAGAAGAAGAAATAGAAGATGAAGAAGATGACGACGAAAAAGAAGAGGACGAAGAGAATAGAAGATGAAGAAGAAGACGAAGAAAATGGAAGATGAAGAAGAAGAAGACGAAGAAGAAGAGGACGAAGAGAAGAAGATAACGACGAAAAAGAAGAGGACGAAGAAATAGAAGAAGAAGTAGTAGCAGAACAAGAAGTCGAAGAAGTAAAAGAAGGAAAAGAAGAAGAAGTAGAAGAAGACGACGAAGAAATAGAAGAAGAAGAAGAAGACGAAGAAGAAGAAGAAGAAGAAGACGAAGAAGAAGAAGAAGACGAAGAAGAAGTAGAAGACGACGAAGGAGACGAAGACGAAGAAGAAGAAAACCGATTAATATAACAAAATAAAACAACAGACACTCAACTCCGATCGGTGTATAGTCTTTCATCGTCTTCTATCAAGCTCGATCTCGACTCAGTCCTACAATCGACGAGAAGAGAAAGAGAAAAATAATGAATAATAAGAAAAAGAAGAGGAAGTAAACGGATTAATAATATTCAAGGTATAAAACAACAGAGACTCAATTTAGCGAAGTCTTAAGAAAAAGAAAACAAAGTCAGAGACGATTAAAATACTTGGGGAAAAGAGAGTAATAGCAAACAAAAGGGGAAGACTAATACTCAAAGCCTATAATAATAAACACCCAACTCAGATCATTAAAATGATGAAGTGCAAACTTCGGCGCAGTCGGGTTTTCTGTACAGCGTATCATGCTGTATGAAACTCTCAGCGTGCCGTGGTTGCCTGCGTTCTTGCGGTGCCAGATGCACGATCATGGCTAACTTTAACCTTAAATCAAATAAAAACTACTGAGGTTAGATAGCTGCAATTTGGTGTGTTTGCTGACCGGGGGATGGATGATCAACTTACCAATTTGCAGCCCTCTAGCCTCAGTAGTTTTTAAGATCTGAGGGCGGACGGAAAAAGTGCGGACGGACAGACAAAGCCGGCACAATAGTTTTCTTTTACAGCAAACTATAAATGAATTAAAACAAAAGAGAATAACTATAAAGTAAAACTGTTCAAAATCAACTAGCTCTGCAACTGTGTATATAACTGTTTGTCGAGTGAGCTCCTCACAGGAACCAGGAACCTGGAACCTGGAACCTGGAACCCGATTCCAGAAGATTCCAGCCATCCCGAGGATTCCAGCCATCCCGATTTCCACACGGATCCCAATCCTGATTGTTTGAATATATCAAAGGCACACGGGGGACTCCGGAAACCAATCCGGTACGCCCTTTATGCTCTCAAATGGCCCTTCCCATAATCATGATGATCCCCCGTCGGCTTGTGCGAGGAACAAGGGCATAAGCGCCTGCTGCTGCTGCTGCTACCGCTGCCGCTGGTGTCCCCTTGAATACGGGACGGGGAGATAAGCCCTTGTTGCGCGCGGGGTGTATGTGTGTGTGTGTGTGTAGCGGAATGGCTATATCAAAGATCAACGTAATGGCTGCCTGATACACATTTACACCCTCGCGGTGTAATATTATACTCTCCTCAACGGCCGCTGCTTTCGTCAACAATTGGGGGATGCTGGGACTAGTATATACATTAGCGTTTCTTTCGCCTTTGGGTTTATATGTACTTATTCGGCAGCTGTTATGGAGCTAATTTCATTATTATTATTACTTAATAATAATAATAATAATAATAATAATAATAATAATAATGGTGAAAGACATCCACAATGAAGTCCATGTAAATATATATATATATATATATATATATATATATATATATATATATATATAATTTACACGTAAATAATAATATAAAATGTATAAAAGACATGGAGAACCTACTTGATTCTCCTTAGCAATAATAATAATAATAATAATAATAATAATAATAACAATAATAATAATAATAATAATAAGTAGGGCATAATTCTTCAAACGTAAGCACGCTGATCTCAAAATTTAATTTACCAGAAGTACTAGAAACCTTTCCTTACACACACACACACACACACAACACACACACACACCACACACACACACACACACACAAACGCCTACCATAGTGAAACATAGCGTGTAGGCTCCGTGGAGTGGATTGACTTATAAGCTAGATTATACTTGAAACTGAGCGAAAAATTAATTTCATCAGTGATTGATAAGACAATCGAATCCCTTCTGGTTTCATTCTCGGAAATAAATACGAAGTTTGCTTTGAAAATGCAAAATTATGAAGGTTTTGCTAATTTTGATTTCGCTGTTTCACGGGAATGTACCAAGTGATCATTATTTTTCTTTACAAACATACGGGACAGAACTTCGTACAAAATTAACTTAAAATAAATAAATAAATAGAAAAACTAGATAAAAAGTTAAACAGTAGTCGAGAAAACACAATACCGCTATTCCACAGGGTTATCTATAGGCAATAAATAAATAAGAAATAAATTAGATAAACGGTAAATGAGAGAGAGAAAAAATATATATTCCACGGCTTTACTTCAACGCTTCCACCATAAGGGCAATATATGAAAAATATTTTAATAAATTAAAAAATAAATAATAAAAATAAATGGTAACACAGAAAAAAAACAGCTATTCCACGGCTTTACCTAAAGGCAATTATATAAGAATATAAAATAAATTTAAAAAAAAATAATAAATAAATAAATAAGGAGCAACTGAAACAAAAATACAGCTAGGCAAAAGCGATACCAAAACCCTCCATTAGAGGGAGATGGGACATCGTGGACCCTCATCAGAATTAAATATACCAACGCGCCCCGTGAGGCGAGAAGCTCTCACTAACACGAGTGACAGCTGCCACGGATGACGACGGTAACGGTGCGTTTGGAAATGGGAATTCGGAAAGATGGTTAACTGGGAAGTCTTCTGGAAATGAAGTATTAGTATTAAATATTATTTTTGTTTGTTTTTTGTTTGTAGCAATTACTATAGATTTAGAATTTACTTTTACAAGGTTTTAGACTAAAATATGAGTGGGATGGAGTAAATATTGTTGAAGAATTTTGTGTACTTTCAAAACTGGAGTTATCTAATATCCAGTTTCATTGATAAATAAAAAAACTGCATTTCATGGAAACAATTATCGTAATTACAATGCATACTTGGTCACGCTTTCTTCATTATATTTAAACTAACTGACTATATTGTAAAAGCTTTTGTCCTCAACAAAATAAATATTTTTATCGTTTCCTGTTTTGTATATATATATATATATATATATATTATATATATATATATATATATATATATATATATATACACACAAATACTACATGTACATGTATATAAGTATTTACAAATAAATATAAATACCACAAATATATATATAGATATATATAATATATATATATATATATATATATATATCATATATATTACACACACACACACACACACACACACACATATATATATATATATATATATATATATATATATATATATATATATATATATATAATGTGTTTGTTGTGTGTGTGTGTGATGTATCACACATTCACAAACATCCACCGGACCACCCACAAACCCCATCTGACAAGAGAACTGGAGCAGAATCCGAACCAGACATATATATATACGTATACGTATATATAATACGAATATATATATATATATCACACCAGCTGAACATTCACCAACCATTTGGAATCATTACGGAAACCTACTGACGCAAAAATATATCACTGCTGAGTTCGGTTTTTAGCTGTAAACGACGTTTTCAGGCCCCCCCCCCAAAAAAAAAAAAAAAAAAAAAAACAAAAAAAAAAAAAACAAATTTTTAATATATATTTTATAAAAAAATAATTATATATATAAAAATAATTAATAAAAATAAGATATCATTATAATTATTATATATAATAATAGACCCATACCCCCAATAATATTTAATATATTTATATAATATATAGTTATATATATACCCCCCCCCCATAGATATATGATATATTATATTATATAAATTATAATAAAAAAAAAATCTTATATATATATTATGATATATATTAATATTATATATATATTTATTTATATAATATATATATAGATATATATATATTTATTATTATATATACTATATAATAATATATATCTATATATATATATATATAATATGGCGTAGAAATTTCATTTAATTCCGGCCCCGCCAGGCATTTAAAAGATATTGGAAAAAATTACACGCAATCCTATTTTGTTGCTCCTGCAATGTGAAAATTGTTTGTTGGATGGAAATATATTTATTTATATAAATATAGATGAAATAAATATATATGTATATATATATATATTTAAATATTTCCGCGTTTGACAGATCTCATTTTGATTAGTGGGTCCTTTGATCGACAAAATAAATCCGGGTGGCTCTCTGGTGGGGGCGGCGACCCGGGCGGGAAGGACATATAACCCCCCCCCCCCCCCCAACTTCCCTTTCCAAATCACTGGGTTAAAAAAGGGTACGAGAGAGAGAGAGAGAGAGAGAGAGAGAGAGAGAGAGAGAGAGAGAGTTTCTGCCAATATTTTCGGATCCTATTTGCGGCGAGTAGTAGAAATCCTCTTTCTTCTCTCTCTCTCTCTTTCTCTGACTGTTCTCTCTCTCTCTCTCTCTCCCTTTCTCTCTCACTGTTCTCCATCTCTCTCTCACTGTTTTTTCTCTCTTCTCTCTGTCTCTTCCGCTCCCTCTGTCACAGTGTTCTATCTCTCTGTCTCTCTCTTTCTTCTCTCGCTCTCGCTCTCCTCAATCTCTCTCTCTCTCTCTCTCCATCTCTCTCATAGTGTCCTCTCTGTCTCTCTCGCTCCCTCTCACACAGCGTTCTATCTCTCTCTCTCTCTCCCTCCCTCTCTCTCTCTCACTGTGTTCTCTATCTCTCTCTCTCTGTCTCTCACTCTCTCTTGGCCATCACCCAGCTAATTGGAGCGTGGTGGCCTTAATTAAACATTGACGCCGGCCAATCACAATCAGCGCCCGAGACTCGGCCGGCCAATCACA
>NC_087208.1:40228802-40231302 GCF_015104395.2 Macrobrachium nipponense | reverse complement strand
GAACTGTTGTGGAATTCGCCAAAAGGATAATGAACTGATATCCTTCATTTCTGTGACAGCTGACGCGTATTGTGAAGTATGCACACCGACATTTAGACGGCCATTTTGGATTTGTGCTGAAAACTGCAGCTATTTTGGATTCCTGCAGAAAAATAGTCCATTTTGTATTTCTGCAGAAAAACCTGCTCATTTTGGATTTCTGTAGAAAGAGCAGCCATTTTGGAGTTCTCTAAAAAGAGCCATTTTAGATTTCAGCAGGAAAAGCAACCATTTTGGATTTCTGTAGGAAGAGCAGCCATTTTCGATTTCAGCAGGAAAACAGCCAATTTGGATTTTTGCAGGAAAAGCAGTCATTTTGGATTTCTGCAGGAAAACCGGCCATTTTGGATTTTTGCAGGAAAAGCAGTTATTTTGGATTTCTGCAGGAAAACCGGTCATTTTGGATTTTTGCAGAAAAAGCAGCCAATTTGGATTTTTGTAGAATAAGCAGTTATTTTCGATTTCTGAAGGAAAAGCAGCCATTTTCGATTTCTGCAGGAAAAGCAGCCATTTTGGATTTCTGCTGAAAAAGCAGCCATTTAGGAATTCTGATGATAGAGAAGCCATTTCTCATTTCTCCATAAAAATCGAATAAGTTTCGATCTGCAAAACAACAGCAGCCATTTTGGATTCCTGCGGAAGCATACATTCTAAATTTCTGCAGAACAACCAACTCGGAATCCTCCTGAAAAATAAGCCATTTCTGCGAGAGAAAACCATTTTAGATTTCTACAGAAAACACAGCCATTTTGGAATCGTGCTGAAAAAGCAGCCATCTTGGATTCATGCTGAGAAAGAAGTCATTTTGTATTTCTGCAGAAACAAAGGCATTTTGTATTTCTGCAGAAAAAGGAAGCCATTTTGGATATCTGCTAAAATAAAAATAATTTTGGATTCTTGGTGGTGACGACGAGGTCATATGTCGTAAAGGCAAGGAAATGTCTGCGATAGCATCGTGGATGTCAACAGTGAACTACAGAAATAAAAAAAAAAAATTATATAAAACGACCAGACTGCAAAAGGAATATTTCTATACACGTGCGCACACAAACACAATTATATATATATATATATATATATATATATATATATATATATATATATATATATATATATATATACGTATATATATATAAGTTTTTTTGTTTTGGCTGTATCGTCTGTTGTATGGCCACCATCAACGAAGCTTCAGTCAACCAATCTAGCAACACGGATCCCAACAAAGACAACAGACGATACTGACAAAAATCATAAAAAAAAAAAAAAAAGAAAAAAAAATCCATAAAATCATTTCTAAACGGTCGCCCCCTCCCTAACCCCCACCCCCCCCAAAAAAAAAAAAAACTCGTCATAAAATTCACTCGAAGCATTAGATTGCATTTTGGGGGAAAGTTTGCAGTCGTTTAACGAAATGACTGTTGGCGGGGGATTTTACCGATGGGAGGGCGGCTGGGGGTGTTGGTGAGAAGGGCAGGGAGGAGGGTAGAAATACTACCCATATTTCAGTCGCAGCATCATGCAATTGTAGTGGGGCATTGAGTATCGAAAGAGTAATGGGCCGAAATTTGTAAGGTTCAGTTATTGAGGTTTTAAAATTGTGTCTGTTTGAAGACTCGTCTTTCCCAATCATAAATAAAACGTTCCTTTCGCATAAGACACAATAAATATAATAAATGAATGTGAGAAATTAATGCACTGTTTCAGCATATGGGGGTTGCCGTTTCGGATGAGCTGTCTCCATCTATTTCTATCCTGCGCTTCTGCCTCATCAATTCCCTCCTCATGTAAGTTTCCTCTCACACAGTCCTTCCATCTCTTTCTTGGTCTCCCTCTTCTTCTTCTTCTTCTTCTTCCTTGAACCTCCATCCCCATAGTATGTCTCCCAGCGTGGTCCTCATCTCTCCTCGTAAGACACACACAGATATATATGCATGAATAAAGCACGAAAATATGACACGTGGGAAACCATACTTACACATCATTTAGGCCCTTTCCGTTATATAAAAATTAAGTTCATACATTGTTTCAGCTTAAAGCACAAACACACTTATAAATATAAATGACTACAGGAATGCAATATGATGTAAGGAAAGGTATTCTTTTTCTGTGATAGTAATGAAGGCTTGGCTTGATGCACTGTTACAGCATAAAGTAAATACACACATATAAATGAATAAACAATATATATATATATATATATATATATATATATATATATATATATATATATATATATATATATATATGAAGATAAAAGGGCCATAAAATACTATTTGAACGTTGCGACCATAATATATTTCGAGCACTTCCTTCTGTGCTCCTGATCACTGGTAAAATATGGACATAGGATGTCTTACAAGAGTATATATACATATGCTTTGTATATATACTCTTGTAATACATCTTATGTCCATATTTTTACCAGAGATCAGGAGCACAGAAGGAAGTGCTCGAAATATAT
>NC_087208.1:40218802-40221302 GCF_015104395.2 Macrobrachium nipponense | reverse complement strand
TCTCTCTCTCTCTCGCTGAAAGGGTCACAGCGGAATTATGTAATCGACAAGGTCCGGGTTATATGAAGTCGTGCTTGCGTTTGCTTTAAGGCATTTGAGGAACTGCCCGTGTGGTGTGGCGTTTTTCAATTTCTATTGCTTCATCGGTTTTCCACTCTTGGTTAAATGTGTTAAGTTTGGTGGTCTTTGGTTAAGTTGGTCTAGTTTTATTTTCGCGTTCTTGAATTCTTTAACTTCATTTTCATACCATTCTGTATTCACGTCCTTTGTCGGTTTTCCGCTAAAGTTTAAAAGGGTTTACATTTAATGGTTCTTTGGCTTAGTTAACTTGATTTAAATTTCGCGATCTTTGTCTTTCGTTTCTAGCCCTTACCAGTCTTCGTCCTAATTTGCGGGATTTTAATTTAGCGACGTCGGTATTCTTCAAAAACGCTGTTGGTTGAGTGGGTTACATTTCGCGTTCGTGGCTTACTTGACGTAATTTAAATTTCGCGTTTCTCTGTTTTCGCTTTCAGTACACGTCTGTCTTTGCTCTGATTTGCGGGATTTTAATTTAGCGACCTCGGTGGCTTTCAAAACGATTTTCACGTTTAATTTCCTATTAAGGTCAACCACTTACGCGCAAACGATACAATAATAAAAATACCACGTCATTTTAGTGCTCTGATTCTAGTACGTATTCAAATCAGTTGATTTTCATATTTAAAAAAAAATGTCAGGAATTTATCTACAGCAATATACAACTAAATACTATACTCTTCTTTCTTTTAACTGACAGAAATATAACGGACAGACTATTTCGTGGCTGTAATATAGTTTGCGAATTACCTTGCAATGGGAAATAGCCTATGTATATATATATATATATATATATATATATATATATATATATATATATATATATTGTAAATAGGTATATAGTTTTATATATACAAATGCAAGTTCAAAGCAAACACGACACATAGAGCGGCTTTTAAAGTAGAACTTTAGATGCAACAGATTGGTAACGCAAACTAAAATGAGGGAGAGCGAGAGAGAGAGAAAGCTGAGAGAACGAGAAGAGGAGAGAGAGAGCGAAGAGGATTTACTCCTCCAGAGTGCCACACCTAACAATTCTGAAATTCAATCCGAATAAAGTAGATTTGACGGACGAAACGTCTATAACATAACGAGAAGACTGGAGGTATCAAAAGAGTGCTTATCAGAAGGCTTCTATGATGTAAAAGTCATAGAAAATAATAAAAGATACGGTACGACACTCGATACTGCCTCGCCATTGCTGTATGCTGAAGAGAAATGGTGGTACCAATTGAATTTAGTACCAAATCTAATTATTATTATCATCATTTCAGTAGACGAAACCTATTCACATGGAACAAGCGCACCAAAGGGGCAACTGATCTTGAACTTCAAGCTTCAAACGAATATGATGGTTTCAACCTCCCACCGCAGACCACACGCCTCAGCAGTAACTGATCACGATACAGAGCCAGTGATTTTATTCGCAAAAGTGACCAGCTTTCAAGGACTAGTCTGTCTCCATCGTCCAGTAGCCGGCTACCAGGCGATGGGGACAGATTAGCCCTTGAAAGATTGTGACTTTTGCGGGTGACGTCTCCGTTAGATAGCAGCCTGTTTAAGTGAGGTTCTGTTATTAATTGTATGAAGGTATAATATAATTGTGAAAGTGGTTAAATTTAGTATGTAAATATGTATACACACATGTGTATATATATATATATATATATATATATATATATATATATATATATATATATATATATATATATGGCCGTGTGGTTTAAAGCGCATCACTGTAGTCCTCAGTTCTCGTCTTCCGTGGTTCGAGCCCACGAGACGACGAGCTTATTGTCAACTAAAATATCCCCTCTTCGGTTATAAAACATAAATAAAAAATATAAAAATATAATAAAATATATATATATGTGCACAATATTCCTTCAATCTATCTATCTATCTATCTATACAACGTATGTGCCACTGGCCCACAGTCAATCACTCACTCCCCTACCCATAGAATGGAATGCAATACGTGTGTTGCTTGAGTGGGTGGGTGGGGTGAGCTTAGGGGGAGGGGGGAAGGGGGGCCGGGGTGCAAGGGGAGGGATGGGGGTTCTCACTGGAGGATAAATATACGTCCTAAAGTGGACGAACCTGACCGCAGTGCCCTTGGGACACGGCCAATATGTCCGGTGCAAGTGTTTCCTCTGGTACTGCGCGCTGGTGGTTTTCGTTCTCTCTCTCTCTCCTCTCTCTCTCTCTCTCTCTCTTTCTGTATCTAGATGTCAATCTGGTTTAACATCTGTGTATCTATTTAGTTATGCGGTGCCTTATAATAGGAGAATAACGTGGGCCTTTAGTTTATTGTGGAGTCTCTCTCTCTCTCTTTATAATATATATATATATATATATATATATATATATATATATATATATATATAGATAATATATATATATATATATATATATATATATAGAC
>NC_087208.1:40198802-40213802 GCF_015104395.2 Macrobrachium nipponense | reverse complement strand
CCAATTCTATTATCGCTTAATAAATTCCCCCTCGGTTAAACATATATGAAAATATATTAATTCCAAGGTAGAGCGAATTAGATATTAAAGGACATTTGTAGTTCGATATACATATAAATATATATATATATATATATATATATATATATATATATATATATATATATATATATATATAAAACAGAAGATTCTACAGTAATACTCCTGGTGATAATGACGAAATATATTTGCAGAAATCGTCTTTATAAACAAGAGGATTGATGTGGAACCTTCTACCGATTGACAGAGAGATACACGATACGGTGTTATTGATATTTCATATATATATATATATATATATATATATAATATATATATATATACATAGATATAGATAGAGAGAGAGAGACTGACTACTCCGAGAACTCTCTTACCCGGCCAGGAACAAATAGAACATATGATTCATATTAATGATGCCTTTTCCATTGATTACCGTCCTTATCATCATCTGCAATATATATATACACATTTAGACAAGCTATATATATATATATATATATATATATATATATATATATATATATATATATATATATATATATATATAGTGAGGTTAGGCCACTAGGGAAGAGACGGGAATACCCCTTGAAAAACGGAAGGTTACATAAGTCGAGGTTAAGGTCGCCAGAGATAAATGTCCAAAGACTTGGCAGTGTCGGGATATATACAGCTACTGAGCCACATGAAGCCGGAAGTATCGAATTCCAGAGCCACTGGTAGAAGAAGGAGAGTCTTGCAGGGCGCTACCAGGAAGCATGACTGAGTGAAGGACCTTTATACCTAAACTCAATGGAGCAATGACCAAAATAACACCTTCAGAAAAAGCAGTGACGTCAAATTACATAAGATTTTCGAAACCGTTTTATTCTTAAAATCACCTGACAAAAAAATGGATTTTTCCTTATCTATTTTTTTTCTATTTTTTCGAACTTGATATGAAATGGGAAAGTAAATGAAAAAATCCTTTACTTTTCCTTTTTATATTTTATATGGAATAAAAAAATTCACTGATATAAAGGTCCAAAGAATTTTTTATTTATTTTTGTTCTTTTTTCTTTTTGTTTTCACGATAGGAAAAAGCAGAAAGGGTAACTGCCTAAATGATATCAAACGAGAGAGAGAGAGAGAGAGAGAGAGAGAGAGAGAGAGAGAGAGAGAGAGAATGATACCTGGTGTGAAAAATTTTGTGGATAAACTTGCAATTAATTAATGATCATTAGCCATCCTAGGAAATAAAAACCAAATTTTCACCAATCATCAACTCTTCAAAAAATGATAAACCAAGAAAATTAACTCGAATTTAACCAAATGTCCGTCCAGAATCTCCAGACAAACATCTCTAGTAGTAACGTCATCAAAGTAATCCTTACAAGGTTTATGGAGATTTATTAAATTAATTCATAAAGGATTTCTAATTGGTTGCCAATTGATGAAGGAATATTTTTTTACCTATCACGCCTACAAGCTCGGGAATTCTCTCCCAGATTCTTTATTCCCAGATGTATACAGTCTGCTAGATCATAACGACAAAGTCCTGATTCAAGGACTGTTTTCCATCTCTCCCTACAAGCTCGGGAATTCTCTCCCAGATTCTTTATTCCCTGATGTATATACAGTCTGCTAGATCATAACAACAGAGTCCTGATTCAAGGACTATTTTCCATCTCTCCCTACAAGCTCTGGAATTCTCTCTCAGCTTCTTCATTCCCTGATGTATATAGTCTGCTAGATCATAACGACAGATTCTGCATGTGTTCTCTCTCTCTCTCTCTCTCTCTCTCTCTCTCTCCAAAAAATGATAATAATAAGAAAAACATTGCTGGAAAGATGCGAACTTTGTAGACCCCACAAACAACCTTCATGGCTACATACATCAAAACTTTGTAGGGAAACCCGGCAGAATTTCTTTTTATCTTTTTTTTTTTCTTTTTTGTCTTACGTTCCTATACATATTTTTCCCTCTCTCTCTGGCTGGGTAGATAGTCGCGAAAGAGTTGGCGGGGTGGGTTTGGGGGGGGGGGGGGGGGGGGTTGGGCGGCTGGGGGGACTTCTGCCCCAGACTCAAATTAATATGACGGACCAGCGCTATTCCGCACTAAGCTTTAAATTAAGATATATTATGGGCACCCCCACCTCCAGCCACCCACCCCTCTCCAACCCAGGAGGTAAGGTTGGTAGGGTTCGGGGTTGGAATGGGGAGGGGGGGGGATGTGTTTGGAGAGAGGTCACAGAAATGATGGGAGAACATTTTCTTAACAGCGACTGAGGTTAACTCCCGTTTGAGTGGAGCTATTTTGAATTGGTCGAGGTGAGGTTAGAGACTCGATATCTGGCGCAAGAAGAACTGATAGGGTCTGAAACGTGGAGATGAATAGAAGCTGTAAAAATATTAGGGAAGAATTATTAGGAAAGAATAAGTGGGAGGACGATAGGCTGGTGAAATGAGTGTATCAAGTTAAGAAGGAGGAAGAAAGGAAGATCTAGGAGGCGCTGGATAAAGGCATGAAAGTGGCACTGGAAAGGAGGAGATGAACTTCCCGTATACGAGAGAGTTTTTTGCACAAGATTCTGTACTTCAAGTATGAATGAGGCAGTGATCAGTGTCTTATTTATTCCTCTGGGGCCATCCCTTGTTAAAGGATGCAGCTGTTACTGCTGTAACATAAAAGGTCCCAAAATCGATGAATAGATAGAAAGATAATTTCCCTTGAAATGTTTCTCTTAACGATTTCTACAGCGACTCATTCAGACCGTACTCCTGCCACTCTCAAAAGTACAAGATCCGTTTGCTGAATAGTAAGTAAATTATGCACTTGACAAGCAGCCGTTCATCTAATCTAACCTCCTTCATTCTGGAAATCTCTACACCATTCCGTGTTCCTCAAGATTAACTGATTGGTTTATGGCTACTCAATCTGGTGTCCCAACATCTAGGTTACTGGCGCGCATCACATCTATCCCATGACAGACCAGACACACACACATGTATGCAAACAAAATACACACACACACACACACATGTTGACCACATACAAATACACACACAAACTTGTAGACCAAACACAAAAATACATGTATGCAAGGAGACCACATACCACACACACGTAGACCACACACAAACACATGTAAGTAAACAGACCACAAATACACTTACACATGTATGCAAGCAGGCCACATACACATACAGACACACATGTATCCCACACACAAAATCATGTATGCAAGCAGACCACATACGCACACACACATGAAGACCACATACAAACACACACGTATGTAAATACACCACATACACACACACACAGACTTGTATGCAAACAGACCACCGACACACACACAAACACATGTATACAGACAAGGCCAAAACCAACCCCACTCATCCACCCACCTCTTGCCCACCCGAAAAAGAAAAAACTGGACTTATGAAGAGAACCCAGAAGAGAAGCTACCCCCCTTGGGGAAGGCATTGATCGAAGTCGTCTCCATATCACAGCGCAGCCCCCAGGGGCCAGACGTTTGTCACTCGTCAATGGACGCCACAGGGAGAGGAGGGAGGGAGGGGGGGAGGGGGGGAGGACACCCCGTTGGTTAAGCGAGAACGCGGTGTTCCCCAGGGGGAGCAGCCCCGTGTCAACTTCCCGTTTGGATGTTATGGAAATATTTTGCATTGAGTGGTTAGCAGTATGGCGGTGCCTCTCTGTGCAAAAAAGGATGTTTCTTCCTTTAAGGGTCATCTTTTGAAGACTAACACATGGCAATATATATATATATATATATATATATATATATATATATATATAGTTATATATATATATATATAAATTTTTACCACATCTCCGTGACGTGACACTTTATATGCGAGCATTAAGCCAACAAATGTCATTTAATAGCCAAATTGCGCTAATACACACACACACACACACACACACACACACACACACATATATAATTATATATATATATATATATATATATATCTTATATATATATATATATATATATATATATACAAATATATAAAATATACTAGTCACTTTTTACCCGATACATATGTAATCGTAAGAGCCGCAAATTCCCTCTTAACTTCTCGAATTTTCGCACTTTTTGTTTTTTGGGGTACGCTTGTCACTACGAAGCCTTAAGATCCAAGTGCAAGAATAATGAAGAATTTATAAAGTGCGTTAGCGGGAAACGAACGGGAGTCAGGTCGGCAACGTGACCTCGTCGTGATCATGTAACCCGGGTGTTTTGTGCTACCAGACATCATAATTTCTTCACATTTCTTGCACTTGGAACTCAAAGCGCAAAGAATTCAAGAAGTTAAAAGGGCACTGTGAATACTACACTTTTATATATATATATATATATATACTATATATATATATATATATATATATATATATAATTGTAATAATCATAATGCGAGCTTTAATTTTTAGGAAGTATTAAAACACTTTTCGGATACGTTTCTTACTATAATCCTGATATCCAGATGAAGAACCAAATGAAGAAATTCTAACGCCCGCAGCAGGATTCGAACCCGCATTCAGATATCACTGAAGGAGAGGATTTAGAAGAACTCGCTTTCCCAGTATCAACAAACGCCTTGAGATGCGATTGGTAGGCTACGCTCTTAGCTCTGCCCACTGCAGTCGACTACCTACCAGCCCCATAATCATTATTCTATAGGTATTATTATAACATTTATTATGAAGCACAATCAAGGCAGAGCTTAAAAAACAAGGCATGATCCGACCTCCAGCTTACTTGGGCCACGTGGTAAAATCTATGGTCAAATAGCACGTTGTTTCACCAACGAAAATCAAAATAAATATGCTATATTCTATTAGAAATAATTTTACTGTACTGTTTTACATGCACATTATTCATTTTTTACATTTTCATGCTAATAAAAAAATAATAAATATCTTGTCCTAAAATTCCTATATCTTTAACTCAGAGCGAAACACCTTTTTAAGACCTTTCTATGCTCTATAAACCGTTTTCCGTTCGCCTTCCAGCCACCATACGAACGCGGCCAACTTTGTAATCAGGGGAAGGTCTTTGATCTCTGAAGAATATTAAAGGGGCGCGTTCTTTTTCCTCCCTCTCTCTCTCTACTTCTTTATTTCTGGACTAAAGGAGATTATTAAGTTTAAGGAGTTTGACATTTCTTCGAGGAGGAGGAGGAAGAGAAATTACTGCCAAGATGCCCCGAAGGGTCTTCTTTTTTTTTTTTTTTCTACCCAATATATCTCGTAAGACTTGTGTCGTTTTTATGAAAGATGGGGAACAACAGTCTCAGAGAGAGAGAGAGAGAGAGAGAGAGAAGAATATCAATATTTATTTCTTCATCGTTTTTTTTTTTGTTTTTTTTTAGAATCATCTGCTAATTCTCATTGACATTTTCATGAGAGAGAGAGAGAGAGAGAGAGAGAGAGAGAGAGAGAGAGAGAGAGAGAGAGAGAGAATATCAATATTCATTTCTTCATCGTTTTTTTTTTTTGTTTTTTTTTTTTTTTTAGAATCATTTGCTAATTCTCTTTGTTTTTACATTTTCATGAGAGAGAGAGAGAGAGAGAGAGAGAGAGAGAGAGAGAGAGAGAGAGAGAGAGAGAGAGAGAATAATCAATTTTTATTTTCTTCACCTTTTTTTTAGAATCATTTGCTAATTCTCTTTGATTTTACACTTTCATGAGAGAGAGAGAGAGAGAGAGAGAGAGAGAGAGAGAGAGAGAGAGAGAGAGAGAGAGAGAGAGAGAGAGAGAATATTTAGTTTTTTTCACAGTTTCATCAAACTAATTTATAAATTCTTCAATAGTAAATTCTCTTTGGTTTCACATGGTCATTGTTCATGAGAGAGAGAGAGAGACGAGATGAGAGAGAGAGAGAGAGAGAGAGAGAGAGAGAGAGAGAGAGAGTATCAATATTTATTTCATTCATTTACAAATTCTAAAATAATACATTGCATCGAATTTTACATTTCATGAGAGAGAGAGAGAGAGAGAGAGAGAGAGAGAGAGAGAGAGAGAGAGAGAGAGAGAGAGAGAGAGAGAGAAATATGAACGTTTACATATTTAGAATAGTTTCCACTTGATACCTCAATAAGAGAAAATATAAATTCATGAATTTTAAATGTCCTTTCAATAACAAACTTCGAGATCTTATCATCTTACATAAAGACTCTCTCAGTATAAATGAAATAGTAATAAATAATGAATATTTATTCATTATTCCTGTAAAATACATTTGCCCATCCACTCTTACAAAGAATGAAAACCACTTCCATCCCTTATTCGCGACGAAGCGAGAGAGAGAGAGAGAGAGAGAGAGAGAGAGAGAGAGAGAGAGAGAGAGAGAGAGAGAGAGAGAGAGAGAATAAAAGTGAGCAAATGAGAATTCTGTGCTGCAGTAATTAGTAGGAAACTTCTTGGGTAGGAAGTTGGACTTCGTCCCTCGCTCGCTCTCCGGCGACAGCTAGATTACGAAAAGTTCCTAATCACGACGAGAGAGAGAGAGAGAGAGAGAGAGAGAGAGAGAGAGAGAAGGGGGAGGGGGGTAAGGGGGGTTCAGCTTGTTATATGAAGTTTGCAAGTACCAGTTTCCATTTGATTTTTTATTCATCTCAAGACCGAGTTGTGTTGCACCATTCTCCTTCATTCTGCGAATAATAATAATAATAATAATAATAATAATAATAATAATAACTCCTCCTCTGCTTCATAAAGACAACAGATGATGATGAGAGATGATATACAGTCTTGGTTAACAGAACTGCTCAAAATGAACGTACAGACTTTTCTATTTCCTTTCTATTTACTTTTGTCCAACTATTTGACAGATGACTGATCGATGGTGTTGACAGGGATAAGATCAGCTTTTTATATTATGGTCGATTTTCATTCTTTTCCCTCTCTCCTCTTCCGATTCTCTCTTAAGTTATTAATATTCTCTCTCCTTCATTTAATTCCGCTTTCATTATTTTTCTACACTATTACATGTTTCCTCAATTATTACCCCTCTCTCTCTCTCTCTCTTTTCGTCTCTTCTTCCTCTATCTCTCGTCAATCCTTTCACTCGGTTTATCTTTCTCTCCTTTCCCACGTTCTTTCTCCCTTTCTCCTCTCCCTCCCCTTTATTGTCACTTTCGCTTGTGCTTATCTTTCTCTCCTTTTCCATGGTCTCTCTCTCTCTTCCTCTCTCTTCTTCGACTCTCACTTTGACTCGAGTTTATTTTTCTCACCATTTCTACGTTCTCCCTCTCTCTCTCTCTCTCTCACTCTCTTTTGATTCTTCCATTCACTTAGTTTATATTTTTCTTCCTTTCCACGCACTCTCTCTCTCTCTCTCTCTTTCCTTCTCCCCAACTACATTTAGTTTATCTTTCCACCCTCTTACTTTTTCTCCTTCCAACCTCTCTCTCTCTCTCTCTCTCTCTCTCTCTCCCCTTCCGTCCACGTCCTCCTCCGTGACAGGCGAATTAAAAGACGGCGCCTAGTCGCGATCGCCCGTAATTCCCACATAATGGAAAACCAAAATAGAAAAATACACCCCCCGCGGTCGGCTCTCTACACCTACACCCTCGGTGACGGCCCCCCCCCTTCTACACACCCCGACGCTATACCCAGGGAGATCCAGAAAGAAGGAAAAATAGTTTCATGTCCGTTCTTTTATTTTTTCCCCCTTTTTCGTTTTTTTTTTTTATTATTCTTCCCCCTTTTTCGTTTTTTTTTATTATTCTATTTTTTTTACTAGTCAAAATGTTACTTTTCTAGGGGGAACGTTTGGCAATTATACCTTGATAATAACTTATCTGGCAACGTTTGGCAATTATAACTTGATAATAACTTATCTGGCAACGTTTGACAACTGTGGCTTCATAATAACTTCTGGAAAAGTCTTGCAATTAATTATACCTTGATAATAACTTATCTGGCAACGTTTGACAACTGTGGCTTGATAATAACTTATCTGGCAACGTTTGACAACTGTGGCTTCATAATAACTTATCTGGAAAAGTCTTGCAATTAATTATACCTTGATAATAACTTAGCTGGCAACTTTTGACAACAGTGGTTTATCTGGAGACGTCTGACAACTATGCCTTGATGATAAATTTTATGGAAACATCTGATAATTATGCCTTGATAACTTTTCTGGAGAAGTCTGACAAATATGCCTTGATAATAATTTTTCTGGAAACATCTGACAATTATACACCTTGATAATAATTTTTCTGGAGACGTCTAGCAACTATACCTTGATAATAATTTTTCTGGAAACATCTGACAATTATACATCTTGATAATAATTTTTCTGGAGACGTCTGGCAACTATACCTTGATAATAATTTTTCTGGAAACGTTTGATAACTGGAAATCCTTGATAACTGTGCCGGGATAACAACTTATCTGGAAACTCCTGGAAATTGTGCCTTGATGATGATATATCTGGAAACCCTTGATAATAACTTATCTATAAACATCAGACAACTATGACAAGTTTTCAGGACTTATTCTGTTTGCAATTATATTATCAATTATGGAGCGTAGATCTCCTTAAATGATTTCCTGATTGACTGGACTGAAGGACAGATACTGAAACAAATTTACAACGGAGGGAATTAAGATAACAAGAAGAAGACCGGACTGCAAAGGAATGGTTGTCTATGTAAATTGTCAAATGAATGCCGTCATAAGCGTTCTGTTAAATCCATGGATCCTTCCATTTTGGGTGAAATATCAGGTACAGAAATGTCAGATATTTCCATTTTTAAATTCCACAACAAACAGTATGATAATATTTTAAAAACTGACCAAACAGGGACATAGAATAACAAAGAAATGGCTAAGTAAATAGCTGGAAATTGGATAAAACTTGGCCTGTCTTGAACAACGACAAAGGAAAAACTCTCTTGTTTCAGACTTAATGGACCTGTCGAAAACACGCGGATTTCTCTCTCTCTCTCTCTCTCTCTCTCTCTCTCTCTCTCTCTCTCTCTCTCTCTCTCTCTCTATTCCAGCTCTTTTAAGATACCATTCCTCGTCAGGAATTGTTTCAACGTTTTGTTTAAAATGAGAAATTCAACGAATTATACATGCATACATACACATTATACGCACAGATCAGGTACATGGATATACATGGACCTGTATACCTGTGTACTGTATACACCCTATACATACTAAAATAGCCTCCGGACAAGTATACAAATTACGAGGAGAGGATAAGTATACATAGATAACAAGTTAGGTAACTTCAAAGAAGAAAATGAAGTATATAATTAGATACAGCACACCAACAAGAAACAACTGCAGAAACAACAGAAGCAACAACGACTTTAACAACAACAACAGCTTATAAAGGAGAAGGCTACAACAACATCAGCACAAGAAACAACCTCATCATATGCCCACATAATCAAAGCATCCCATACCACTTCATTATCTTCGGTAGCACCAACACCAACAACAGAAAAACATTACCAGCGAAACGACAACGCCAACATCGTCAGCACGTGGATGGAAGAAGAAGAACAACAGCAGGAAGTAAAAACCCGGATTAGTATCAACAACAAAACAGCATACAATCAATTTTCGGATCCGATATTGACTAGCGTCTCCTGGGAGATCGAAGGCGATGGTTGATTTTTTGTTGTTGAGCAGACGCTAGCAAGAAGACAAGCCTACGAAATAGTATGAGACACACGCATGAAAATAAGACATACGTATGAAAATTTGGAATACGTGAGAAGACAAGACAAACGTTTAAAAATAAAAAAAAAGACATACGTACGAAAATAAGATATACCTATGAAAATGGGACATACGTATGGATATGACACATGGATGACAATAAGACATATGTATGATAATAAGGGATATGAATAAAAATAAGAAGCGTGAAAACAAGACATACGAATGAAAATAAGGTAAGTGCATAAAAATAAGACGAATGCGTGGAAATAAGACACCAATGTGAACATGAGAGAGAGAGAGAGAGAGAGGCTGCAAAACCCATCTTACGGGACAGCGTGACGTCACGCAAGCCGGTCTGACGCGTCTACTACACAATCATTTCAGCCCCACTTTATGGACAAGAGCTTCCTGGTCGTTCGCTTCAAAAGCGTCATTTATTATATTACGCGAAACCAATAAGGACCAAGTGTTCGTCCCTTCTACGATGAGGCCACAGAACTCGAAAACAAGCCAATAACGCCGATGACACGGTGCTCGGGGTGTAACAATCGGGGAAAACAAGTAATGCGGTCATTCGTGCATGTTGCTATTTCAGCGTAAAAACACGTAACGTGTGAGATATGCACGCATACGAAGCTGACAGATGAAGGGATATATCGATATTATACATCTGTCCTTGGTAATCATCATCTTGTTCAGTGGAATGATAGCGAATATATACATAAATTTACATAATATGCATATAGTATCTGTATGTATATATATACATTTGAGTCTGATCACATCACCGTAAAAATATGTTAATCCTGAAGTAGAGCGAATTAGATATTAAAGGATATTTGTAGCTTAATTTATATATATATATATATATATATATATATATATATATATATATATATATATAGTATATATATATATATATTATATATATGTGTGTGTGTGTGTGTGTGTGTTTATGTACACGAAAAATGCTAATTTTCAGCGTTACTAGCGTCATCAACTTTATTATTATTATATTTATTATTATTATTATTATTTACCGGTTACCTGAATATTGCTCAAGCCATATACAAGACAGTCCTACGTTCGAAAAATCCTGGAACTATAGGACATAAACCAATATCCTGCCTGGTTATTCGATCAAGGAAAATTGCCCGGTGATGAATGAAATGTGTGTAAATATCTTTTGTTTATTCAACATTATGAATTCTCCTCTCAAAAAACAAAAGAGAAACGGGTCCGTTCTTACTAAAAACAACTGAACATAATCCACTTAGCAAAAAACTGGTTATAGTTATGAATCCTAATAGATCCTCGTTAAGACACCGAAGAAAATTCAGAAAAATATTAATCCACAAAAATAAACTAAGTACAATATGCACCGCGAGTTGTATGTACAGCTTATAATCCGGTGCGAATCTCTCAGCAGGCCGTGGTGGCCTGCGTCGTTGCAGTGCCAGACGCACGACCATGGCTATCTTTAACCATAAATAAGATAAAAACTACTGAGGCTAGAGGGCTGCAAATTGGTAGGCCTGATGATTGGAGGGTAGATGATCGACATACAAATTTGCAGCCCTCTAGCCTCGGTAATTTTTAAGATCTCAGGGCGGACAGAAAGTGTGCGGACGGACAGACAACAAAGTCGTCTCGATGGTTTTCTGTTACAGAAAGCGATAAGAAATACTTCGATCGTGTTACTTGAAAAGATAAGTGCATACAGACAGCTTTAGGGAAGCTGTTCGATTCCCCATTTCAGTCCCTTATAAGCAATCTACTAAATCTCTCATCGCAATCTTACATAATAATATATTCACTTAGAAGAGCATAAATGACACTCAGTGTTCAAATCCCCTCCAAGGATTCCCCTCCAAAGGGCGTGACTAACGAACTGACGACAGTTAGGGAGGAGGTAGACATTGTCACGTCACGCTTTAAGCTACTTGGAGCACCGTTTGACTCAGATGCGTTCAAGGGCATGGCCAGGAATGGGCACTGTTTTGGATGGAGAGAGAGAGAGAGAGAGAGAGAGAGAGAGAGAGAGAGAAAATATTCATTTTCATTTCTTCGCTTGTTAGAATCATTTACTAATTATGAAATACATTCGTTTTAATTTTACATTTTCATGAGAGAGAGAGCAGGGCAATTAACCGATACATACATTAGTATGTATGTATGTATATTTACATATATATATATATATAT
The DNA here is from genome assembly GCF_015104395.2 of Macrobrachium nipponense. NCBI lineage: Eukaryota > Metazoa > Arthropoda > Malacostraca > Decapoda > Palaemonidae > Macrobrachium > Macrobrachium nipponense. Next base: position 40,201,860 of record NC_087208.1, on the reverse strand, counting down.
ATATATAGATATATTATAGATATATATCATATATATATATATATATATATATATATATAATATATAGTAGTTATATAATATATAAATATATAGATATATATATAGCATTATATATAATATATAAATATATTATTAAAAAGTTATATGTATGATGCATATATATATATATATATAATATATATATAGATATATATAATATATATATATATATATATACTATATATATATATATTATATATATATATATATATATATATATATATATATATATATATGAGAGAGAGCAGGGCAATCAAATATATACTATATATATACACATATAATATACACCAACAGATGATAAGTTAATACAGAAACTTAGAGACTAAAACTTACGGTAACTATACAATCTTCCAAAACCACCTAAAACCTAACACACCTTCCCCCACTCTTCTCTCTCTCTCTCTCTCTTCCTCAGCATATCCTACGACAGCCAAAGGCCCACCCGAAAGTAACAGGACCTCTGCCAATCAAGTCATAAAAGGCACTCTCAGTTCAGGGGGGCGGGAGGGAGGAGGTAGGGAGGGATTAGCGAACTCGTATTGAGCGATATTTGTTTACTCTAATTCCTCCTCCTTCTTTTGCCTCCCAGTTTTACGATGCCGTCTTCTGCTATATGACTCGAATATAGCAGTCAACAACGGAGAGCCGCGGAGATGAATGAGTGGCTAAATAATGAAGTAGTAGCAAGGAGAGGAGGTGAATTCAAGGGCTACGTGTTCTGGCATTGACGAAAGGAGATGAATTACTGAATATACTTTATAAAGAAACAGGAGATGAATTACTGGCTACATACAGAGGGAGGAGATGAATGGCTGGCCACATAAAGAAACAACAGGAGATGAATGACTGGCTACGTAACAAAGAAACAGCAGTAGATAAATGACTGGCTATGTAACAAAGAAACAGCAGTAGATAATAACTGGCAACATAAAAAAGGAACAACAGTAGCTAATGACTGGCAACATAATAAAGAAACAACAGAAGATGAATGACTGGCTACATGATAAAGAAACAACAGGAGATGAATGACTGGCTACATAAAGAAACAACAGTATAGATGAATGACTGGCCACATGACAAAGAAACAACAGGAGATGAATGACAGGCAACATAATAAAGAAACAACAGGAGATGAATGACAGGCAACATAATAAAGAAACAACAGTAGATGAATGACTGGCCACACAACAAAGAAACAACAGTAGATGGATGGCTGGCTACATAACAAAGAAACAACAGTAGATGAATGACTGGCAACATAAAGAAACAACAGTAGATGAATGACTGGCTACATAACAAAGAAACCACGTAGACGAATGACTGTCTACAAATGAACGAAACAACGACAGGCCCTGAGAAGAATTGGCCAGATCTTCGTCGCCAGCAGAAAGAGACAAAGTAAAAAATTCACGAAACGTTTCAGGTCAAAAAACGTTGGAAGTCGACGGCCTGAAAGCGGTGTTGTTTGAGAGGTCCCAGTGAATTATATAAAGTCGGATGCCCCTCTGTCATTTTTTTACTTTGGTTACAAAAGGAGGCGGACGGAGGAGAAATTAAAGGGGGGGGGGGGGGAGAGAGGGAAAGAAAACGAAGACGAGATTATATGTAGAGGGACGAAGAAGCAAGATCATGACAGAAAGGGGTTAGAGGATGTTTAGGAATTTGAGAGAGAGAGAGAGAGAGAGAGAGAGAGAGAGAGAGAGAGAGAGAGAGAGAGAGAGAGAATCTAAAAGTTAAATATATATCTAATATACAGTATATATTCTCGCGTTCCGAATCAATCTTCAATCTTCTTCATTTTCACTGAGCCAAGTTCTCCTTCATTGCTGGCGAACATGATCCATTTCTAAGTATCCACTCTCTCTCTCTCTCCTCTCTCTCTCTCTCTCTCTCTCTCTCTCTGCAAATGTGTCCGTCTCCTCTTGGACTTCTGGCAATCAATCCATCCCTCATATTTTAAATAGCATACTCCCGATAACACCTCTTTTATCCGTCTTGCTTTGATGTCAGCTCTCGTCCAAACACACACACACACACACACACCAAGGAGTGGCAGGGACAGGGGGAGGAGGAGGAGGAGGAATGTCAAAAAGGAGTCTCTCTCTTCCCAGTTCAGCAAAAGTTCCCCACGATTCAACTCCCTGAATTTTCCACCATTTGGACGTGTCTTTCTCAAGTGAACAGGATGGGGTTCTGCTTTTGCCTGGGAAGCTGAGGAGGAGGGGGGGGGGGAAGTCCTGGGTTGATAGGAAGGGGGGTGGGGTGGGACATGGAGAGAGAGAGAGAGAGAGAGAGAGAGAGAGAGCTCTGGAGAAAAACACTGCAAAAATAGAGGCGTTTCTGGTGGCACAGCAGCAACAGCAACAGCAACAGTTCGATGCTTTAACTCGTGACAGCAGTCGTCTGCCATGCAGCAGCAGCAACAGCAGCAGGTGCTGTCGCCGCCGCTTTAGCTGCTGCAGTGGCGGGGACGTGCTGCCCAAAAAAAAAAAAAAAAAAAAAAACAAAAAAAAAAAAAAAAAAAAAAACAAAAAAAAAAAAAAAAAAAAAAAAAAAAAAGGGGGGGAGAAGGACAAAAAAGATTTCCCAGATACAGACAGGTTGAAGAGCAGGCGAATGTGTCAGGGAAAGGAAAGAGTGTTGGTAAAGGTTTTCCAGTTCAGACTTTTGAATTCTTCGTTTTGAGGAGGAATAAACGTCTGTTGAATCTCTGATTCACACATACATACTATGTATTTATGTGTGTAGGAGTGTATACATACACGAATATACATACGTCAAAATGTTGAAATGTACGCAGGTAAGTTTAAAAATATAATAAAACTAAAATGGTCACGTAGAACACCAGTGGACAAATGGGTACATAAATCCGTGTATGAGTCTGTATGACATACACACACGAACATACATACGCCAGAATGTAAAATTATACGCATTTAATCTAAAAATAAATAAAAATCACTAGACATTGAATAAAAAGGTACAAAAATCCGTGTATGAGTCTGTATGCAATGCA
>NC_087208.1:40183741-40193741 GCF_015104395.2 Macrobrachium nipponense | reverse complement strand
ATTATTATTAACTTATTATTTCTTTTATTATCATTTACTTATAATTCTTTTACTATCATTTACTTATTATTGTTCATCATAATTATTATTATTATTATTATTATTATTATTATTATTATTATTTTATTATTATTATTATTATTGTATTTACTTATTTCTATTATTATTATTATTAATATATTTTTTGCCAAATATACACGGTAACCTATAATAAATTTCCTGACAAATATACATACGCACAGACACACTATTAATAGACAATAAATATGAACAAGGTGTGATCCGACCTCCATCTAACTCGGGGCGCGTGCTGAAATCTACAGTCAAATAGCACGTTGTTTCACCAAAGAAAATTATAATAAATATGCTATATAGAAATAATTATTGTTCTATACCGTTTAACATGATTTAAAAAATTTTTTTTATTTCTTCATTATAATAAATAAATCACAAATATCCTACCCTAAAATTCATGTATCTTTTTTTCAGATCTTTTAAGGCTTTTCCATAGGCCTTTCCTACCAACTACCGCACAACAAATTAGTTTTTTAGTTTTTAGGCTTACTCCCCGAGTAAGCTAAAATTAAAATTCAAAAACATTTATATTTAATTTATGTAACTTAACTGGAATCTCGGATCTCTCCAAGACCACTTTTACAAGAAAAGTATATTATGATAATCTAATTACACCAACAAAATTTACGTAACAAACTAAGAATGTGCAACTTAACTCACGAATTAACCCTCCTGAAATAGTAACCCTCAGGAATCAATACTCTTTACTTATAACCTTCAACTTAACGAATATGCAATCTTAATATATATGTAATATATATAAGCAAATACCACAGGAAAGTGACAGGCAGGAGGTCAGTATACCCAGCGCCTAAATAAACAGGAGAGAAAGCGCTGGGCACTGACCTTTCGACAGTCATTTTCCTGTGGTATTCGCTTATGTAATGCAGTCACGTGCATCTACTGTGAACTTTTAAGCACACACACACACATATATATACATATTAATATATATAAATATATATACATATAGATATATATATATAAATATATATATATATATATATATATATATATATATATATATATATATATATATATATATATATATATATATGCAGACTATATGTGTATCTTATAAAATGTTCAAAAAATTCCTCATCAAAAATTTTTTTTTTTTTGTTTTTTTTTAAAGTCCATGCAAAGATCATTTATGAATAACCATTTCAAAATCCTTGTACTGAGGGAGATCAACTAATAAAATATATTTATATATATATCTATATATATATATATATTATATATATAATATATATATATATATATATATATATATAAATATATATATATATATATATACGTATATATAATTTACTACAAATTTTAAATCCACTTAGACAATATAAAAAAAACTGCCGAAAGAGAAGTTCGTGAATTCTTAAATCTAAACACACACACACACACACACGCACACACGCACACACACACACACACACACACACACACACACACATATATATATAAGCGAATACCACGGGAAATGATAGACAGGAATCCAAGCGCTTTCGTCTTTATTCAGACATCGTCAAGTAGTACTTGACGATGTCTGAATAAAGACGAAAGCGCTTGGATCCTGTCTATCATTTCCCGTGGTATTCGCTTATATGAAGTCACGTGCATCTACTGTGAGTTTTTTAAGCACATATATATATATATATATATATATAATTATATATATATATATATATATATATATATATATATATAGAATAATATATATGGGCATATAAAAACTGTTAAAACTGTTTATAAATCCATAAAATGATTTTCTGAATTCTTAAAATTTTAATATATATATATATATATAATATATATTATATATATATATATATATATATATATAATAAAATAATCCTCAAAATCACCTCAAAAGCCCCACCCCCCGCCCCCGCCCCGCGCCGCCCCGCCCCTCAATCCCCAAATCCCCCAAAAAACGAAGTTGGAAGTGGGACTGACCATAAAGCCACTTACATCTTGTCTGTGGCTGACGGAATTGCCCGACCCTTGGGCATCGAGGTTGGCTAGCGTGCCCGCCGGCCCCTGCGGGTGGTGGTTGCGGTGGGATGCCTGAGGAGGGGCGTGGGAGGCGTGCGAGGGCGGGGGCGACTCAAGTTGCGTGAGGGAGGGCCCGCTGTCGCTGCCACCGCTCCCACCTCCTCCTCCCCCTCCTCCTCCGCCGCCGCCGCCGCCAGCGCCGCCGACGGGAGTCTTGTTGGTGACATTTTTGTTCAGGTCGTCCACCAGGTCCTTGCTCACCCCTGCGGAGGATGTGCAGAGGGGGTTTTACTCAGAGGGGGAAGATGGTTTTCAAAATGGACAATTATTATTCAGAAGGGAAATCAAATAATTTCCCTACAGAGGATTTGGATTTTTTTTTTTTTTAGTAGAAGAATGATGATGGTTTTTACAACATAATTTTATAATTCAACATAAAAATTTTGAATTCCCTATTTACTTAATACTTACAATAAGACCATGATTTTCAAGATATATTTATAAGATTTAACATAAAGTACCAAACAAAAGTATTCTTTTTAAAAAGTGTTACAATAAGAAAATAGTTTTCAAAATACGATTCTTTAATTAAACATTAAAAATATTGGATTTCGTACATAACCTGAAAATGCTTTCAAATAGGAAATTGTTTTCGTACTATAATCTAACATAAAAAAAAAAATCACAAATTCTATATAATAAAACACATATTGGAGTTCATGGACATTTGAAAAATACTTCGATTGGACAAAAGTACGTTTGCCATAAAACAGGACGATAAAATATTTCATAAACAGTAATATAAAGTATGGAATTTGGTTTAAATAATCAAAATACTTCGATACAGGTATGCAATTTTTCATAAAAGTCAAAACCCAATGATATCTTTAACGATCTGAGACAAATTTTTAGTTTTCAAGAGAAGCTCTTAATCACAAAGGAGCGAAACTGGTTTAAAATGTGAAATTGCACCAGAGAACAAGTAGGATCATTTTCGAAAAAAAAACAATAATAATAAAAATAAAGGAGGATACAAAATTGAAAACACACAAAAGATAAAAAGGAAAAGCAAAAATCCAACTCTCCACGAATTGAAATGATTTTTATTCTAGGGAACTAAAACGAAAACATTGTCATTCGGAATAAAAAAAAAAAAAAAAAAAAAAAAAAAAAAAAAAAAAAAAAAAAAACTGCTTATAAAAGAGGGGAACTTAGTTTCAAAACTGAACTTTGCAGGTGGAACAGTATTGTACTTTGAACACACCACCGACAAATATGCTATATATATTATATATATATATATATATTATATATATATATGTGTGTGTGTGTGTGTGTGTGTGTGTGGTGTATTTATATAATCATCTTCTAAAAAAAAATTTTTTTTCCTCAAGCTAATTCAACAAACGAACGCTAAATCGCAAAGATCAATCAATAAACAGATGTTAGATTTTATATTATAGTATATATATATATATTATATATATATAATATATATATATATATATATATATATATATATTATACACGTGTGTGTGATATGGTATAACTGAATCACGAAAATGTGGAACGCGATTATTGCATAAATAAAGACAAAAGTCCACACAAAGAAAAGTGAAACAATGGAGTATAATACCGGTACGAGGCCTTTCGATTTCTCGTCCAGTTACTACAAATTATTTTCCTCAGTAGTAATCACTATCTCTCAGTAATCACTATCTCTCATTTACTACACCAGGTTTCTTTGTAAACTTATTTTCATATACATATCAGTCTGCTTGGTAAAGGACGAGAAGTCGAAAGGCCTCGCAGCGGTATTCCAGTCATTGTCTTTGTTTATGATATATATATATATAAATATATATATATATATATATATATATATATATATATATATATGTATATATATATATATTTATATATTACTATAGCAGCTACTGGTCACCTTTTTATCAGATACTTATGCGGGAAATCTGGAAATGTCTTTTCAATCGTGAGATGTTCATCAGAATCACGCGCGCAAGCGCGCATTGTGTCTTTCGCCTAAAGGAAATGATCTCGGGTGTAAGCTTTTAAACATGCATTAAACATTAAAGACAGTACGCTTCATACCGTTGACATATTTAAGACCAAGAAGATCTTTATTGTAGTGAGAGAAATCATTCTTCCATTTCAATAAGTGATATCACTCTGGAATTCGTGCTTTAAAACGAAATAAAAAATTAAACTATAAAAGATATTCTACCACAACATCGGGTTCAAAATCGCTTATACGATCTCAAGGCTGAAGATGATTTTGTTGACGAGGACGAACGGAAGAAATTATTCATGGCGGAAAAAAAAATAAATAAATAATGGGTATTTCATTTCGGAGATGATTAAAATCGACATTTCCGTTCGACAGATAGATAGATAGATAGCCCCAGGCACTCCAGCCTTGGAAATGAGTGCATCTCCTCGCCTTCGTGCAATATAGATGGTAGCGTCTTACTTTGGGGGATTCCAGTGAATACTATCATAGTGGAGGAGAATTTGCACCGTTTTCTTCCTCACTCTCTCCGCATTCTCGGTGTCTAAATATAAATGAAGCACTGGGAACTATGAGGTCATTCAGAGCTGAAATTGAAACTGACAGTAAGAAAGGTCTGAAAGGTGTAACAGGAGGAAAACCTTAAAGCAACTGCGCCATAAATCAAGTGTTAGGAGAGGGGTGGTAAGTAAGATGGAGGAAAGGGAAGATGAAAGGATGTACAGTAAAAGGAACGAAAGTATGGTTGCAGCTAGGGGCCTAAGGGCCTAAGTAATGCCTACAGCGCACCGCATGAGGTCCACCGACGGCACTACTATACCCTACGGGCACAGGAAAAAATCTGGTAGTACCCCATTTCAACAACGTCATAAAAAAAGCTTTGAAAATCTAGTCCCTTCTTCTATCCTGATTATGGTGTCACTATCGTAACGAACGAATAACAATGATAAGGCTAATTATACATCAACACGAATGCGAATGATGATGGTGATGATAAACTGAAATATCAATAAAATAAATATATTACGGACGAAATCGATACATTTGCGACAGCGAAAGCATAATAATGACGGCAATGAAGCACACCTATATAATAATAATAATAATAATAATAATAATAATAAAATAATAATAATAATAATAATAATAATATTAATGATAACAACAATATAAACTATTATATATGTATATATATATGATATATATATATATATAGTATTTATATATATATATATATATATATATATATATATATATATATATATATATATATATATATATATGATATATATATATATATATATATATAAGGATGATACCGAATATTTGCGAAAATATCGACAATTGACAGCGAAAACATTATAACGACGGCAATAAAGCACACCTATAATAATAATAATAATAATAATAATAATAATAATAATAATAATAATGAAATAAAGAAAATAAATAAATAAATAAATAAATATATATAGTACATATATATATATATATATATATATATATATATATATATATATATATATATATATATATATATTAAGGATGATATCGATATATTTACGGCATTTGACAGCGAAAGCATAATAACGACGGCAGTAAAGCACACACCTATAATAATAATATAATAATATATAATAATAATAATAATAATAATAATAATAATAAAACCTACATAAAAAAAACGATTATCCTTTGAACTTTACCGCCGACTCTCCCACCGCGAAAGTGTCTTGAGCCGAGATTGACGATAATGACAGATGGATGACGCTCGGAAGCCAGGCAGACAGACAGACAGTGAGACAGACAGACAGACAGGCGGAAAGACGGACGGACGGCTGGTGGGGACCTGGACTGCCTCCGAATCCCCCGCCCGACTCGATGATGACGCAAGACAGGATGAGGAACGGCGTCAGATGAAGGTGAATTATTAAGGGCGTCTTCCTCCTAGCTAGGGCTTTAATGAAGGGCGCTGGAAGGGTCAAGTGAGAGAGAGAGAGAGAGAGAGAGAGAGAGAGAGAGAGAGAGAGAGAGTTTTTTTATGGACTAGAGATCTGGAACTGGAACTGGAATTTAGGCCAGAGGCCTCTGAAGTCATTCGGCGCTGAAGGTAATACTAAAATTATTATTATTATTATTATTATTCAAGGGAGTTTTGATGCGATTGAAAGGGTATCAAAGTGGAAGAGAAGAGGTGAAGAGAAGAGAGGCGGAAGGATGAGAGAGAGAGAGAGAGAGAGAGAGATCTGGAACTGGTACTGGAATTTAGGCCAGAGGACAAGCGCTGGAACCTATGAAGTCATTCGGCAGCTGAAGGTAAGGCTAAAATTGTTATTATTATTATTATTATCATATTATTATTATTGTTATTATTATTATTCAAGAAGCATAATAAATAAAGGCCGCAGGGATAGCGGTGTCATACGGCTGTAATAGCAGCATTTTTCGCTTACTCGGGGAGTAAGCCTACAAACTTCTTAGTTGTTGTTGTTGTTGTTTTTGTTGTTGTTCTTATTGAGGGAGGGTAGGAAAGCCCTAAGAAAGAGCCTAAAAAGGTCTGAAAAAGGTGTTTCGCGTTGAGGAAAAAGATATACAGGAATTTTAGGATAGGATATTTATGATTTTTTCATTAGAATAAAACTATAATAAAAAATATAGCTTATTTATTTTAATTCCCGTTGGTGAAACGACGCGTTATTCGACCGTAAATGTTAGCAAGTGTCCCGAGAAAGCTGGAGGTCGGATCAAGCCTTGTTAATTTGTTTTAATGTTACGAGGTCAAAATGGTTTATTATTTTATTTTTGCTATATGTCTGCTTTTTATAATGTTACGTTTGATAAGCATTCATTTCAGCTGAGTTTGCTATTATTATTATTATTATTGCATATGTATCAGTATTATTATTACTAAATAAAAATTAACTAATAACACTTATGCAAATGAGCAATTCTGTACTTTAAAAAATATTTTTTAATAATTTTTTTGAAAAGTACAGCTCCTCTGCTGTTATACATAATTGTTGATTTTTATTTATCATTTCCGGGCACAATATAGTGATGCACCAAAGTTTATTATTATTATTATTATTATTATTATTATTATTATTATTATTATTATTATTATCATTATTATTATTATTATTACTGTGAAAGGCCAAGGGAGTATTGGTAAAATCCACAAGAAAAAACAAATATATATAAGTTGATCATTCGAACACCCTTCCCATTACATTTCAACAACTATTTCAGCTCAAAAAAAATTAATTAACTAACAAAAAATGAAAACTAAAGCGAAATCAATATATACAGACGGCAATGTGAAAGAGAGAGGTGATTCGCAGATAGGTGATAAATAGATAATTTAATGGTCGTTCCAGGCATCATCGAAATACCCTCAAAAGTAGCTTGTAGTTGTTAGTTGTAGTTATAGAAGCCGATGCCGATTATATAACTCAAGTTTCTTCGGCGCAAACGATTTTTCTGTACAGCTTATAGTGCTGCATGAAACTCTTTAGCCGCGGGCCATAAAACTCTCAGCCATGGCCCAAGAAACTCTCTCAGCCACGTCCCCGTAGTGGCCTGCGTTGTTGGCGCCAACAGCGGTGCCAGACGCACGCACGATCAGGACTAACTTTAAACCTTGAATAAAACGAGTTAAAAAAATTAGCCAAAGTTTCTTCGGCGCAATCGAGTTTTCTGTACAGCGTGTAATCAAGGCCATCGAAAATAGCTCTATCTTTCGTCTCGGTTGTATGAGCCGTGGCCCATGAAACTTTAACCACGGCCCGGTGGTGGGCTGTCAGTAAAAGCACCTTCCGGGCACCGCAGGAACTAAAATAATTGATACAAGCACCTGGAAGCTCTCACAAACACTTCACAAGCACTTCCTTATGGGCACTTGAAGTTGATGAACAGATCACTGAATTGCAACTTGGTACATGCACCCGGAGTTGATTGCAAGCACTGTTAAGTCACCTATAATCACCTGAAGTTCGATACAGGAGGCATTTAAGGTTTGTCGCCGGAGCTGGATATCCGCTACAGACACTTGGAATTCTCTACAGGCAAATTAAAGTTCGTTACAGGCACTTGAAGTTCGCTGTAACGAACTTGCCCAATTTCGATACAGGCACCTGAAGCTTCCGCTACACGGCATTTACGTTCGCTACAGGACTTGAAGTTCGTTACAGGCACTTGATATCCACTACAGGTATTTGAAATCCGTTACAGGCACTTGCAATTTTGCTACAGGCACATGAAGTTCGATACAGACACTTGAAGTTCGATACAGACATTTGAAGTCGCTAAAGGCACTTACAATTCGTTATAGGCACTTAAAGTTCGATCCAGAAACTTGCAATTCGATACAGGTACTTGAAGTTCGCTACAGGCACTTGAAGTTCGATACAGACATTTGAAGTCGCTACAGGTACTTACAATTCGTTACAGGCACATGAAGTTCGATACAGGCACTTTAAGTTCGATACAGGCACTTGAAGTCGCTACAGGCACTTGAAGTTCCTTGCAGGCACCTGAAGTCGGGTAAGAGCACTTGCAATGCGCTGAAGTCCATAATATGACACTTCAAGATCTCCCGAGGCGCTAGAAGTTCAGTAGGAGTCAACATTTCACAAAACACTTGATGTCCTTAACAAGCACTTCACGACGGACACTTAAAAATCGTTGGAGGCAACTTCAGTACGAAACGAGCAACCAAAGTAACTTATGTTTCACTTAAGGAACTTGAAATTAACCGCAGATAAATGAAACTCAATTTGCGTAAGCTACAAGCAACTTGAGTATCGCTGAAGGCACTAGATATTAACTGTAACTTTTGAGCATTAATAACTTTTCATAAACACCTGTCAAGTTGTCTCCCCAAACACCTGAAGAAGCTTCCCAGAAGCACTTGACATGTGTCACAAACACCTGAAATTAGGTGCGGCTAAATGAAACTCAACATTCATCTATATAAGTTGCTATAAACACCTGTTAAGTTGTCACTTGATATTCTCTCCAAGCACTTGCCAAGTGCTTGCCGGAAGCACTATAGGCATTTGTTACAAACACCTGGAATGCACTTCAAATGTTTATGAGTCAACTGGAAACACTTCATATACCTTCGGTCACTTAAAAGTTCGTTGCAAGCACCCGAAATACGTTCCAGTACCTGAAATAAGTTTCAGTACCTGAAATAAGTTCCAGCACCTGAAATAAGTTCCAGCACTTGAAATAAGTTCCAGTATCTGGAATAAGTTCCAGCACCTGAAATAAGTTCCAGCACCTAAAATAAGTTCCAGCACCTGAAATTCACTGAAGACTGACGGAGCTGATGTCAGCATATTTCTCAATAGCACTTGAGGTCAATATGTTGCCGACCAAGGAAGCCGACGAAAAAAAAATGATAAAATAAAATAATTCAAATAAAGATAAAAACATCGTTCCTGGCACAGATTCAATTCCAGGTTTGGAAGGAGGGTAGTTTATCACCTTGATAAGGTTTGGATATACAAAGTTTCAGTAAAAACACATAAGACATTATTGGAGAACCGAGAAGTTAAAGAAAATCACCAAGGCGGTTAGCGGCTTGGTTTTGCTTTGAACTTTGAATGGCTTGAAAAAAAAAAAAATGTTTGGCAATAAGGAACATAAAATAATAAATAATAGAATAATAATAATATAATAATAATAATAATAATAATAATTAATAATAATAATAATTAATATCACGGAACCACATTTTTACCCCTAAATCCGTCCGTTTCCTCTCAAATCACGCCAATCGCAGAAATGAAAAGATTCATACGATAATGAAATGATTTCGTTAGGAAAAGTAATAATTAGGAAGTCCTCTATTTCAATTTAGGTATATGAGGATGCACATGGATAATGTGCGAAACG
>NC_087208.1:40148741-40181241 GCF_015104395.2 Macrobrachium nipponense | reverse complement strand
GAGGACTGCGTCAACATCGAAAACAGAGCGCCTGGGGTCATATCGAAAAACAGTGAAGACGAGTGGCTAAAGAGTGCATGGGAAAGAAGGACTAATAAAAGTAGACGAAGACCCAGAAATATACAGAGACAGAAAGAACAGAGGACTGGCACAACAAACCAATGCACGGACAATACATGAGACAGACTAAAGAACTAGCCAGCGATGACAATTGGCAATGGCTACAGAGGGGAGAGCTAAAGAAGGAAACTGAAGGAATGATAACAGCGGCACAGATCAGGCCCTAAGAACCAGATATGTTCAAAGTACGATAGACGGAAATAACATCTCCCTCCCATATGTAGGAAGTGCAATACGAAAAATGAAACCATAAACCACATACAAGTGAATGCCCGGCACTTGCACAGACCAGTACAAAAAGAGGCTGACTTTTCAGTGGCAAAAGCCCTCCACTGGAGCCTGTGCAAGAAACATCAGCTACCTTGCAGTAATTAAGTGGTACGAGCACCAACCTGAAGGAGTGATAGAAAACGATCAGGCAAAGATCCTCTGGGACTATGTATCAGAACGGATAGGGTGATACGTGCAAACAGACCAGACGTGACGTTGATTGACAAAGTCAGAAGAAAGTATCACTCATTGATGTCGCAATACCATGGGACACCAGAGTTGAAGAGAAAGAGAGGGAAAAAATGGATAAGTATCAAGATCTGAAAATAGAAATAAGAAGGATATGGGATATGCCAGTGGAAATCGTACCATAATCATAGGAGCACTAGGCACGATCCCAAGATCCCTGAAAAGGAATCTAGAAAAAACTAGAGGCTGAAGTAGCTCCAGGACTGATGCAGAAGTGTGTGATCCTAGAAACGGCACACATAGTAAGAAAAGTGATGGACTCCTAAGGAGGCAGGATGCAACCCGGAACCCCACACTATAAATACCACCCAGTCGAATTGGAGGACTGTGATAGAGCAAAAAAAAAAAAAAAAAAAAAAAAATAATAATAATAATAATAATAATAATTAACAATAATGCCTTTCAGACCAGAGTGACAGCGAGGAAGCATTAACTACGTACACTGAAGATACTTATTACAAATTAAGCTCAGCTGATGCGGCAAATAATCTTTAATGATTAACAACGCCAAAAATGCCTTTGGTTGTTCTTTTAATAAACTCGTGAATGTAATAACTAAATCATACGAAAAGACCTAAGCGATGACGGCTTGGAAAATAACTGAATATAATAATGAAAGTAACATAACAAAAAGGAGTGACGACAAAAAACGAAAACTTGACAAAAATGAGTGATGACAAAAACGAAAACCTTACAAAGGGAGTGATGACAAAAAATATTTTACAAAAATGAGTGATAAAAAAAATAAAAAAAATAAAAAAAAAAATAAAAAAAATTAAAAAAACATTACAAAAATGAGTGATGACAAAATACAAAAACTTGACAAAAATTAGAGATGACAAAAAAAATATTTTACAAAAAGGAGTGATGACAAAAAACGAAAACTTGACAAAAAGGAGTGATGACAAAAAAGGACTTTACAAAAAGGAGTGATAAAAAAAAGAAAAAATTACAAAAATGAGTGATGACAAAAATACAAAAACTTTACAGAAATGGGTGATGACAAAAAAAATATATTTTACAAAAAGGAGTGATGACAAGAAACGAAAACTTTACAAAAAGGAGTGATGACAAAAAAAAAAAACATTACAAAAAGGAGTGACAAAAAACGAAAACTTGGTCAAAAGTAGTAATGAAAAAAAAAAACATGCTTTACAAATATGAGTGATGACAATAGACAAAAACTTAACAAAAATGATAGACGACAAAATAAGCAAAAGCACCTTTTTTTTGTAACCGTATTTTCTAAGCCACGAGATGACAAATACGGGCAATAAAACAAGTAATAACGACAAAACATTATTAGTGGTAATAAGGCTGTTTCCAGACAATAATAGGGCATTTTTTACTGAGTAAAAGAGTCAATGATAATCCTTTGTTAAATGATGCGTATATAAAGTACCAAAACCATTATTAAAGGGAATAAGCCTCTTTTCAGGTAATAATAATTAAGCACTTTTGCAGAGGAAAAGGTCTCTTATGTTCCGGTGTAAAATAATAATAATAATAATAATAATAAATAATATAACTAATAATATAATAATAAAATAATAATAATAATAATAATAAAGTTGATAAAATAAATAATAATAATAATAATATAATATAATAATAATAATAAAATATAAAAGTTTGATACAATAATAATAATAATAATAAAGTTGGCATCAGATACCAGGTGAATTTAACAGGCGTAAACACGAGAATAAATTATAACTAAACGAAAATGGCAAACACTTTAAGCTTTCGCTTACTCGGGGAGTAAGCCTACAAACTACTTTTGTTGTTGTTGTTGTTGTTTTTTCTGGTTGGAGGTGTAGGAAAGCCCTAAGGAAAAGCCTAAAAAGGTTCTGAAAAAGGTGTTTCGCGTCGAGTTAAAAAGACTACAGGAATTTTAGGGTAAAATATTTATGATTTATTTACGAGAATGAAAATGTAAAAATGAATAATGTGCATATTTAAAACAGTAAAGAAAAATTCATTTCTAATAAAGTATAGCGTATTGATCTTTATTTTCGTTGGTGAAACAACGCTCTATTTGACCGTAGATTTTAAAACGTTTTAATTTACGTTAAGTTAGGAATATATGTTTGTATGCTTACAACTTATGCGTGAGGGGAAAATCCCGAGTAAGCTGCAGGTAGGATCGCGCCTTTTTTTTAATCTTTACACTAGAAACCTCTACACATGTATGAGCGCAAACGTATTTTGAAAGGAGAATGAAACTCCTTAGCTCTACTTTTCTCAACGAAGGAAAGAAGTGGTTTAGAATTATACAAACTGAAAATGAGCTCTATGCATAATGGTATACATTACTTCCCTCGAAATAAAAACAATTTATTACTCACCCAGTTTATGAAATTTATTTAGTGAGATTTATTCGAAAGGTTTAAGCAGCATTTATGAAATACATGCATGATACATAACCTGCATTTCTTCAGAAATAGAGTGAGTATTTTTCGCGCGTTTACGGAAAACATCTACTGACATTTAAAGAATATAATGGATATATTCCCCCCCCCCCCCCCAAAAAAAAAAAAAAAATATCACCCAAGTTTATGAAATGTATTTAATGAGATTTATACGAAAGGTTCAGCAGCATTTATGAAATACCTGCATTATGTATAACCTGCATTCCTTTAGAAATAGAATGAGTATTTTTCGCGCGTTTACGGAAAACATCTACTGACATTTAAAGAATATACATAGAATATATTCACATTATAAATAAAGAATGTATCATTCACGTCGCTAGAATGAATTTATCGCATGTAGAGAATATATTTATTTGCACTTAAGGAATATACTTCTTCTAAAAGCACATTTATTCTCTCTCTCTCTCTCTCTCTCTCTCTCTCTCTCTCTCCTCTCTCTCTCTATCTCTCTCTCTATCTATATATATATATATATATATATATATACATATATATATATTATAAATAATATACATATATATTATACATAAATATGTATACTATAAATTATATATGTTATATATATATATATATTCAAACTGAATTCTTCAGTAACCGAGAAATCAACTATCGACACTCTCATTCGCGTGGTTAATAAATGTTAAAAGCATTATTATTAACAATATATTACATCTAAGTATTCATGAAGTAATAATGTTATAATTACCGCTCAAATTTAATATTATTATCTAGGTATCTATAGCATCATCGTACTAAAGGAAACGTAAGGAAAATTTATAACTGCGCAAGAGGCGATAAGCATATTTCTAATAAATATATTTTTGGCACGATTAAAAATTTAGCTGCGCCATAAAGTAGTACATTATTTAACCGAATAAATATATTCAGAGCTGCAAGTACCTACACATTACCTATGCAAAGGTAAATACATCGTAGATATTCAAATCAATGCAATCCACGGACTCAAAGCCGTATATTCCAGGGATACGAATAAATATATTCTATGAATTGAAACATACATATTCTGCTTATTCTAATAAATATATCTAAAAATATATACTCTACTAAGATGCGTAAAAATTAAATTGAATTTAGTCATACAATCACATCAAAAGTTAAATGTATTCCGCACTGCAATCATATCCTTTAAATGGCAAAATATATTTAACGAAAATGGGAAAAAATATATTTCCCATCTTGAAGAAAGTGATTCACTCATACGTAGAAATACATCCTATAAACACAATAAAATATATTACGATGAAAGTTATGCTCTCATATTTAGAGTAAATATATTCTTTAACGCGACCACTCTCTATACGCAACAAAATACATTTACAGAGAACGATCACAATATATTTCCTATCACGAAGCAAGTAACATTTAGAGTAAATACATTACATAAAGTGACCACTTCCTATACGCATCAAAATGCATTTCACCAAAACGAAAAAAATGTATTTCCCAATTCTCGTAGCAAGTCATTCACTCACGTAGAAAAATATCCCATAATTATACCAATAAATATATCCCATAACGCGACCACTTTCCTACAGATCAGAATATATTTCACCAAAACGAAACAATGTATTTCTCATTTCTCGAAGAAAGCGATTCATTCACGCGTAGAAACATATCCTATAGCCACCAATAAACACATTCCATAAATGGGGAAGGAAGTTGTAAAATCATATCTGTAGTAAATACATCCCATAAAGCGACCACTTTCTACAAATATAAAAATATATTTCACGAAAACAAATGTATTTTCCACCTCGAAAATGTCCCACTCACACGCGCAAACATATCCTATAACCCCCAATAAACACATTCCATAACGAGGCGAATACTTTCTACACACATCAAAATATGTTTCACATAAACAAAACAAAAAATTGTATTCTAAAAACATACTCCATAACGCTACTAATTTCTACACATCTCAAAATATATTTCACAAAAAAATTTATTTTATAAACATATTCTATACGCGACTACTTTCTACACATATCAAAATATATTTCACAAAAAAACGTATTTTATAAACATATTCCATAACGCGACTTCTGTATACACACATCAAAATACATTTCACAAAAACAAAAAATGTATTTTATAAACATATTCCATAACACGACATCAAAATATTCTTCACGAAAACAAAAACAAAACCAAAATAAAACAAAATGTATTTCCCACCTCGAAAATGTCCCTCTCACATCGCACAAACATATCCTAGAACCACCAATAAACAAATTCCATAAAAGGCGGGAAAAACACGCGCGCATTCTTTCTGTCGGTGCTGGGCGCGAAACGGCAAAATCTTACCAAATGATGGTGCCGCTTCCGGTCGCAGGAGATTTTACAACGGGTATGATACGAAGTCGGACGGGCAACAAAACCGTTCATGTTATTCTTGCTGTTTCTGTTTTTGTTTCTTATTGTAAAAGTCACTATCTACGGATTTGCCGACACTAACAACGGATAAATACAAAACTTACAATATTCTTTCATTTTCGATTCTGTCGCTTTTATTATTTTACTTTCTGTTAATTGATGTTCATACTCTTTCTCATCTTTCCTTCTTTCTCTCTCGACGAAAGGACGCCTTTCTCTGCTAAAGCTTTCTAACGAAAGTCAATGGTCTCTGAGTTACTCCACTGCTATCATGTTATTATTATTATTATTATTAATTATTATTATTAGTTATTATTATTATTATTTATCATCATATTTAAACAGAAAACTGCCCCTTTCTCAGAAATGGGAGAAATCTGAAGTAGGAGAGAGAGAGAGAGAGAGAGAGAGAGAGAGAGAGAGAGCTCTGCCGTTCTACGGCCATCGCATAAATATCAGGCAGCTGCTTTGAGAGAAATAATAATAATAATAATAATAATAATAATAATAATAATAATAATAATAATAATAATAATAATAAAAGAATCCGTGTAAAAATACGCTTCTTCTTGAGAACAAGGTAAACCGTTTTGATGATGATGATAATAATAATAATAATAATAATAATAATAATAATAATAATAATAATAATAATAATAATAATTTTTTAAACCACATACCGCCGATCTTAGAAAGGAAAAAAAACGAGCAGTTAAAATATAATCAACGAAGGAAATCAACCATTTCATAAGGTTAATAATAACAAATCAAGACAGAAACCAAAAAGGAGTAACCCTCTCAGTAGATAAAAAATAAAAATAACAATAATACAGAGGAAATAACTACCTCACCAGGCAAAAATATTAACGGAGGAGAGAGAGTCGAAGGAGGACGTATAATAATAATAACCATTCCAGACCGGAAAATGCACAGGAAGCGTTGTTCATGAGACAAAGCGGCAGCATTAATTAAATTCCCGCGTACGGAAAAAGAAAATAAGATAGCCCTTAAATTATTCCACCAAAGTTAAGGCAAGAGCTATACGGGACATTTTTTTTTTTGGTATCTTGTGCCGGCTGTGTCGGTCGGTATATATATAGGTTTGAAAAAGTAGATGTCAGAATTCATTTTTTCTCTCTCTCTCTTTCTCTCTCTCTATCTCTCTCTCTCTCTCTCCCTCTCTCGATCTCTCTCTCTCTCTCTTCTCTCTCTAATATATATATATATATATATATATATATATATATTTATATATATATATATATATATATATATATATATAAAAGAACACACAAATATACTGCGTATATATTCGCACAAAATCCACGATACATACATACATATATATATATATAGTATATATATATATATATATATATATATATATATATGTATATATATATATATACTATATATATATATATATATATATATATATATATCACAGCCACTTAAGTGTTAAAAGTTCTTATCAGCGACATCCATAAACACATATACATGCACCCACAACACACAAACATGAAGCAAAAACAATCAGCCTCACAAACACACAACACTTACAGCCTATAAAACAAACGGCCAGAGAGAGAGAGAGAGAGAGAGAGAGAGAGAGGAGAGAGAGAGAGAGAGAGAGAGAGAGAGAAATCAAGAATTACGAAAATCATCTTTAAACAATATTCCACGACGCAAAAAAAAAATAAATAAATAAATAAATAAAACTAAAGAAAGCGCTGCTCCTCTCTCTCTTATGTTTACGGAGAGCGAAAAGAGGAAGGAGATGGTTAGGGGGGCGGGGGCGAGGGAGGGGGCGCATGAGTGGGGGGAGGGGGAGGGGTTGGTCTTCATAATGAAAGTTGAAAGAGGTGCCTGAACTGGGGCCTTCGTAAAAAAAAAAAAAAAAAAAAAAAAAAAAAAAAAAAAAAAAAAAAAAAACAGGACGTGATATTAAATTCCTCACGACTTGAGGTCCTTCGCAGCAGCCGTCGGCTTCTGGTGTAATACGCGTATTCCGCGAATTTCCGCGAATCGTATTTTGTGGATGATGATGATGACGATGACGGTATGCGGCCGTATATATATATATACCGTAATCGAAAGCCACTGAGTTCTACAGCTTTTATCCCGTGAATGAAATAACTAGTTGATTTCGGAAAGGACTTCGCATATGTGGGATACGTGAAGATATAATTGGACACGCGATAAAAGAGATCGTTCTCTTCGATTCTATAGCTCTTTATTATCTACGTGAACGTATGAAAACGAGCACGCATGCACGTTCATTAACGTACATACTTTATACATTCGGCCGGGATGTAAGGCAGAAATTATAAAAATATATATATAGTATATAAACTATATATAAAATATGAATATTGTTTCATTCGTGGCTCAAGAATAACAATCCATCTTTCTATCTATACGAAAGTGTAAAAGTGTAAATACATACACGTACACACCACACATATATATATATATATATATATAATATATATATATATATATATATATATATATAATATATATATATATATATATATATATATATATATATATATATATATATATATATATATATAGAGAGAGAGAGAGAGAAGAGAGAGAGAGAGAGAGAGAGAGAGAATCCCAGGTAAGTTTTAATGTCCAATCTCTGTTCCCCACCGCATCGTCTGCGACAGGATGAAAAAGTAAGTAGCCTAACCATTAAGTCGTGTCTTCGCAAAGGGGGATGTGGGGGGAGAATAATAATAATATATCGGCGTTCCTTGATTTTTGACCTTTATGAAAACTGAACAAGACTTATTATTATTATTATTATTATTATTATTATTGTTGTTGTTGTTGTTGTTATTGTTATTATCATTATTATCATCTCAAGGAGAAAAAAAATAATAATAATATATCGGCGTTCCTTGATTTTCGACCTTTATGAAAACTGAACAAGACTTATTATTATCATCATTATTATTACTATTGTTATCAGCATTATTACTCAAAATGGGCACACAAGCGGTACGATATAAATCTAAAGAGCTTAGAATTAGTTAAAAGCGAATGACAGCGTATAGAGAAATATGATAAAAAAAAATAGACGAAAATAGAAATGGCAATAAAAATAAATGAATATTCCTCACTTTGCTTCCTTCCGACTTTCTCTCCCTTCCTTCTATTCGTTTCTTCCCTCAGTTGCGATAGTGACTCAGCGGATGATGACGTAATGAGCTGAATTTCCGACAATGAATGAATATGAATATGATGGACGCCAGGAATATGACGAAAGAAATTCGCCTTAGATAAAGATATTACAAATAATGAAAGAAATTCGTCTTTGATAATAAATATTTTGCAAATGATGAAAGCTATTCGTCTGATAAATATATTACAAATAATGAAAGCTATTCGTCATTGATAAAGATATTACAAATAAATGAAAGAAATTTACGTCTTTGATAATAAACATATTTATTTTGCCAAATGATGAAAGTATTCGTCTGAAATAAACAGAACATTATTACAAATAATGAAAGCTATTCGTCATTGATAAAGATATTACAAATATTGAAAGATATTCGTCTTTAATAAATATATTACAAATAATGAAAGATATTCCTCCGATAAAGACATCACAAATAATGAAAGATATTCGTCTTTGATAAATATACTACAAATAATGAAAGATATTCGTCTTTGATAAATATATTACAAAAAATGAAAGACATCACAAATAATGAAAGATATTCGTCTTTGCTAACAGATATATTACAAATGATGAAAGTCGTTCGTCTGATAAAGACATCACAAATAATGAAAGAAATTTGCCTTCGATAAAGATATTATTACTAATAATGAGGGATTTTCGTCCGCTGAAGACATTATTGATAACGAAAGAGATTCATCTGTGATAAAGATATTCGCCCACCCGTTTATAGGACCCACGAAACACGACCCCACACTACGACTTCGGGATACGTCCAACCACTGTTCCAAGGATGACGACCCTACTTCGAGCACCACCTTAAAAGCACGGAATAACTCACCCTCGACGTGTACTGCTTCTGACACCCCCTTCGGAAGATGGAAGGGGGGGAAAACACGGAGATGGAAAAGACGGGAAAAAGAGAGAGAGAGAGAGAGAGAGAGAGAGAAGAGAGGAGGGCGAGAGTGAGTGAGCGAGCGCGTGGGGCTCTAGAGCCGGAAGTCGCCCTCGACCACCTCCCTCCTTCGGGAGTCAGCAGGAGCGCTTCGCCGTATAGCCGTCGCTAGCGAGAGTGAGTTCCTCCGACGGACGTCCTTAAGATAACTTGACGAAAAGGGGGCACCGCCCCCTCGTCACCTTGCACCAGGGACGAAGCTGATGATGATGATGGCGGTGGTGGTGGTGGTGGTAGTGCCCCTGGGGTACGACGACGGGCGGGCTCCCCTCGGCCCCTTGCCCTGCCCTGCCTGCGGAGGAGTCCCACCCCTGAAAAACCTTTGCCTAAGGCGTCTGATCTTAGGCAACAAATCAAATCTCGGAAGTGCCTATCACATTTGCTCCCCCTAATGAGGCCAGAGCCGGCGGTAATTAAGCGCGAATTTGCAAAATACGCCCGTAATGGGCCTCACTTACCGATGGACGTGGGCGCCAAGGCAGTCAGCATGTCGTCCTTCGGCCTAGGGGACACTCCCGCGTCGGATGATCCACTCTTTCAACCTTTCGGTAATGAAAACAGCGCTGCTGAGTCTGATTACCTCGAATATGAAGTAATATGGCCAGCAGACAGCATCTAAATGGAGATTTCCCAATACTAACTTTCCTTGTTAAACCTATCTCCTCTTGTTAGGGCCGGAGGCGCATTGGGCGAACCCTCCCCGCCAATCATCGTTCGCCCTTCCCGCTTCGGGGCGGGGCCGCCGGCCGGCGCCCCGCCCCCTCGCCGCCCCACCGGCCAATAGCAGCGCCGGGAAGGCCACACGAAGAATAATCTGTGTGCAAATTGAAGGTAATGCACAATACTACCATACAATTGAAGGGATTGTGAAAGGAAATATCTCCGATGCCGGCAGAGGGCCCGCCGATGCCGTAAGGGAAGGCGGTCGGTCGGCGCCCTTCCCTTCCCTCCGGGCGGGGGCCAGGTTCGCGCTAAGATGCACGAGGCGGAAGCGCCGGAAAAAAAGGGCGCGAAATGCACGAGAAATGAATGCTCTCGAAAGGCAAGCGCTGCTGCCTCCCGCCGAAGCCCTCTCTCTCTCTCTTTCTCTCCCTCTCTCTCTCTCCTCTGGTTGGGACCGACAGAGGGCCTGTGCGTGTGCGCGCGTGTGTGTGTGTGTGTCAGAGAGAGAGAGAAAGGGAGATGGTGGTCCAAGCGAACGAAAGAGGGGAGAGAGAGAGAGAGAAAGCAGGCGAATGGATATGGGAGAGAGAGAGAGAGCGAAGAGAGACAATGAAAATGAAATGGGGAGAGAGAGAGAGAGAGAGAGAGAGGGTGGGGGGATAAAAGAACAGAAATGGAACAGAGAGATAGAGAAAACAAATTAACGATCAGAAATGGAAGAGAGAGAGAGAACAGAAATGGAACAGAGAGAGAGAGGGGGGGGGGGGAAAACGAACAGAAATGACAGAGGAGAAGGGGGGGGGGTGGGGGGGGAATAAACGAACAGAAATGGAACAGAGAGAGAGAGAGAGAGAGAAACAAACGGACAGAAATGGAAGAGAGAGAGAAAGAGAACAGAGAGAGAGAGAAGAACAGAAATGAAACAGAGAGAGAGAGAACAAACGGACAGAAATGGAAGAGAGAGAAAGAACGAAATGAAACAGAGAGAGAGAAGAAAGAAAACACGGACAGAGAGAGAGACAAATGGAACAGAGAGAAGAGAGAACAGACGGACAGAAAGAAGACAAGAAAGAGAGAAGGAGAGAAGAGAGAAAGAACAGAAAGAAAAGCTAAACGAAGGAGAGAGAGAGAACAAACGGACAGAAATGGAACAGAGAGAGAGAGAGAACAGAGAGAGAGAGAGAGAAAGAACAGAAATGAAACAGAGAAGAGAGAACAAACGAACAGAAATGGAACAGAGAAAGAGAGAGACTCCCCCAACCACCACCACCGCCACCACCAGGAATGGATATTGAAAACTGGACCCAAAGCCAATACACGAAAATTTTCCAATAGCTTTGGTTCATTAGTCGCGAAAAAGATTATTGAAAATTGATTTGAAATTACGTGCCGCCCTCTTTTATGGCAGGAAGGTAGACAGGTTATGGGGGGGTGGGTAGCAGGAAATAGGGAGGGGGGCTAGGACCCCCTATTAAAAAAAAAAAAAAAATTAAAAAAAAAAAAAAAAAGTTTGCATTCGACCAAGCGTTATCAGAGGCCCCAAATATATATATAAAAGGAACCAAATGGTCCATCCACTCGCGGCCCCCTTTTGTAATATATGACAAATACTATATACTTCATATTTCATAATATTTCAACGCATCCAAACAGCGATGGAATTGGTGTATATTATGATATTCCCCAGGGGGACCAAACTCAATATTCGTCGGAGCAAATTTCTATTGCATATTTTAATGGGGGGGGGGGGGGGCAATATACACATTTCGGAAACTATGCACAAGGATATATTAGTTTTTAGCCAAGATTGGACAGCTATAATCTATATATATTCACTGCATACAACAATATCGCACTGTTAAACCATATGGGAGTGAATTAATTTCTATAGTGAAGAATGAACTATACAGAAACTATCAAACATTGCTATAGAAGCAGTCATTATAGTTTTTTGGTTAAGATTGAAAAGCTATAATCTATGCATAGAAATATATACAAACTATACGACAAGCATTGCTATAGAAGCAGCCATTAGCATTAACATCACTCATAAAAAGCTCATAATAGCATGATGTAAATACACATACACACACACACACTTTTGACTTTTTTTTTTTTTTGTACAAATATATTTCTAATCTATATGCATATCTATATATATATATATATATATATATATATATATATATATATATATATATATACATATATATTTATATGCACACCACTGTGAATTTCGCCACCATTACTATTACAGCTATTTATTCAGCAGAGATAAATGTGCATATATAATGACTAATATTGCTACTTCCAATAGCAATGTCAGTAGCCAGTTCCTCCCTCACCCTCTATCGATTCATGTCACAATTACTAAAGTTGATTTACTATCAACGACGTCAGTAGTCTATTTCTTCCATCAGCTACTATTCCTATTCTCTGCTACTGGAAGTATTACTACTATTATTAGGACACTTATATTTTCAATAACAGTTCCATGAGATTTGAGGATTAATTTATTAGTAGGACCGTCGCTACTTGGATACTACTGGCACTAACAGTGATGGCAGTACCGGCTACTGCCATCATCACCAACATCATAATCATAATCTAGACTCCTAGAGCAATATGTTGGCTACTTAATATTGATACACCAAAGGCCACTAGAATAATACCGGTATTAATAGCGATGACAGTACCCGCTACTGCCATTACCAACATCATAATCATAAGCCCACCTGTACTGAATACCAACATCATAATCAAGGCCCTACCAGCTACTGCCATTACGAAACTCATAAACATACATACTCCCCCCGTACTGACATTACTAACATCATAATCATAAGCCTACCTACGTAGTATGCCATTACCAACATCATATCTCATACTTACACCTTTAACTGCCATTAACCAACATCATATCATAGTCCAGCCTTACTGCCATTATCCACATCATAATCATAGTCCCCACCTGTACTGCCATTACCAACATCATAATCATACTCCACCTGTACTGACATTACCAACATCATAATCATAGTCCACCTGTACTGACATTACCAACATCATAATCATATGTCCACCTGTATGCCATTACCAACACTCATAACTAGTCCACCTGTACTGCCATTACTCAACATCAAACCATAGTCCACCTGTACGCCATTACAACATCAGATTCTACTTCACCTGTACTGGCCATTACAAACATCATATTCATACTTCACCTTACTGCCATTACCAACATCATAATCATAGTCCCCTGTACTGCCATTTACCAACATCATAACCATAGTCCACCTGTACTGCCATTCAAACATCATAACCATAGTCCCACCTGTACTGCCATTACCAACTCATATTTCATACTTCCCCTGTACTGCCATTACCAACATCCAATAAGCATAGTCACCTGTACTGCCATTACCAACTCATCATCAGTAGTCCGCTGGTACTGCCATTACCAACATCATAATCATAGTCCACCTGTACGCCATTACCAACATCATAATCATAGTCCACCCTGTATCTCTGGCCATTACTCAACATCCATAACCATAGTCCCCTGTACTGCCATTATTACCACATCATATTCATACGTCACCTTCCTGCCATTACCACATCATATTCATAACTTCACACTTGACTGCCCATTACCAACATCATATCATAAGCCTCCTTATACTGCCCTTACCAACATCAAATCTAGTCCACCTGTACTTACTGCCATTACCCAACTCATAACCTATTCCACCTTTACTGCCATTACCACATCATAATCATAGTCCACCTGTACTTGCCATTACCAACATCATAATCATAGTCACCCTGTACTGCCATTACCAACTCATAATCATAGTCCCTCTTTCTGGCCATCTTACCAACATCATAACCATAGTCCACCTGTACTGCCATTACCAACACTGCATATTCATACTTCCCTGTAACTGCCATTAACAACATCATATTCATACTTCACCTTAGGCTGCCATTACCACATCGTAATCTAGTCCACCTGTACTGTGCCATTACCGAACATCATACCATATCCACCTGTAACTGCCATTACCCACATTCATAACCATGTCACCTGTACGCCATTACCAACATCATAAGTCATACTTCACCTGTACTGCCATTACCAACATCATAATCATAGTCCACCTGTACTGAATACCAACATCATAATTAAAAGCATACCTGTACCTTCACATACCACCTCAATAATCAGACATACACCCTACTGATTACCAACATCATAATCCAATAACTCCACCTGGTTTAACTGACATTAACAACCCCATCCATAATCATAATCCTACTACTACTGCCATTACCAACACATAATCATATTCCAGCTGTTACCTCTGCAAATACCCACATCCAAATCATAACTTCCACCTGTACGGACCTTACCACACATAATCATAAGTAACCCTACTACCTTCCTTTAACCAACATAAATCATAAGCCTACCCTACTACTGCCATACCAACTCCATAATATACCTACTCCCACCTGTTACTGCGCATTCCACTCATAAATCATAAGCCTAACCTACTACTTGCCATTAACCAACTCATAATCCTACTCCACCTTGTCTGCCACTCACATCATTAATCCAAATTAGTCCACCTGTACTGCCATTACCAACATCATAATCTAGTCACTTGTACTGACATTACCAACATCATAATCATAATTTCCTACTACTACTGCCATTACCAACATCATAATCATAGTCCACCTGTACTGACATTACCAACATCATAATCATACTCATTCCTGTACTGACATTACCAACATCATAATCATAGTCCACCTGTACTGCCATTACCACATCATAATCATAGTCCACCTGTACTGCCATTACCAAACATCATAATCCCAGTAGGCCACTGTTACTGACATTACCACATCATAATCATAAGCCTACCTTACTAACTGCCATTACCAACATCATAATCAATACTCCACCTGTACTGCCATTACCAACATCATAATCATCTCAACCTGTACTGACATTACCAACATCAATAATTCATAGTCCACCTGTACCTGCCTACTACACATCATAATCATAGTCCACCTGTACTGTCAATACCACATCATAATCATAGTCCACCTGTACTGCCATTACCAACATCATAATCATAGTCCACTTGTACTGACATTACCAACATCATAATCATAAGCCTACCTACTACTGCCATTACCAACATCATAATCATACTCCACCTGTACTGCCATTACCAACATCATAATCATACTCCACCTGTACTGACATTACCAACATCATAATCATACTCAACCTGTACTGCCATTACCAACATCATAATCATAGTCCACCTGTACTGCCATTGGCAACATCATAATCATAGTTCACCTGTACTGCCATTATACCAACATCATATAAACACATAGTCCACTTGTACTGACATTACCAACATCATAATCATAAGCCTACCTACTACTGCCATTACCAACATCATAATCATACTCCACCTGTACTGCCATACCACATCATAAATCATACTCAACCTGTACTGACATTACCAACATCATAATCATAGTTCACCTGTACTACCATTACCAACATCATAATCATAGTGCCACCTGTACTGCCATACCAAACATCAGATTCCTATCCCCTGTACTGCCAACCAACATCATAATCATAGTTCACCTGTACTGCCATTACCAACATCATAATCATAGTTCACCTGTACGCCATTACCAACATCATAATCATAGTTCACCTGTACTGACATTACCAACATCATAATCATAGCCCACTACCTACTTACTGCCAGTACAACATCCAATGAACATACCAACCACCTGCTTCCTTCCATAACAACCATCATCCATCAAATACTCCACCTGTACTGCCATTACCAACATCATAATCATACGTCCCTCACCTGTACCTGCCATTACCAAACACTCATATCATAGTCCCACCTGTACCTGACCATTACCAACATCATAATCATAGTCCACCTGTACTGCCATTACCACATGCAAAAAACATAATCATAGTCCACCTGTACTGCCATTACCAACATCATAATCATAGTCCACCTGTACTGCCAATACCCAACATCATAATCATATCCACCTGTCTGCCATTCCACATCATAACATAGTCCCTTGACTGCCATTACCACATCATAATCATAGTCCACTGTACTGCCATTCCAACATCATAATCATAAGTCCACCTACTGACTAACCACCATGATAATCATAAGCCTACCTTACCTACTATCCATACCAACCTCATAGTCATACTCCACCTGTACTGACACTAACATCATAATCATAGTCCACCTGTACTGCCATTTTACCAACATCATAATCATAGTCCACCTTTGTACTGCCACTTATTAACCATCATAAATCTAGTACCCCCTGTATGCCATAGCCAACATCCATAAGCATCCTCCACTGTACTGCATTACCAAACAATCATAATCATACTCCACCTGTACTGCCATTACCTAACATCCATAATCATATCCACCACTGATACCACATCATAATCATAGTCCACCTGTACTGCCATTACCAACATCATAATCATAGTCCCACCTGTACTGCCATTACCAACAATCATAATCATAGTCCACCTGTACTGCCATTACCAACATCATAATCATAGGGCACCTGTAACTGCATTACCAACATCATAATCATATCCCACCTGTACTGACATTACAAACATCATAATCATAGTCCACCTGTACTGCCATTACCAACATCATAATCATACTCACCTGTACTGACCATTACCAACATCATAATCATAGTCCAACCTGTACTTGCCATTACCAACATCATAATCATACTCACCTGTACTGCCATTACCACATCATAATCATAGTCCACCTGTACTGCCACTAACCAACATCATAATCCATACTCCACTCTGTACTGACATTACCAACATCATAATCATAGTCCGACCTGTACTGCCATTACCAACATCATAATCATACTCCAACCTGTACTGCATTACCAACATCATAATCATAGTCCACCTGTACTGCCATTACCAACATCATAATCATACTCCACCTGTACTGACATTACCAACATCATAATCATAGTCCACCTGTACTGCCATTACCAACATCATAATCATAACTCACTGTACTGCCATTACCAAAACCCATAATCATATCCACCTGTACTGACATACCACCATCCATAATCTGTCACCTGTACTGCCATTACCACATCATAATCATACTCAACCTGTACTGACATTACCAACATCATCATCATAGTCCACCTGTACTGCCCATTACCAACATCATAATCATAGTCCACCTGTACTGGACATTACCAACATCATAATCATATTCACCTGTACTGCCATTACCAACATCATAATCATAGTCCACCTGTACTGCCATTACCAACATCATAATCATACCTCCACCTGTACTGCCCTTACCACTCATAATCCATACTCCACCTTTACTTTACATTACCAACATCATAATATAGTCCCACCTGTAACTGCCATTACCAACATCATAATCATAGTCCCACCTGTACTGCCATTACCAACCATCATAATCATACTCACCTGTACTGACCATTACCAACATCATAATCATAGTCCACCTGTACTCCGCCATTACCAACATACAATAATCATACTCAACCTTGTACTGCCATTACCAACATCATAATCATAGTCCACCTTGTACTGCCATTACCAACTTCATAAATCATACTCCCACCTGTACTGCCATTACCAACATCATAATCATACCCCCCTGTACTGCCATACCAACATCATAATCATAGC
Organism: Macrobrachium nipponense; assembly: GCF_015104395.2. Classification (NCBI taxonomy): domain Eukaryota; kingdom Metazoa; phylum Arthropoda; class Malacostraca; order Decapoda; family Palaemonidae; genus Macrobrachium; species Macrobrachium nipponense. The sequence goes on along the minus strand of NC_087208.1, from coordinate 40,163,137 downwards.
CCAACTTACTTACTGCCATTCCACATCTAATCATACCCACCGTACTGCCATTACCAACATCATAATCATAGTCCACCTGTACTGCCACTTAACCAACATCATAATCGATCCCACCTGTACTGCCAACCAAATCATAATCATAGTCCACCTGTTACTGCCATTACCCACATCATCATAACTCAACCTTTACTGACACAAACCAAATCATAATCATAGTTCACCTGTACTACCATTACCAACATCATAATCATAGTTCACCTGTACTGACATTACCAACATCATAATCATAGTTCACCTGTACTGCCATTACCAACATCATAATCATAGTCCACCTGTACTGCCATTACCAACATCATAATCATACTCCCGGCCTGACTGCCCATTACCAACATCATAATCAATACTAAACCTGTACGACCATTACCAACATCATAATCATAGTCCACCTGTACTGCCATTAACCACCATCATAATCAATAGTTCCACCTGTACTGACCATTACCAACATCATAATCATAGTCCACCTGTACGCCATTACCAACATCATAATCATACTCAACCTGTACTGCCATTACCAAACATCAATAATCATAGTCCACCTGTACTTGCCATTACCACATCATAATCATACTCAACCTGTACATGCCATTACCAAACATCATCAATCATAGTCCACCTGTACTGCCATTACCAACATCATAATCATAGTCCACCTGTGCTGACCAATACCACATCATCAATCATAGTCCACCTGTACTGCCACTGTCCAACCATCATAATCATAGTCCACCTGTACTGCCATTACCAAACATCATAATCATACTCCACCTGTACTGCCATTACCAACATCATAATCATACTCACCCTGTACTGACATTACCAACATCATCAATCAAGTCCACCTGTACTGCCATTACCACATGGGACATATCTACTCACCTGTACCTGCCATACCAACATCATAATCAGTACCTCAAACTGTACTGGACATTACCAACATCATAATTCATAGTCCACCTGTACTGCCATTACCAACATCATATCATACCGTCACTGCCTACTGCCATTAGAACATCAATAATCCATAGTCTGTACTGCCATTACCAACATCATAATCATAGTCCACCTGTACTGACCATTTACCAACATCATAATCATAGTCCCACCTGTACTGCCACTACCAACATCATAATCATAGTCCACCTGTACTTGCCATTACCAAACATCATAATCATAGTCCACCTGTATCTGACAATTACCAACATCATAATCATAGTCCACCTGTACTGAACATTACCAACATCATAAATTCATAAGTCCACCTGTACTGCCATTACCACATCATAATCATAGTCACCTGTACTGACCGCCAAATTACCAACATCATATCATATCATGTCCACCTGTACTGCCATTACCAACATCATAAGTCACCTGGGGTACTCCAACGACATGTCCACTGTACTGCCATTACCAACATCATAATCATAACTCACCTGTACTGCCACTACCAACATCATATCATAGTCCACCTGTACTAGCCATTACCAACATCATAATCATAGTCCACCTGTACTGACATAAACCACATCATAAATCATAGTCCACCTGTACTGCCATTACCAACATCATAATCATAGTCCACCTGTACTGCCATTACCAAACATCATAATCATAGTAACCTGTACTGCCATTTAACCAACATCATAATCATACTCCACCTGTACTGCCATTACCACGGTCCAACTAATCATACTCAACCTACTGACTAACCAAACATCATAATCATAGTACCCTGCACCCTGTAGCTAAGTCATGTACTGGCACCAATAATAATCATAGTCACCTGTACTGAACATTACCGAACATCATAATCATAGTCCACCTGTACTGCCATTACAACCAATCATAATCATAGTCCACCTGTACTGCCATCAGATTACCAACATCATATCATAGTACCTGCCACCTATAACTGCGCCATTACCAACATAATATCATAGTCCACCTGTACTGCCATTACCAACATCATTCCAAATCATACTCAACCTGTACTGTACATTACCAACATCATCAATCATAGTCCACCTGTACTCCTGTCCATTAACATTCATCATAATCATAGTTCCGACCTCTGTACTGACATTACCAACATCATAATCATAGTACTGCCACCTAGCATAGCCACCTTTACCTGCCAACCTCATAATCATAGTCCACGCTGTACTGCCATTACCGACCAATCATAATCATAGTCCACCTGTAACTGCCATTACCAAACATCATAGTCATACTCAATGTACTGACATTACAACATCATAAATCATAGTCCACCTGTACTGCCATTACCACATCATATCATAGTTTCACCTGTACTGACCATTTTTACCGCATCTAATCATAGTTCACCTTGACTGCCATACCAACATCATAATAATCATAGGTTCAAAGGCCTGTACTGCCATACCAACTTTTGGTCCATTAATCATAGTTCACCTGGACTGCCATTACCAACATCGTAACTCATAGTTCACTGTACTGACATTCCCAGATCATTAATCATAAGTCCACCTGTGCTGACAATTATCAGTATCCATAATATAAGGCCTTACCTGTACTGTCCATTACATCAAAAATCAATATATCGCAATTCATACATGCCAGGCTACCAGCTATTGCCATTACTTAACATGCACAATCAAAGGCCTACCAGCACTAGGCCATACTAACATCGCAATCAAAGACCTACCAGCTACAGCCATTACTACATCGCAATTCACCGACCTACCAGCTACCAAGCCATACTATCGACTTATCAAAGCACTAGGGCCGCCTGCAACAGCCATTGGTACTAACATCGCAATCAAAGGACCTACCAGCTACGCCATTACTAAATCGCAATCAAAGGCTACCAGCTACAGCCCTTTACTACTCGCCAATCAAAGACCTACCAGCCAACCTAACATCGCAATCAAAGGGCCTACCAGGCAACCACCATTAACTACATCGCAATCAAAGACCTACCAGCTACAGCCATTACTAACATCGCAATCAAAGACCTACCAGCTACAGCCATTACTAACATCGCAATCAAAGGCCTACCAGCTACAGCCATTACTAACATCACAATCAAAGGCCTACCAGCTACTGCCATTACTAACATCAACAATAAGGCTACCAGCTATGCCATTACTAACATCGCAATCAAAGGCCTACCTGCTACTGCCATTACTAACATCACAATCAAAGGCCTACCAGCTACTGCCATTACTAACATCGCAATCAAAGGCCTACCAGCTACAGCCATTACTAACATCACAATCAAAGACCTACCAGCTACTGCCATTACTAACATCACAATCAAAGGCCTACCAGCTACTGCCATTACTAACATCACAATCAAAGGCCTACCAGCTACTGCCATTACTAACATCACAATCAAAGGCCTACCAGCTACTGCCATTACTAACACAATCAAAGCCACCTGCTACTGATTATTACACAACAATCAAGACCTACCCCCCCTTGCCTACCTTTTTTGGCCATACTAACATCAAACCATTCAGCCTTATAAATGCCTGGCAGCCATACTAACATCACAATCAAAGGCCTACCAGCTGCTTACAGCCATTACTACAATCACAATCAAACCCCAATCGCCATTATAACTCACAATCAAAGGCCTACTGCTACAGCCATTACTAACATCACAATCAAAGGCTTACAGCTACGCATTACTAACATCACAATCAAAGCCTACAGCCTACAGCCATTTACTAAACTCACAATCAAAGGCCTACCTGCTACAGCCATTACTAACAAAGACCTACCGGCTACAGCCATTACTAACATCACAATCAAAGGCCTACCAGCTACTGCCATTACTAACATCACAATCAAAGGCCTACCTGCTACAGCCATTACTAACATCACAATCAAAGGCCTACCTGCTACTGCCATTACTAACATCACAAGCACAACCATCACAACTGCCACGATCCACAAGCAGAGGCCAAAGCAAAGCCAGAGAGAGAGAGATGAGAGAGAGAGAGAGAGAGAGAGAGAGAGAGAGAGAGCGCACCGGACATAAATTCGCAATATGGAGATAATAATCCGTCCGAACAAGAACGGGCCCCTAATAATCAGTCATTAGGACGGGATTAACGGTGATTAATCGATTAACCGCAGCAGAATCACTGATAATGATTATTTTCCCTCGCTGGAATGAGCGATCATTTAACCATTACTCCTCCTCCTCCTCCTCCCCCGGACGTTTGACTTTTCATAAAATCTGGCGGTGATGACACTACTGGGATTGAGTGCAGGGTAGATGGATGGATGGACTAACACACACACACACACACACACACACACACACACACACACACACACACATATATATATATATAATATATATTTTTCCCCCTATATATATATATATATATATATATTTATATAATATAATGTAGAATCTACTGTTCATTTTTACCAGATACACATATAACTGTAATGGTCACAATGGCCACTTAATAACTTCTCAAATTCTTTGCTCTTTTTTTGGACTACGCTTATCATGGCGCCTTCAATCACTTGGTAGCGGGAAACGAACCCCGCGATACCATAATCACGACGAGGCTTTGTATTGAGAGGTCACTGTGGCTATTACAATTACGCACACGACACACACACACACACACACACACACACACATATATATATATATATATATATATATATATATATATATATACACACACACACATATATATATATATATATATATATATATATATATATATTACCTTTATCACTTACACAATTGTTCTGTGCATTTACACAATTACTAACAGGCCCTTCTTGAAAAATCTGGATGGGTATCAAGCTGAGATATTTATTTATTAAATAAAAAAGTTACCAGCTTTCTTGGATTATAACAGTCCTCATTGTCAAGTCCCGAAAAGCTTGTAACTAACTTTTCTTTCAATATAGTCCGTTGATACTACCCGTATCATAGGTCCTGTCATAATATAATATATATATAATATATATATATATATATATATATATATATATTTAAATATATATATATATATATTAAAGCATTTTCAGAAGAACCGATCAGGATTCATATCCCGTGTTCGTTTGTTTTTATTTATTTTTTAAATATTTTTTAAGCGGTACAGATGCACATATAAATCACGTGTCAGTCCAAATATATATATAAAAAAAATCATAATATGGCTACCTGCGGTAAACGTATACGACTTTGTCGAGACGGCGGAGGTGGGTGGATATCGATTCTAATTACAAACACCCGAGTTCCACTGCGATTTCTAAGGTCGGAATCGCTATCAACTTATACCTCACTTGCTGGCCGAGTCGGCAAAGACGTCACTGAAGTCCTGATTTCTCCTCCGCGCGCTGGTTCGAATCCACGAGAGGACGAAATTATGATCAGCTAACAAATTCCCCTTTGGTTAACATATATATGAAAATATATTCATTCCGAGGTAGGGCGAATATTAAATGACATTTGTAGTTTAATGCGTGTATATGAATCACGGTGATGTGATAAAAATTCATACTCATATATATTATATTTTTCATCGCAGGCAATCCTAACGATGCTCTCGTCTTCAAGGACCACACACACATCCAAACTTTCTGTCTCCTCCGATCGTCGAGGCTAAAACTCTAAAGGGAAAAGATGACAATTGTTCCTGTGCTGTGCCCCGAACTAATGTATGTATGGTATGTATTCTATTTTTTTTTTATTATAATAATAATATATATATATTATATAATCTATATATCTACATTACATACGATATCATCTCTATATACATACAATGTAATATATATCGACATACATACATATATATATATAGTATTATATATATATATATAATATATATATATAATGTATTGGCTGGTAAAACTATTTGGCGGGTGGAAGAGTCCAAAAATAACAAAAAGAAAAAACCTTTTAATTTTATACATAACATCACGTTTTATATATTTAGTGATCAAACTACATATATATATATATATATATATATATATATATATATATATATATATATATATATTTATATAGGTATATATATATATATATAAAGAGAGAGAGAGAGAGAGAGAGAGAGAGAGAGAGAGATATTAACCTTCTGGTTTTAAGCACGTCTTTTTTGGGGTGCGACTGCTAGCCCCATGCCTTCCCCTCCTCCCCTAGCTTCAACAAAATCGCGGAGGTAGAGTAAGGTGCATGAATTGAAAGCACCCGAGTCGTCAATACACGTTCCTCTAACACCTGAGGGTAGCGTCTTAACCACTAGATTACAGGCCACTTTACCTGTGAATGTATAAGCAAGTTACATTTATTGCTTCTATTTTTGTCCGTTTTTTTCTTTTTTTTTACTTTCTGCTTTGTCATTGTGGCGTAATACCAAGCTGGTATTATGCGTGCTCTTTCAAGCAATCCATAGGACAGCTTTTAAACTGGAAATTCGACTGACCTTCAAATATATTATAACTGAGCATCTTGAATATTTCATATTTTCCTATTTGTACAAGTATATTTAACTATACTCTGTTTTTTCCATCTGTCCATCCGCCTGTGGTGTTTGCGTATGGTAACACTGCATCCCGGCCTTTAGATGGTTACATTCAGCTTACATTGAACAATAATAACAATATCCTATTTCGAATATTAACGGTGTAATTCGTATACAGTAAATTATTAAAACACTTTTCAGTTGCAAATGTACACCCAGATATACCTATATTTACCTAAAACTTACACATAGCTACTATCTAAAGCCCGGGACGCGATGTTACCATATGCTAAAAACACACAGGCGGATGGACAGATGGAAAAAAAGAGTATAGTCTATAAGCTCAAGGTACATCATTTTTTTTTTTTTTTGCGTTGCTGGAAAATTTAAATCCACTTATTAATGGTTAATAGCAAAACCTCCGGGCGAGACCTAGAAATGTCTTGTAATAATAATAATAATAATAATAATAATAATATAATAATAATAATAATAATAATAATGTGAAATAAAAGTCCACAATTATATAAAATACCTTATTACTATGTTAAATAGTTTACTAAAATTCATGTGGATTTTTTATTACTCACTGTTTTTCACGAATTGTGAGTTTCTTAGTAGCTAGTAATAATAATAATAATAATAATAATAATAATAATAATAAAATAATAATAATAATAATTTGCCGAAGTAGCTCCAGGACTCATGCAGAAGAGTGTGCTACCAGAAACAGCGCACAGAGTGAGAAAGGTGATGGACTCCTAAGGAGGCAGGATGCGACCCGGAATCCCACACTATAAAACCACCCAGTCGAATAGAGGATGACTGTGATAAGACAAAAAAAAATAAAAAAAATAAATAAATAATAATAATAATAATAAATAATAATAATAATAATAAATAATAATAATAATAATAATATAATAATAATAATAATAAATTGGGAGGGGACACCTTTCAAAAAGTTTTCATCCTAAAACCAAATATCGGACACATGGAATGACGATAAACAGTAATAATCCGTTCTCACTGAGTCTGTTCCATACAAAACCCATAACAACAACAACAACAACAACAATAATAATAACTATTATTATTATTTTTCTGTCAGAATATACTAAAACTGTAAAAGTTCGAAAATATTCAACTGAAAAATCATTATGAATTCCACCGTCTATCGCTTATAATAATAATAATAATAATAATAATAATAATAATAATAATAATAATAATAATAATAATAATAATAATAATAATAATAACAACAACAACAACAACAACAACAACAACAATAATAATAATAATAATATTATTAATAAATAATAATAATAATAATGATAATAATAATAATGATAATAATAATAGTAACAAACTATTGTTTTTATAATTATTATTATTCTGCCGAAATATACGAAAGTATCCCATAAAAATCATATGGACATATTGGTTCCACCTTGTAATGCTTACAAATAATAATAATAATTAAATTAAACTATTGTTTTTATACTTATTATTATTCTGTCGAAATATACGAAAGTATCCCACATAAAAATCATGGTGGATCCCATCTTATAATGCTTACAAATAATAATAATAATAATAATAATAATAATAATAATAATAATAATAATAATAATAGCAACCCGTCCTAGATTCCCTCCCCGGTCGTTAAACAAATGCCGGTGCCGTATTTCCATAGCCATTCTTTCAACCTGCCGCCCTATTATCGATAATCTCATTAGGGAGCCCGCCTTGTGAAGCCGAGTGCCAGCGTTTGCTCATCTAATAGGGAGTCCTTTTTCCATAGTGTTATGTGCTACCTCCACTCCATCGATTCTCTCTCTCTCCTCTCTCTCTCTCTCTCTCTCCATCTCTCTCTCTCTGTCTTTCCCTCTGTTTCTCGTGTGTGTGTCTCTCTCTCTACTGGTGGTTTTGAATCATACATGTAGTCACTGTTTTTCTGTATATTCTCTCTCTTCTCTCTCTCTCTCTCTCTCTCTCTCTCTCTCTCTGTTTCTGCTCTCTGTTTCAGTCCTCCCTCTGTTTCTCTCTCTCTCTCTATACTCCTCTCTCTCCTGCTCTCTGTTCCTCTCCGTTCTTCTCCGCCTGCGATGATAGATGATTGATTGATTACACACGCTACACCTTTCATTTTTCACTATTGCGCCCCCCTCCCCCGCCCCCGTCCCATCCCACGTCTCTACCGGGCCGCTGCTGGTAGGCAATTATTATCATCATCAACCGGCCCAGGTAGGTCTTGCTTGTAATTGTTAGAAGCGTTACGGTATCGCTTTATTGTTTATTCATGTTATTTATCTATTTATTCATTTATTTACTTTTTTTTTTTACGGTATCGCTTTATTGTTTATTCATGTTATTTATCTATTTATTCATTTATTTACTTTTTTTTGTTACGGTATCGCTTTATTGTTTATTCATGTTATTTATCTATTTATTCATTTATTTACTTTTTATATGGACATAACTTATCTGTCCTATCGCGTAAGTTGATGTTCTTACATTGCTGAGGTTTAAGAGGATATTTTGTAGTTTATGAATAACTATTTTCATGTGTACGTAAATTGATCTGGGTATCGTGTGAGCTGAGGTTCTTATATGACTGACCAAACGCGAACTATTTTGTAATTTGATAATAAAACCTATTTTGCCAAGGTTTACAATCAACTATATTACGCTATCACAGCAAAACCCAAAGCCCAAGGTGAACGAACAGATCTGATCGTGGCATCTACAGATCTCAATGGAAATGGAATCTAAAATACGGGCCGAAGGCCAAGCGCCGGGACCTATGAGGTCATTCGGCGCTGGAAAGGAAACTGAGAATTATCAGGAGAAGGCGGAAAGTAAGATGGAAGAAAGAGAATATAAACGGAGGCACAGCAAAAGGAACGAAAGGGGGTTGCAGCTAGGGGCCTTCGAAGGGACGCCGCCAAGAACCTGAAGTAATGCCTACAGCGCATCGCGTGAGGCGCACTGACGGAGACACCTTACACTACGAAGTAACGGCTCGAGCGGCTGTAGTACGGCAATACATCCCTTCGAATTCCGCCTAATCTATACCGTCACTGGTATGATTCCTGTGAGCAAATCGTGACTGCTTTATTACCATTAATAAAATATCAACGTTGTCGTTACATCGAGTGATTAACCTGTTAGTCTTGCATAGATTTTAACTGTTCCTTTATGGTACCTTAAGTAGTACAAAACCAATAGAAGCGATATTAACTACTAAAGCTAATACTACTGCCGAACGTGATATTCCCTTTAAAGATACTCAGAATCTGTGTCATTCCTCAGAAGATACTCAAAATCTGTGTCATTCCTCAAAAGATACTCAGAATCTGTGTCATTCCTCAAAAGATAGTCAAAATCTTGTGTCAGTTCCTTTCAGAAGATACTGAAACAAAATACTGGTTTGATTAGTCCTCAAAAGATACTCAGAATCTGTGTCATTCCTCAAAAAATACTAAAAATGTTTGTCATTCCTCAAAAAGACACTAAAAGTCTCATTCCTCAGAAGATACTCAAAATCTGTGTCATTCCTCAATAAGTTCTCAAAATGTGTGTCATTCCTCAGAAGATACTCAAAATCTGCGTCATTCCTCAAAAAACACTAAAAATGTTTGTCATTCCTCAAAAAGAAGTTACTAAAAGTCTCATTCCTCAGAAGATACTCAAAATCTGTGTCATTCCTCAATAAGTACTCAAAATGTGTGTCATTCCTCAAAAGATACTCAAAATCTGTCATTAAAAGACTCAAAATGTGTGACATTCGTCAAAAGATAATTACTGAAAATGTTCTTAGCGCGGAACTATATATATAAGATGAACTGAAGCGTCCTCACTATATAACCAATGTGACTCAGAACTAAAGTAATTCAGATAAATATAAACGAAGATCAAAGAGAGAGAGAGAGAGAAGTCGTGTTAAAAGAACCAATCCTAATGCAGAGTGTGTAAGCATGTGACTACTCTACATTCTAATAACAAGCATCAATATTAGTCTTTACAGATCAGTCAAAACGGTACTAAATAACTGATACAGTATCTTGGGTTATTCTCAAATTCAAATTCTAGTCTGTATAGATATAATATATAGATATATAAATACATACACATATATACATATGTATATTATATATATATAATATATATATAGATATATATATATATATATATATTTATTTTATTATACATTAAACTAGTGTATTGTGTCAAACGTCATTATTGCGTCATCGCCGAACAAAAGTCTACGGGTAATGAACTCAATGTTTGACTTTCCGTCTCCCAGTTTGTGACTGCTTCTCTCTCTCTTCTCTCTCTCTCTCTCTCTCTTCTCCCTCCTCTCTCTCTCTCTCTCTCTGTCCTTTAAGACTAAAATTATTGGTCCTTTTGTCGGTCACAAAAATAACTACGAATAAGAATTTGACAACATTTTTCATTAGCAGCTAAATGCGGGTTTTTATGAAAAATAACGTAAAAAAAAAATCAGAAGTCGATTTTCTTCTAGCCACAGAGGTTTACAGAATGAATACTGCAGATAATAATAATATAATAATAATAATAATAATAATAATAATAATAATGAAATCACAAAACCAGCGACTTCTCGGTTTCATTTGATCATTTTAGCAATCGTTTCTGGGATGTGGCGCTCTCTCTCCTCTCTCTCTCCCTCATCTCTCTTCCGTTTTTTCTCTCAGTCTCTATCTCTCCTCTCTCTCTCGATTTATCTTCCTCTCTCCTCTCTCTCTCTCTCTATATATAATACTATATTAATATATATATATATATAGATCTTAAAATATACATAATATATCATCTAAAACATAAATATATCATATATATATACATCATCTTTCCATCTGTAATTCAAGAACCAATTATATACCTCGTCGCTCCTTTCATCAGTCACAAAAAATAAATAAACAAATAAACAAAAAATAAAAAATAAATAAACAAATCAGTTAACAGACAGCCACACACATACACACCTGCCTAATTCGGAAAGAGACGGTCGCTCGTAAAGGGTCGCGCGACAGAGATTCTACTAAAATCAAATCCGGATTGGAAATCCGAGGAACGAAGCCCGTTGTAATTTTAAGTGACGTAATCAATGCACGTCTGTTCGGGCTCCCATATAGCACGTCTTTTATCGTTAGCGGCGGCCGTTATCTTTTCCTTACGGGAACTGTGTGCGAGAGGGGGTTATGTACCCACTAGTATAGTAGTTGTTGGTGTTGTTAGTGAATGTTTTTTAGCTGATTATTTTTATTATTATTATAAGTATTAGTAGCAGTAAAATTATTATTATTAATACTGTACGGATAAAAAATCCACACTGATGTGTAAATATATAATTTTAAAATTATTATCATTATTTTTTAAAACAAGACCCTCTTTTAAACAAATTCTGTTGAATAAAATAGCAGAATTCAGCGAATTAATCTTATCTGTTATCTTTTCTTTCAGTCTTATCATTCGCTTTTCTGACTCAGCGATACTTCGCAATAATTGGCCAATATTCATATTGGGGATAATGCTGAAAATACCACATTCAGCATTATCCCCAATACGAATATTGGCCAATTATTGCGAAGTATCGCTGAGTCAGAAAAGCGAGTAATAAGAAAAATAGAAAGGTTAATATATAAGATTAATCCGCTGAATTCTGCCATTTTTATTCAACAGTATTATCATTATTATTATTATTATTTTAAAACAGTAATATATATATATATATATATATATATCTATATATACTATATATATATATATATATATGTATATACTTCTCCGAAAATAATAAAATACACCCATATGAAAATTACAACGCGTGCTTCGAACAAAATTAGGGACACATGAGCTAGCAAAGAGTAAGAAAAAGGAACAAAAAAAGACGAAGGTGAAGAGGAAGAAGAAGACAAAGAAGAGAGGAAGAAGAAGAAGAAAAGGAAGAAAAAGTAAAAAGAATAAAGGAGGAAGAAGATGAAGAGGAAGAAAGAAGAAAAAAGTAAAGGAGGACGACGAAAAAGTAGTAAAAGTAAGAAAAAGAATAAAAAAGAAGAAGAACAAAGAAGAAGAAGGAAGAAGAAAAAAAGAGGAAGACGAGGAGAAAGAAAAAAAAGATGAGGAAAGAGAAGGATAAGAAAAAGAGAAATGGAAAAAAGATGAAGTTAAGAAAAGAAAAAGAAGGAAGGAAACCAAGAGAACAAGAAAAAAGAAAAAGGGAGGAAGAGAAGAAGAAGAAAATGAGGAAGACGAGGAGAAAGGAAAAAGATGAAGTAGAAAAAGAAGAGGAACAAAGGGAAGAACAAAGGGAAAAGGAAAAAAAGAATAGGAACAGAAGGAAGAAGAAAAGGAAGGGAAGAAGAAAGGGAAAAAAAGAAAGGAAAAAAAGATGAGGTTGAAAAGAAAAAGAAGGAAGGGAACAAAGGGAAGAACAAGAAAAAGAATAGGAAGAAGAAGAAGAAGAAGAAGAAGGAAAAGAGGAGGAAGAAAGGAGAATAGACATCCACTGGGTCACGTCTCGCTAACGGCATAGGAGCGCCGCCGTCCCCCCGAAGGATTCCAGTAATTCGACATATCAGTCTGGCTTTCCCTTTCACCCACCCCCTACCCCCTATACCTCCTCCCCCTCCTCCTCCTCCTCTGAAGTAGCAGGGGTTGGGGGGGCTGGTGTGTGGGACTTCGTTCCAGTTACGCTGGAAACCTGGAAGAGAGGTTCTTGGTGTGTCTCCCTTCTTTGACACCTGGTTTTATATATATATATATAAAATGTGTGTGTGTGAGAGAGAGAGAGAGAGAGAGAGAGAGAGAGAGAGAGAGAGAGAGAAGCTCTGCCGAAAGTATATATGCACTTATACCAGACCAAGGAGATAAAAGAGGCAAGCAAACGATAAACTTAAAGAAAAAAAATTCAACTTGGCAAATTCGTTATGAATACATTTATAAACTTCTTGTCCCAGGCTGATGAAAGGGATGGGATTAAAATAAGCTTAGCTATCCGGTAATAAATGGATAAATGAGGAGGATTGAATGTCGACCGTCACTTAGAATCAGTAACAGCTCCGCCAAGAATGAATACGATCGTAAAACAGTCGCAAACGGCTTACGAACAGGAGTTGATGTATTCAAGGTGAAAGGTCCCACGCTTATAAGAAGTGAGGTGGAATCAGAATTAACATTGCTAAATATTAATGCACTCCAATTAGTCCAAAAAAAAAAGTTAAGTCTCTCAAGAGTATATGCATCTATATCTATACATGTCCAAAACCAGGTAAAAGATGTGAGTTAAGTATACTGGCTTAACAAAAGATCAAATACACAATTCTGCTAAGTTCACGCGCTTAATAGCAGACTTCAAAATAAGCTATACCATAAGTCTGTACTCTTGTGGTGGTATCACTCCTTAAAAAAAATAATAATAGTAAAATAAAAAATTTCTGAATGTATTCATAATACACGTTGCTTGTAAACATCAAGCATTACTGTCGAAACAAAAATCATTGACAGTCTGATGTATGTGGCAATGGATTAAGATAACGCACAAACAAGACACAACAAACAAACAAACAAACAAACAAACAAACAAACACAACACACTAGGGTTGGTGGTTGTTTAGAGATGAAGGCCAATTTGTACCAAAACTGGCCGTTACCCAAAGGCAGCGCATAAGCGTTATAGGGTGCTGAAGGGGATATGAGAACTGATCTGGACCTCTGATCTCTGACTAACCAAGAGAGGAAGAAGCAGGAAGAAGGAATGAAAAAAATTAATGAACGAAATAAAACGTTAATACTATATACGTAACATATAGTCAC
>NC_087208.1:40142203-40148241 GCF_015104395.2 Macrobrachium nipponense | reverse complement strand
CAGCTATAAGAAATATAATATATATATTCATGCAGAAAAGAGAAGTATATTATAATATTATATTCATGCAAGAGAGAGAGAGAGATATTCACACACCTTGACATTTGCCTTAGTCAAACAAATCCATTAATTGAATGACACGAGAACTGGCCCGATGTTGGAAGATCGTCCAAATAACCCTAATTGGCAACTGTCCCTATCCTGCGGTTACCAGATAACCCTATTTTTTTTCTGGCATTTAATGCAGTTTTGACATTTCCTGCAACAATTTTTTTTTCCAGAAGAAATGTCACGTTTTTTGTTATTTTCCCGATTGTAATTTGGTTGTTAATGAGGTTAATGAGCTATTGATTGCGTTAGGGGGCGATATGAATATAAATTGAGTTTCAGAAATGCAGAAAACTGCGCTCATGCGAAGGTCACATCTCTTGGAAAATGCATAGACTAGACTGAGTTTGCATTTTGGCAATGACTCACCACATTCATCTTTTTTTATAACAGAAACTGCTGCCCTTCCGTTTACTCGGGGAGTATGCCTACAAACTAATTTGTTGTTGTTGTTGTTCTTATTGTTCTTGCTCTTGTTGGGCCGGGGGGGGGGGGGGGGGGGGGGGTGGGGGGGGGGGGGGGTTTGTTTGGTTAGGATAGGTCTATGGAAGAGTCTGAAAAAAAAAAAAAAAGGCCTATAAAAGGTGTTTCTCGTTGAGTTAAAGATACTGGAATCTTAGATAGGGTATTTATGATTTATTAATAGAATGAAAACGTAAGGAAAATGAATAATTGTTCAACAGTACTGAACAATTATTTTTAATAAGATACAGCTTATCTATTTCAATTTTCTTTAGTGAAACCAACCCTCTATTTGACCGTAGATTTCAGCACGCGCCCCGAGTAAGCTGGAGGTCGGATCAGCCCTTGTTTATTCATAATATATCCAAGGAGAATATCAGATCATGCAAATTAAAGGTTTAGACCAACAGTATTGTCAGTCCCTGTTCTGTACTGGTTACGGGAATGTTGTTCTCTTTTATCTATATGAGACAATTTCGTCTAATCTGGAGCTTCTATGGATGTATGGTATCTATTGATACCTTATAAATTTACTTTATTTATCTATTTTTTTTCGATGCGATACCGGAATAAGTATGTTGATGATGGCACGTTGATGTCATTAGGTCTTTGATAAGATTATATAGTATATGTATAGATATATATATATATATATATATATATATATATATATACTATATATATATATATATATATACGGTACGGAATATATATATATATATATATATATATATATATATATATATATATATATATATATATATATATATATGAAGGTGGGGTATGAATATCATTATGTTTTAGTTTGTCCTGTGATTAGAGAAATAAGAGAGATACCTAAAGCCTACTATTGTAGAAGACTTACCACTTTTAAATTTAATCTGCTCCTCAATACAAGTAGTGCTAGAGAATTGAAAAGACTTGCAAAATTTATTAACCTTATAATGTCTTTATTTTAGATTTAATACTTTCTAGGATTTTCATTATTCTGGTATTATTTTCGATGTATGTACTTTCCTTTGTCAATACCTTTTATGCTTTAAACCTAATGTACTTGCTAAATATATTGTGTACATAAATATAGATGTAATCTATTGGTCTCTTCTTTTTTTGTAGTTTTTGTGTAAAACATATATATTTGTGTAATTTTGTAATTCTCATACCCCGGAAGGGTCGATAGAATAAAATTTGCCTTTGCAAAAATTTGCCTTTGCCTTTGCCTTTGCCCGAAGGTTTTGGATGGTTAAGGCTTCAGAGATATCTCCCTTTGCAGAGTTGTCGAATTTCCTTCATACCTTTATTTTCGATCTACTGTCACAGACCACTTTACCTAGAATATATAATATATATGTGGTAACCCCATATTTCACAACCGTAAGTCAAAATTTTTACAACTAGAGCATCGAATAGATCACAGTTGATATCAATGGGTAATTCAGGTTTTTTACATGTAATTAACATACTAAATAATGCTCTACGTGCTTGAATGACTTGTTCTTAATAACTTTATCCATTTTACCATTATAATTAAAATGTAGTACCAAGGTAAACATAATCATCTACAATTTCAATGCTCTCCTCACCATATTTAAAATTCGGGACATTTCTAACTTTTCCTCTAGAAAATACAACTACTTTAGTTTTTGGAACATTAATTTGAAGTTTCCAAGTATCACAATATTCTTTTACTTTGTCTAAGGCATTTTGTAATTCCTTTGGGATTCAGCCAGCCCCTTACAATAGTATCATCAGCATAAAGTAAAACAAATACGCAAAAACATTTCTATGTCAATACTACTAATTTTTCATTTATTTCCCTTGAACACATATCCATCCATTATACACCCTGCTAAGAGAAGACTCAAAATCATTTAGGTAGATGGCAAAAAGTAATGGGCAAAGATTCTCACCTTGTCTTACAAACAGTATATTCTCTTTTTTCGATGGAGATAGAAATTAACAAGTGAATGTAATACAAAAATATGATCTAGAGTACTATATCCCTCCCTGAAACCAGCCTGCTGATCCTCACCAAGTTGACCAGTGCTCTCAATATAATCAGTCAACCTTTTATTGACACAAGCGGTAAACCAAAAAGCTTCGCTACACAGCTCAGCAGTGTGATACCACCCCTATAGCTATCTGGGTCGTCAGGGGATCCTTTTTTCTTCAAATATGGGTTTTATTATCCCTGATACACCAAATAATATGGAACAATTGAGGAGATCAACACTATGTTGAAAATTTTGCATATCACATTTAGCATACCAATGAGGGCAGTTTTTAAGGAACTCATTTATAATATATCTATACCACATGCTTTTCTACTCTTAAGTTTTTTATTTGAATTTGTATCTCATCTACTGTAAAAACTCTATTTAATTCTTCGTTAACTAACTGGTTAATAATGCTTGGGTCGAAAATATCAGGGTGTTCACTCTCATCTAGGTTCAACAAATTACCTCGATGTTTAGCAAATAATCTCGAAAATGTTTTTAAGTGCAATTTTACAAATCAGCTCACTCTTATCAGTATTCTTTAACAAATCCCAATAATCCTTACTACTACTCTTTTTCTCAGATTTCTAACATTTCTATGGAATTCTTTTCTGAAAGATTTCTTAGCTTTATTAATTATTCTCTTATATGTTTTAGCTCTAGCTTTCAGCTCGTTCTAGCTTCATTTGTTTTGATTTCTTAAGCCTGCTTTTTACTTTCATATATTCAGTTCTTCTTTTACAGAAACAGTTTTGTCAAAACCATGGTTTGCTAACCTTTTTGCAATCCCTAGTTTTAGGTTTATCTCTCAGAGCTGAGAAATCTACTCAGGAAAAAAAGAAGAAAAAACTACTTCTTTTACCCAAAAAGGAAAAACTCCTCTTACCCAAATAGAAAAAACTCCTTCTTTACCCAAAAAGGAAAAACTCCTTTTTTACCCAAATAGAAAAAAACTCCTTCTTTTACCCAAAAAGAAAAAAAACTCCCTCTTTTACCCATAAGGAAAAAACTCCCTTTTTTACCCAAAAGGAAAAAAACTCCCTCTTTTACCCATAAGGAAAAAACTCCCTTTTTTACCCATAAGGAAAAAACTCCCTCTTTTACCCAAAAGGAAAAAACTCCTCTTTTACCATAAGGAAATAAACTCCCTCTTTATCCCCCCCCCCGGAAATCAAATAAAAACTTCCGCTTTTATTACACCCCAAAAAAAGTTCCTTCTTTTATAACCCAAAAAAACCCCCCCCAAAACTCCCTCCCTTTAACCCCCCCCCCACCCCCCCCGCCACCAAAGTAAAAACTCTATCTTTTACCCCCTAAAAAAAAAAAAAAAAAACTAAAAAAAACTCCCTCTTTTACCCAAAAAGAAAACAAAACCTGATAACTTTCTAATTCTATAAACAGAAAATCGAAGAAATAATTAGGAATGAAATCAAGGAGGATTTGAGTCACACCTTCTTCCGAGATGTTGCTTAACCCTTTACAATTCCTATGGTTTAAGATGGCCACAAACTAAATTCTCAGTCGGATAACAGAAAACAAAATAAAGCCATATCATGAATATAATGTAAATATGTAAACGTACCAATAATCACCTCTATTTTTTGCGAAACGAACCGGTAATTCAGCTGCAGGTGTTGAAGAGGGAGGGTCGAGTCGCTCAAAGGATGTCTGCTTTGATAAATTAACTACTGACACTCACACATTTGCACCCGTAACCTCTGGTGACTTGGAACGAACGCCATCTGTTGGCAAGTTAGTTTACTATTCACGAGATATCGACACCTCCCCAATATCTGATGGAAGATAGGTAGAGAGTACACAGGATTCAGGCCAAAGTCCAACCGTTAGGACCTATCAGGTCATTCAGAGCTGTAGAAGGGAAATTGATAGTAAGAACGTGTGTGAAAGGTGTTTAAGGAGGAAAACCTCGAAGCAGTTGCACTAGGAAACAATTGTTAGGAGAGGCTGGAAAATCAGACGGAAGAGAGAGATATGAACGGAGGTACAGTAAGAGGAATGAAAATGAGGTTGCAGCTTAGGGCCTAAGGAAACGACGCAGCAAAGACCCTTAAGGATTGCCTGCAGTGCGCCACGTAAGCTTTGTATTTGAAGGGTTGGAGATGACTTGATTCAGCGAAGCAGAAGTAAATGGGAAAACGCGAAGAATCCAAAGCAAGGAAGATGAGGGGACAAAGCGGGTGAAAAATTGTGTAATCCAGCGACTACTGAATACATTTCATCTTGCGGGAGTTCGAAAAATAATAATAATTTCTTTCGTAACAGTCTGTTAGATCGTATGTACGGACCTGTATCTGGAGTTGTATATATCAAATAGTCATCTGTGAGCAATTTTTAACTATAGTTACTTTGTTTAAGTCGTATTGATTATTGTAGCCAGACTATTTGAACTGGGACCAAAAACCCGGATTTACTTCCTTCTTGTCTAAAATATTCGCGCCAACAACAAGACATTAGATCTACAAAATCTTTAGTCCATAAGTTCATCCATTTAGCAGATTGAATGTTTCAGTGACACCATTCTCTCTTCGTCTCCAGAGCCATCCATCACACGGATAAAACTTTATTGATGAAAACTAAAAGCATAAATCGTTAAACATCATGGTTACCAACGATCAATACCCCGTATTTCATACAAAATGCCCATTTCCACCTTTCATCTTTATACTTTCTGCGAGTTCCCTCTTCCTCTCTCTCCCCTCGTTTATTGTGCAGGCGACTCTGGTTCCCCTCTCAGCGAGGGAAGAAAGGGAAAAGTAGAGGGAGAGCGTCTCCTCTAATAGATATTGATAGCGCATCCGTTCTTTTTTTGGGAGCCATACTTCTCCCATTGGATGTGACGTCACGGAGCGAACCCTTGGCTGTCGGAGGAGTTTGTTTACGACCTTTCCATCGGGATCACAATTCAACTTCGCTCTCTTCGGCCTTTGAGTTCCCCCTTCGTTTTTGTTTGGTACTTTTCATATAGCACCGACAGTAGCCACTACAACAACAACAGCAGCAACAACAAAAACAGCAATAACAATAGCATCTACAACAACAACAACAACATCTACAGCAGCAACAACAACACAATAGCAAGAAAACAAGAATGATACAATTGTTGATGCTTTTATGTTTTGTATTTTATCTTATAATCGTCCCCCTAAATGCGGTTGCTGATTTTAATTATATATTTACTTATACGTTACGAAGGATCAACATTTACTGTAGGTTGTAATTTTCCATTTTGTGTTGGATGACTGAGTTGTTACCTTCAATATAGGTACAAACTTTATCGACAACATTATAGTTATATTCAACGTCGAGAAAATATTGTTAATGGAAGGTTATATTCAACGTGATTTTTGTCGTGTTACCAACCCGGCCTCCCCCCCCCCCCCCCCCCCCTCTCTCTCTCTCTCTCTCTCTCTCTCTCTCTCTCTCTCTCTCTCTCTCTCTCTCTCCAGTCAT
>NC_087208.1:40127203-40139703 GCF_015104395.2 Macrobrachium nipponense | reverse complement strand
ATATATATATATATATATATATATATATATATATATATATATATATATATATATATATGCAGAAGCCAGGTACTATGTCGTACCTCTAAGTAAATGGGGATACAATCCACAATGAAGTAAAATCCTCTTGTAGTTTAAAATATGGTCTTGTTCACTAAAATGAACAAGACCACAGTGGATGGTCGAAAGCTTTAATCCTGTACAAGAGATATATATTTTAAACTACAAGAGGATTTTACTTCATTGTGGATTGTATCCCATGTTTACTTAGAGGTACGACATAGTACCTGGCTTCTGCATATATATATATATCTATATATATATATATATATATATATATATATATATATATATATATATATATGTTTCTGCTTATTTTTTCATTTTTGGTTTTCCTGTTGCTGTTTAATGGTTTTTTTGGTTTATTTTGTTCACTTTTTTTTTTTCCCTTTTTTCCGGTTTTTATTGGTGTTTTTGCCTTTAATATACTCGATTTTATATATTCATTTTTTTCTGTTCTCCTGTTTCTGCATTTCTGTCTCTGTTCATTTGTTTTCTTATCCTTTTTGCGTCTTTAATTTTCTCCGGTTATTTCTTTTTTATTTTTTATTTTTTATTTTTCCGTTTATAATGTTCTTCCATTTTTTCTGTTAATTTTTTTCGGTTCTTTTATTTTTGTTTTTGTCAATTTTTTCAAAAAGTCAACCAATTATCCGGACTTGGGGTGGTCTCCCCCCACTCCTCACAACCTACACACAAACACACACACATACACTTACAAACATACACTAGTTTGTCCCACCTGAAGGAAGAAGGGGCATAGAAATTATATTCACTGTAACAAATTTGCGACCAAGGAGTTATTTGACGAGAACTTATTTTCGCGAATTAATCCCCCTCGCGAATATGATACCCCTCCTAATTAGAGCAGATTTTAGCCAGACTAGGCCAAGGGACCTACGACGATTTACCACGACCTTAACCAAACAAATAACCTTACTGTCTTGTTATAATAACGACTTTTATCGCTTACACGGGGAGTAAGCCTGCAAAATACTTTGTTCTTGTGGTTGTTCTTACTATTGTTGTTGTTTTTACTGTTGTTGTTCTTGATGGGGGCTAGGATAGGTCTATGGAAAAGCCTGAAAAGGTCTGAAAAAAAGGTGTTTGGGGTTGAGTTAAAGATACAGGAATTTTAGGATAGGATATTTATGATTTATTCATTAGAATAAAAATGTAAAAAAAAAATTAATAATGCGCATGTTAAACACTGCAGAAAAATTATTTCTAATAAAATATAGCGTATCTAATTTCATTTTCGTCGTTGAAACAACGCTCTATTTGACCGTAGATTTTGAGCACGCGCCATGAGCAGACTGGAGGTCGTATCACGCCTTGTTTGTATTTCATTCTACTGCATTATCTCTATAATTATTCCTCGTTTTCACTTCTATCAATCTTCTCTTCAGGACTTTGGCTGACAGTTACTAAGGTAGAGTTCGTGATTAGAAGTTAATAATGTATTCTGTTATTTCTTACCAATGAGGGAGAGCAACGCCAGTTGAAGTAGCCTAAGAAATGGAAAGAAGAATGCCACAGCTTGTATGCAGTAAGAAATAACCAGTACAGAGTAATGAGTAGATTCGCGATTTGATCAGAAAGATTCCATATTATTTTATTATCCTGTTCAGCATTACTTTATTATTATTATTATTATTATTATTATTTTAGTTATTATTAGTTATTCTTATTATTATTATTTATTTTATTATTATTATTATTATTATTATTATTATTATTATTAGTTATTATTAGTTTCACTATATTATTAATGATAATAATAACAATATTGATAATTTTGGGTTATTATTATTATTATTATTATTATTATTATTATTATATTATTATTATTATTATTATTATTTTTGTTGTCATTTTAGTCTCACTTATAATAATAATAATAATAATAATAATAATAATAATAAATAATAATAATATATAATAATAATAATAATAATAATCAATTATAATAATAAAATGTTTGGGTTATTTATTATTATTATTATTATATTATTATTATTATTATTATATTATTATTATTATTATTATTATTATTATTATTATGTCATTCATTTACTAGTATTACTTATAATAATAATAATAATAATAATAATAATAATAATAATAATAATAAGTTTTTGTTTATTATTATTATAATATTATCATCGTATCTGTCTTGTCGTCATTTATTACCTACCTCTTTCTTTTGTCTCTCTCTCCTTCTTCCTGGTTCTCTCGAGAACACCTTAAAATTCATTAAGTATCGAGTTGCTCTTAACCTTTGTCATCAGACCCTTTTATTAATCTCTCTCTCTCTCTCTCTCTCTCTCTCTCTCTCTCCTCTCTCTCTTCTCTCTCATATATATATATATATATATATATATATATATATATATATATATATATATATGTATATACATACATACATACATATATATATAGATATAGATACATATATATATAATTATAGATATGTGTGTGTATGTGTACAAATATATATATATATATATATATATTATATATATATATATGATATAGGTGTATAATCCTCTCTACTCAGCTGACTCTGTGGAACAAGCTCTGTAGGAATTCAGAATGAACCGTCTGGCTGGAAGGTCCTGTAGGACATGCAGGAATCTCAGGACACAGAGTGTACCGAGTTGGAGGAGACCTCATCTTATATAATACTACTCGGTTTGCTGTGAGTCTTATATCGTTTCCTCTTTGCCTGTACCTCCGTTTATATCATCTCTCTCACCCTCTCTTATAAGTAGATTCACATCAACCGCGCATTTTGACGTCTAGGCCAGTCACTTACGACGCTCCTGATTGGCTGTTGATAAGCCAATCACAGGGCCGGAATCTCTCAGTTTCTCGAGAGAGTTCACACAGGCAGGATGTATGTTCCACCTCTCCTGAAAGACGTATCTTTCAGGAGAGGTGGACACATACATTCTGTCTATGTGAACTCTCTCTCGAGAGAGACTGAGAGCTTCCAGCCCCGTGATTGGCTTATCAACAGCCAATCAGGAGCTTCAAGAAGACCTTTTTTTTCACACAGAATTTCCCCCTCAGCGCTGAATGACCTTACAGGTCCCAGCGCCTGCTCGGCCTATCGATATTCCCAACTTGTGCGCACACCGCGAGTCGCGGTTCTCGACGGGGCATAGTAATAGCTTTATAGATGCCACGTTTAAACTTAATATTTAGGCCAAAGCTCCAACTGGTTTTTTTTCCCTTCATTTAATCAACTGAAATCGTTCGACAAAGTCGTTCTTCGCCACTTTCTAATTATACCCGAAGCGACTCCATCCGTCCACCGAAGGTCCGCAGGTGGGAAAAAAAGGAAGGAAAAAAGTCGGGGAATGAAAGGAAGAAAGAAAGAAAGAAAGAGGGAAATAACTCAGGATAAACAAAATGAAAAGGACTAACCGAGTGATACAACGTAATGTTTATTACTTACAGAAAAAGGACAAAGGACTTGATTGACACGAGAGAGAGAGAGAGAGAGAGAGAGAGAGAGAGAGAGAGAGAGAATCTTTCTCTCTCTCTCACGACCCCATCTCCATTCCGACTATTATTATTATCGGAACATATGTAATAACAAATATACCAACCTTTTTTTCCCCCTTCTTTTTTTTTTGGCGCCATTTTCCTTCCCGAGTTTCACGAGCGCCACTTCCCTCGATGGGAGCCAGCAGAATTCCGGACACTGGTCCTTACGCGCCCTCGGAATAAGGTCCGATTCGGACGAACCCCGGGCCCGCCCCTGGTGTCATTTTGTGTTTGAGACGCAAGCACGGGTTTAATATGTTTCTCTTAGGGGCGTGGAGGGCTCCCGCCACCGGCGAAGGATATTGGCGTTTGTGCGCGGTGAGTCTAGGGGTCGGTTTCGCTCCGGCCGGAGCGGCGATGGTTGCGCCATTCGGGCGGGCGTCGAGGCGTCTCCTAGCAACGGCAGAGGACAGGTACGGCAGAGATGCCGGCTTAATTGTCTTTTGATTACGGCGCGGCAGACGACCCAGCATCCACTGTTTTATTAGGGTCGGTGTCGCGGGGCAAAAGGGGTCTAATTGCCACCCGCTTTTAAGTCCGGCCCGCCTGCCTGCCTGCCAGCCATGCCCCTCCGATGCCAATCTTGCCCCTTAAGCGGTAATTGAATAAAGGCCAAAGTCCCCCGTCGCCACTGTCATCTCTCTCTCTCTCTCTCTCTCTCTCTCTCTCTCTCTCTCTATAGCGTGTACCAGCGAGCGCACCAGATTCAGTAGCAGGGCAAGAAGGAGAAGAAGAAGAAGAAGAAGAAGAATTATAAGAAGAAGTAGAGAAGAAGAAGGGAGGTCGTATTTGACCCCATTCCCCCCCACCCCCCCGACACGCTCCCCCACCCTCTCTCTTTGTTATTATTGCTATTTTTTTTTATTTATTTATTTTTGCCTCGTCTCCAGGGACGTTTGTATTTCAATTTCGGGGCAACAGGTTCTGTGGAAGGCAAGGAGGCGCCCTGGGGGAGAGGAGGAGCGCAGGGGGGGGGGGGGGGTGACCCTGGAGAAGAAAGACCCCCTTTTTATTTAATTTTTTTTTTTTTACAACAAATGCCACTAGGATTGGCAACCGAGTTCTTTATTGTAGCTCAGTTCCTTTATCTATCCTGGCGGGAAAAACAGGGAAGGGGGCAATAAACCCCTAGGGGGGCAGCGCCCCCTCCAATTTTCTTGCCAGAGGCCGTTGGGAAGGGCAACCATTTTCCATTATGCAGCCCGGGCCGAAGGAAGAAGGATGAAGGGAAACAAAGGATGAAGACGGGAATAAACCCACAATAAATCAAAGAATGAGAGAGAGAGAGAGAGAGAGAGAGAGAGAGACGAGAGAGAGAAGAGAGAGAAGATTGGGACAAAATTGAAAAACAAAGAAGAACTGACGGAATTGAAAAACGAAGATTGTAAATGAAAAAAAAAAAGAGAAAAGTTATTCAATATCTTCTTCCACATCCATCTCCCTCATTCCTTACTTCTACTTCCCTCACCTCGTCCTCTTCCTCTCCCTCATCCTGCTCCTCTCTCTCTCTCTCTCCCTCTCACTCTCTCGCTCTCTCTTTCTCTCCCCCACCACCCCAGTCCCTATTAGCGTGGCGAGACATCCCCCTGTAAGCTCTTGGTTAGAGCCATAAGGATTTTTTATTGGCATTTATGAATTCTCTTACAGGGCACAAAGTCTGGCAAATTACCTCGCAATATTGTTGATGAAGGAGCAGAAAAGCGGAAGCCTCTGGGAACGGAGAGAAAGAGAGAGAGAGAGAGAGAGAGAGAGAGAGAGAGAGAGAGAGAGAGAGAGAGACTAGGCTCCTCACCAAGCTGTGTCTATCTCGTCTAGTATGTCAAGACATAGACCTATATGGGAGCCACCTTTAAATCTTTTTGAGGAATCTATGGTTATGAAATGCTTTTGTTAGATCTCGTCTGTCAAAGATACAAACCATCCGTTGATCAAAAAAGAACTGAGAGAGAGAGAGAGAGAGAGAGAGAGAGAGAGAGAGATGGAGACAGAGACGAGAGAGAGAGGTGGAGAGAGAGGAGAGACAGAGAGAGAGAGAGAGAGATACTACGCTCACCAAGCTGTGTCTTTCTCGTCTAGTATGTCAAGACCTAGACCTATATGGGAGCCACCTTAAAATCTTTTTGAGGAATCTATGGTTATGAAATGTTTTTGTTAGATCTCGTTTGTCACAGAAACAAACCATCCGATGATCAAAGAACTGAGAGAGAGAGAGAGAGAGAGAGAGAGAGAGAGAGAGAGAGAGAGAGAGAGAGAGAGAGAGAGAGACTAGGCTCACTAAGCTGTCTTTATCGTATCATACCTTAAACACCTAGACCTATAATGAATTTCATTTATAATATTTAGAGGAATTTTTGGTTAATGATAGTTTATAGTATTAGATTTTGATTCATTTGTGGCGTATACAGTAGGTTGCAAAGAAAGCAAAGGCAGGATATGGTAAATAATAGACTATCATAATAGCTCTTGGTACGAAAAGCAGAAATATCACGCTGGAAGCTACACGTTTAAATTGATATATTTACACACACACACACACACACACACACACACACACACACACACACACACACACGAACTTCCCTATAGTAAATAGGTGATTTAAATCAACAAACAGTAATATTCTGAGTTGACTACATTTCCGTTTTAACTCTCGACATCTCAAGTTGCAACGGTCAGACGACGCGAACATATCAATCAGTTATTCTCGTTGCTGTTTACCTGATCAACTTACACGCCCTCAGTCCTCCCTTCGTCTTGTTATGTAACACACTACAAGACACCACTTCCCATATTTAATGTATGGAAATACAATCACCAGAATGCGTGATTTTCCCAGGGTCTGTTAAATGTAAGTTCAGGGAGTTTCAGTCTTACCTTCGTTTTCCGTTCTTCCTACTTTAACGTAAAAGGAATATACGTCATTTTACGATTATATCACTTTAAATAAATGAACGATAGGCCAGGGGAATAAATGATTGAGCTACAGTGTCGATACTGATATATATCATGTAATTGTGGAGTTAGAGAATGACATTACGAAAGAAAATTAATGCCAACACGAATTCCCCCTAAAATCAAACGATTATTTTGTATAACCGCCCTATCCAGTTGATGACGTCATTAATGAGCTTTTAAGTCAATTTACAACAATATACGACAATTTAGACGAAGGAGAGTAACTGTAATTTATCTGAAACTAACTATGAAACGAATATAGCATAAATATACAGTCCATGAGACCGCCAACATGAAGAAAATATAAAAATAATGAGACCATGTTACAACTGAATCGGGGTCCTCGGGGAGGATGTCATGTGGAGGGAATAGCCTGAGGCCGCCTTCAGAGGCGGGAACACGCAATCTAAGTTCGTCCGCTCTCTGACTGGAGGCAAAAAACACCTTTTTTAAAATAGGCTCGTGGGACTTTTAATGCCCTGTAAGTATATGAGGTATTCTGTACGTCACTCTGGTTTCTTTTTGCGTGATGACTTCCTAATTTCCTCAGCATTTTCTGCTTCATTTGTCGATATATGCCGTGTCTACGTCTCCGTTTTCGTTTGGTAATGGCGGCTGTTGAATCGGGAGCCAGCTGACGGTGTTGATTTTTGAATCGTTATATTCTTTGTTTATGGGAAGGAGTATGGCCGCAGTAAATTGTCATAGTGTCAGAACTGAAAGGTGAATTTAGGTGTGATTAATATTTCGAAATTCTACGTCAGGGTCAGATTCGGTTATACTCTGTTCAGGGCTATACGCGGGATTAGGCCTATATAGGCGGTGCAGTAGGTCACTATAGAGGTTCGAACTTTTTGGTTAAAAAATTTGCCCTTTTCTTCGTCAGATTTAAACAATTTTAATACCCAAAAGCAAAATCTAAATTACATGTTCGATAAATCATTAATTTAAAGTACATCGTCATGCCTTTGATAACCGTCACTGGTACAACTTTGAAAGCGGTGATTTTAGCGGTGAATTTTTACTAAAGGCGAAAGGACTTCATTTTTCCCGGTGAATAAATTTTATTACTATTTTTATTTTTATTTTTACGCAGAAAGAGAGCCAGTAACGTATATGTAACAATGAAGCTGATTTTCATTGGCTGAAATATCGACGCCACTTTTTGATTGAACGAGCTACCTCTAGCATAGGCCTAGAAACGTAATTAAATAGATTTCCTTTATACGTAGTCCAGTGACCTTAGGTAATAGTGACTTAATTCACAAAACTGCCATATTTTACAAAGCTTCACATTTTACTTAACGAAGACGTTATTGTTGTTATATCTTTTGACAACTACAATATAAACTAGGTTTAGTTTGCTAAAAATCCGCAGAGTTTTTTCACGGTAATACTCACCACTTGCCATAGGCCTAACATGAGTCTGATCCTTAAGCGTTATTGGCATAATTGAGCAGGCCTCTGGTATTCAAAGCTGTCATAGTAAATGTCTCAGTACGCCTCATATGGTACACTGTAGGCATAACTTAAGGTTCTTTGCAGCGTCCCTTCGACCCCCTAGCTGCAACCTCTTTCATTTCTTTTACTGAACCTCCTTTCATATTCTCATCTATCTCACTTTTCACTTTAGTAACAATTGATTCACAGTGCGAGGTCTACCCTCCCACCCCTCCCCCCTGTTACAAATGTCAAAATTTTTGCTGCCAATTTCCGTTTCAGCGCTGAATGACCTCACAGGTCCCAGCGCTTGGCCTATACTCTATGTTCAATTCGTTCATAAGTAAATGTTTAGTGTAGCCTATAAGCATCTTGTTTTTTAATGGCTAAATGAAAAATGGAATTTTACTTAGTGATATTTGTCTAGATGTTGGGTCAGAACAAAGTATAACAACAATTAACGTTGAAATAATCCAAAAAGTGGTCACAATATAATGGTCCTCTGATGCCACTGGCTTTCTCACAGGAGAGAATATTATGGTCCAACAGCAGTAAACAGCAGTTCTACAAAATAGTCTATCTGTAATTAGAAGAATGGTACAAGATTGGTCAACTTACTGCGGCCTTATGCTTTACGTTAGGTTAAACTTGTATTACAGAACACTAAATGTTCATCCACTCCAGATACGTAGATTGACCGATATAGTTTGTTTAGTATCAAGAGAAAAGTCAAGGCTTTAACAGAAATAGCATTTATGTTTTCTGTCCTTTGATCATGTGCCTGGTATAACTTATAAACGGCGAACCTATGGCTTGTTATCCATGCGTCACCTACTCTCAAGTGCTAGTACTAAACATGGCGTGTTTAGTACTAGACCCTCGGGATTCAAAGTATTAATGTACACCCGTTTCTATATTGTGTGGTCAACAAATAATAAACGACAGCCCACGGTGTTTAACACTAGACCTCGGAGATGCCACGCCAAAGTTGCTCCCAAAAAACAATAGTGTATATATAGTAGTCCTTAATCGCATGCGAGACACATATATAGGTCTAGGTTCAGTAACATTACCACCAACAAGAGTTCGCATTTGTCAGTCATTTAAGATATTATGCCGGAGATCAAATGGATAAATCTACCTCTCTAATCCATTTATCGTCCACGAGCCTCCCTCAGAGCCTGGATATATATGCTGGTTAATTAATCTGCTAAATCCCTTAATGAAAGGCGATGCTATAGCGTCAAGATGAACTCTGGAACGATCGCAGCTAATTTCTCAGAAGAGTTCTGAACTAGTCTTGTCATTTTTATAAGCATTTCATTTTCCTCCTGATACCAAACACTGATTGAAGCCCCGTTTGACGCATTGACTTGTGAGTGATATCGTCGGAAGGGGGGGGGGGGGGGGGGGATGGTATTTGTCGTTATTGAATGCAAAGCGCTCTCAACAGGCGAACCGGACGGGCATCCAATATGTATGATAGGCTCAAAGCTGTGGCATTCAATTTCTCCTCTTAGCACTTCCCCGATTGCTAGCTAGCTAGAAGCGATTTGCTCCGCGTCCCATGCGATGGGGTTTGACATACTTTTATATTTAAAATGTTTTACCGTTACAAAGATAAAGGCGCAGTTGGTTATGGGGCAGGCGGCACTTAGTTGTATAGTTGTTTTTACGATGTATTAACTTTGGGTTGTCATCCTGACTTCGTACTAGTCTCTCTCTCTCTTTTTTCTCTCTCTCTCTCTCTCTCTCTATAGGCGTTTTCTTTAAGCATTTTTCTGCCCTTACAAAGCAAAGGCATAATTGGTTATGGCGCTAGTTTTGTGTAGTATCTGTTTTTACGATTATATCTAAATTTGCAGTTCTCTCTCTCTCTTTCTCAGGATTTTCTTTAAACATTTTACTGCTCTTAAAAAGCAAAGGCATAATTGGTTATGGCGCTAGTTTTATGTAGTATCAGTTTTTACGATTATATCTAAATTTGCAGACCTAACTATCATATTTGTATTAGTATCCTAATAGTTTTCAATACAGCTAGATTTTCTCTTATTTACGGTGTATATGATATTAATATATTTTCTTCTACAGAGGTAGGCTTCGTTTGAAGTCAGATTTCATTACGGAGTTATTAAATCTACTGGAGAGAGCAAGTGGGTTCTCTCTCTCTCTCTCTCTCTCTCTCTCTCTCTCTCTCTCAGCATTTCATTCAAAAATAAACTTAAGGCAAAATTAGTGACGTCGATAGCTCGTTGGTTCAAGTAAATAGGCCTACCAGGATTCATATTGCATGAAGAGAGGTCTAGGGAATTTTAGCAGCCGATAGGCTACTTCGTACCAAAGGAGGATGGCTTTCAGGAAAACCAAGAAGCCAGTCACTGTCAAGTTCATCAGTTCTCAGTAAACCACCACCTTCTCTACGAGGCAGCTTACTGGCTTAATATGTTCCATAGACCTAGTTTTTATGAAACGTGACTCCTGGTAGGCCTAATTACTCGAACCGACAAACTATCGATTTCATATATCTGTATAAAGGCTGATTTTGAATGACATGCTGAAATACGAACTATTATATGTGTATATATATATATATATATATATATATATATATATATTTATATATAATATACATATATATATATTATACCACATACGCGAGTATATAAAATCTTGTAAAATCTGAGATATCTCAGCTTGCATTTTAGACTCATGTCAAAACATACACTGAACATTCATTGCCTCCAGTGACGTCATATGTGAACCCCCTGACCACATTCTCTTCACCCTACCCCCACACCGCCCCTCAACCAACACTGAACTCTCTCTCTCTCTCGGGGTCCTACCCCCACCCCTCCTTCGTTTTTATGTAAACGATTCAATTTGATGAAGCTTACCACTACCAAAAGGCTTGGTTTGGCCTGACTCTCCCCCCCTCCCCCCTCCCTCACCCCCGCCCGCCTACCGCTGCGGCCAAAGGAAGGCCTTAAAAGATCTCAGGAAATTGTTGTGGCTCCCCTTTTATGTGTGCGTGTGTCTGTCTGTGTGTTCGTGCGTGTGCGCGTTTTACGCGCGTGTATGCATTGTGTGGCTGTGTGCGGTTGATAAAGACCACGGAATTGTGTGGTAGCTTAGGCATGGATTTTTGTGTATAGGATTTTATATATATATATATATATATATATATATATATATATTTTATATATAAATATATATGCATATATCTATGTATATTATATAATACATACATATAAAAATGTGTGTATATATGATATATACATATATGGTATTTAGTAATATTTTCTTATATGCAATTTCTATGAAGAGTTAATGGCAATGTTCGCAGAAAATTATGGAATTATGTTTTTACGAAGACTGTGAGTCGGTTCCATGTTCTTTCTCTCTTCGCTGTCTTGATAAAAAGGTGGTATAGTTTCTGCGAACAATGCCATTGACTTCAACGGAAATATATATATATATATATATATATATATATATATATATATATATATATATATATATGTGTGTTGTGTGTGTGTGTGTGTGTGCGTGTACACATTAATAAGTATCCATTTATTCCCAAAATAATTTTTATTTTCTAAATCCAGAAACATTAATGTTTTAACCCTCTCCTCGACCAATCAGTCTCGGCACATTCACTCGCTCCTCATTTGCCTCCACTCGCATACAGCTGGAAATCCCATCAATGCTAAGCTGAAGGCAGCAGCATCATCTCATTACCCTCAGCGTAGCAATAATGACAGCGTTAGGTTCAAAAGCGTTAATTAAGGGCGTCCCTATCATGGCGATAAGGGACAAAGGCTCTTGTGAAGCAGGCTGGTCGCTCCTCTACATACATATTATATATATATATGTATATATATAATTTATATAAGGTAATGGGGTCGTTTTCGTCGTTGGTTGGACGTTTTAGATCGAGAGTTTGTTTTTGAGAACTGCGTTGATTCGTGATAGAATTAGTAGGTTTGTTGAATTTATTTGTTGACGTGTTACCAAAAGTTATTGCGTGACGAGGCTTTAGAATTGTTTTGGAATTACCGAGAAGTCGGTAATTCGTGAGGGGTTGGTTATTATCATGTGCGGTGCTTGTGATGTAATTATCTATAATATATATATATATATATATATATATACATACATACATACATATATATATATATATATAATATATATATATGTATAAATAATATATATATATATATATATATATATATATATATAGGGATATTATCCACAATGATGTAAAATCCTTTCATTCATTCTTGTTATGCAAAATATATAAAATATGATATTTCTTTGTAAAGTAAATTATATATGTACGTAAGGATTTTACATCATTGTGGAATATATTTCCCATTTACTTCGAGGTACGACGTAGTACCTAGCTTCTGCATATGTGTATATATATATTATTTTATATATATAATATATATATATATATATATATATATATATATATATATATATTTTTT
>NC_087208.1:40107203-40122203 GCF_015104395.2 Macrobrachium nipponense | reverse complement strand
ATAAAACTTAATTTGTTCAAAAATGCGGGGACGGAGGAGCCTTTGTTTCCTGACCAAAACCCAACGTTGCTTATTTTATTTTGCAGAGAAATTGCTATTTCTGATTTTGTATGATGGGTGTTTTAGTTCGTTTTCACTAGCGGAGTGCTTCAGAAGCAAGAGTCCGTGTTGGCATAAGGCCAGCTTAACCTGAACAGTAATAACTTTCCTTCTTGCTATTTTTATTCGTTTTCTGTAAAAGCAATCTACTGAGAGGACTTTGTCCGTCTGACCGCGCTCAGATCTTGAAAACTACTGAGGCTAGAGGGCTGCAAATTGAAACGTTGATTGTCCACCTTCCAATCATCAAACCTACCAAATTGCAGCCCTCTAACCTCAGTAGTTT
The DNA here is from genome assembly GCF_015104395.2 of Macrobrachium nipponense. Taxonomy (NCBI): domain Eukaryota; kingdom Metazoa; phylum Arthropoda; class Malacostraca; order Decapoda; family Palaemonidae; genus Macrobrachium; species Macrobrachium nipponense. The sequence continues at coordinate 40,121,818 of NC_087208.1, read as the reverse complement.
TTGTTTTATTTAAGGTTAAATTTAGCCGTGATCGTCCTTCTGCCAACGCAACAACACAGGCCACCACGGCCGGCCGCCTGAGAGTTTCACGGGCGGCGGCTCATACAGCATTATACCGAGAGAGAGAGAGCTCTGTTATCAGTGGCCTTGATTAAACGCTGTACAGAAAACTCGATTGGTCCGAAGAAACGTCGGCGCATTTCTTAATTTTTTTTTATTTTGTGGGTAAATAAAACTATCCTCTTGTTATCCGGTGAATTTTATTTAAACTTGACTTTGAGTTTAACCGCAAAGTAAGGATTTTGAAGCAGGTCTTGTAGAATTGTAAAATGACAGCAAACTTCTTTGTATTCGGACATTCAAGGAGATTTGAAATGATTTTTAAAATATTTGTCTTTGTTTTCCAGCAGATGTGGTTCAGTGGTTGCTTCTACGAGGAGAAGGGGAACCTCTCATTCCGGATGGGTGATTGCCTCTCCATTTCAAAGGTAAGGGGGGGAATCGTCTCTATAACCCTTTTGACAGGACCATAACATTGTACATTTTTATTTTAGGAAAAGAAGCCTTCCTTTGGTTTTTACCGTGTAATTGTACTCATTCTAGGGCTGAGAACTAAAAGGGCCAATGTCAAAATATGGCCGATTGTAGTTAAGACAGTCACTAAACTAGAAATTTATCTGTTTCAATGCTATAATGGCCAATGTTATAAGTTAGGCAATCACCCCCCAAAAAAAAGCTTTCGTTTGCTGTACTTATACCTGAATTTTAATAAAGAAAGCAATATTTTAAATGCGTTTTTCTGAAAACATGGTTTTATGACATTGGCTCTTCTAGTTCTCAGCCCTAGAATTGCACCTACAATCGATCATCATTGTAGTGACGCTAGTTTACGTTGTGATAAAGTGATTTTTAAAAAAAGTTAGTAGTTTTGAGATAAAATGATTGTTATGGGTTACAGTGAAACCTGAGAGTCAACGAATTTATTAAAAAAAAATTATTTTTTAGGAAAGCAAAATTCAGTTTTCATTGTCCGGTTGTGATAAAGTGATTTAAAAAAAACGTTCGTAGTTTTGAAATAAAATGATTGTTATGGGTTACAGTGAAGCCTGAGAGCCAACGAATTGATATTTTGATTTATTTTGTTTATTTTTTTTCTAGGAAAGCGAAATTCAGTTTTCATTGTCCGCTCTTGGACCAGGACCGAATGAAACAATAAAGTCGGATTAAAAGAGTGGGGACTAATTGCCAGAGGACTTAATAGAGCCGCCCTTTAGAAGGGGGAAGGCTGTAAGTAGCAGGGGCGGGGTTGGGGGACTAAATGGGGGTAAGGACGGTCCATCCGGAGAATTGCAATTTTCGAAATACAGGGAAAATATCTCTTGTTTCGTTTTTCTGTTCGCGAAGTGAATTTTCGGTTTGTCTCTTGGATTCATTAAAAATAATTTTTAAAAATTAAAAATGAATTTTCTTTAAGGGAAAACAAACTCGCGATTATTTTTCGTGTTTCAATTTTCAGTTCGTGAAGTGAATTTTCGTTTGTCTCTTCGATTCGTTGAAAATAATAAAAAAATTAATTTAATTTATGGGAAAAGGAACTCCTGACTATTAGTATTCGCAAAGTAAAATTGACTTTACATTTCCGATGTTTGGCGTTGCATAAGGGGACCTATACTCGTTTTTTTTCCATCTGTCCATCCGCCTGTGGTGTTTGCGTATGGTAACACTGCGTCCCGGGCTTTAGATAGTTACATTCAGCTTACATTCAAAAATAATAACAATATCTTATTTCGAATATTAACGGTGTAATTCGCAAACAGTAAATTATTAAAACACTTTTCAGTTGCAAATGTACACCCAGATATCCTTTTATTTACCTAAAACTTACACATAGCGTAACTATTTAAAGCCCGGGACGCAGTGTTACCATACAAAAACACCACAGGCGGATGGACAGAATATAGTGTTATTTTTTTTATGGAAATATGAACCCACTGATTTCTTACATCATTCAGAGGAATATTTAATTCATATTTTTTTTTTTGGTGGAAGCGAAATCTCTATTCCTTTGGAGCGCCTCAGCGGCGTGATAAGTATGGTCTTGGCCTGCAACCTCGGTGGCCGCGAGTTCAATTCTCGGGCATTCCACTGAGCTGTTAGAGATGTGTATTTCTAGTGGCAGAAGATCGTTCTCGACGTGGTTCGGAAGTCACGTAAAGACGCTGGTCCCGTTGCTGAATAACCACTGGTGCCATGCAGCGTAAAAACACCATACAAACAAACGATCTCTATTCCTTTGAAAAAGCGGAACTCACTGTTCCTTTTCTTTGGGGAAGTGTGGATTCGTCACTTTTATCATTCAAAGGAAAATGGAATACACATTTCTGTATTGGCAGAAGGTGAGTTCAATACTCACCTGAACAAAGTCCATTTACAGTTGAGTTTCTTTAGGGAAATGTGAATTCACCACTTCATTATTCAACCAGAGTAAGAGGCACATTACCCCTCTCTCTCTCTCTCTCTCTCTCTCTCTCTCTCTCTCTCTCTCTCTCTCTCTCTCTCTCTCTGCGGAGTGGAGAGAAGTGATTGCTCAACAAGAGCCTGTGTTGGCGAAAATTTTAAAAATTGCAACACAAATTTAATATTCTTTGTGGAAGAGGAATATGCAGGCTTATGATTTCGTATAGAAACGGTCTGTAATTTCATATGAAGATTGTTGCATTAATTTCCTTAAAAGTGGTTATATATTACACAATTTTTTCTCAGTTTATTTATGTTATGTATTTATTCATTTAGTTATTATTTTATTTTTATTTATTTATTGTTTTTTGGCAAATAAAAGTGAAAATAGTTTTTTTATTTTATTTTTACTTATTTATTATGTTTTATTTATTATTTGGCAAATCAGAGTGAAAATAGTTTTTTATTTTATTTTTATTTATTTATTTTTTAATTGTATTTTTTGGGCAAATCAAAGTGAACATAGTTTTTTATATTTTTGTATTAATTTTTTTTATTTATTTTATTTATATTTTTTTTTTGGCAACTCGAAGTGGAAATATTCTCTAGGTTAAATCACAGCGACCCAGACCCATTTTCCCCTGAAATAAGAAGACTCGCACCCCATTTTGCGGCCGGTGTGTTACGCGAAGTGTTCGACATCAGCCTTTGGGGGTCTTTGTGTCGTGGGAATAATATAGGTCGTTTTACTGAGACCTTTCCGTAAGTGTCGGCCAATTTTGGTTCCAGCCGACCCCTATTTTGGGAAACCTGAGTCCCCGTGTAGAAAATAGCAGCAAGATTTCGAAATGTGTTTCGCTGTTTGGTCCAGTGGACCACGTTGTGAAAATCTGAAAAAAAGTATATATATATATAATATATATATATATATATATATATATATATATATATATATATATAATATATATATATCTATATGGAATGAGGTCTGAAGTTCCTCGTTGGACGACTGGTTTTCGCGCTCGCCTATACCAATCCGGTGGTCCGAAGTTCGATTCTCGGCTCTGCCGACGCGGAATCGGAGGAAATTTATTTCTGGCGAAAGAAAGTAATTTCTCGATATAATGTGGTTCGGATTCCACAATAAACTGTACGTAGGTCCCGTTGCTAGGTAACCAATTGGTTCCTATAGCCACGTGAAAATATCTACTAATCCTTCGGGCCAGCCGTATAGGACAGATGTTTGAAATCATCTCAGTGGTCTGGTAAAAATAAGGTATATTTAACTTTTGCTGAGGTCTGCTAATTCTTCCAGTTCGCCAGTCTCTTGAAAAGTCTGGAGAATGAGGGGAAAAGTCTGGAGAATGAGGGGAAAAGTCTGGAGAATGAGGGGAAAAGTCTGGAGAATGCATGAGGGCTCTACGTTTCCAAAATGTGGTTGAGGGTAAACACAGTGCACTAAGGGTGATTTCCGCTTGAGTTGTTATTCCACCTGCATGAAAAGTAATAGCGCCTCAGCGGCGTGGTTGGTATGAAATTGGCGTCCCACCTCGGTGGTTGCGGGTTCGATTCTCGGCCATTCCATTGAGGAGTGAGAGATGTGTATTTCTGGTGATAGAAGTTCACTCTCGACGTAGTTCGGAAGTCACGTAAAGCCGTTGGTCCCGTTGCTGAATAACCACAGGTTCCATGCAACGTAAAAGCTCCTTACAAACAAACAAACCACCTGCGTAAAAATAATCCTATTGCTTTAAGACGTTTCGTTTGTCAGTGTTGATTTTGTTTGTGTTTTTTTGTAAATAATTATAAATGGTCGCTGTAAAAATGAATGTTCGCGCAACCTGTCGGGTTTATATGACATAGAAGATCGAGTACGATTAGTTCCCTTTCTTTTATTTTGTAAGTACGATTAGTCCCCTTTCTTTTATTTTATAAGTACGATTAGTCCCCTTTATTTTATTTTAAAAGTACGATTAGTCCCCTTTATTTTATTTTATGGGTACGATTAGTCCCCTTAATTTATTTTGTAAGTATGATTAGTCCCCTTTATTTTATTTTAAAAGTACGATTAGTCCCCATTATTTTATTTTATGGGTACGATTAGTCCCCTTAATTTATTTTGTAAGTACGATTAGTCCCCTTTATTTTATTTCCTAGGTACGATTAGTCCCCTTTATTTTATTTTGTAAGTACGATTAGTCCCCTCTATTTTATAAAACTAGATGGACCATCCTTTTTTTTCGGGTAAACTTGTTTAGACAAGATTGAAGTCGAGGAATCTATACGAACCTTATATAGTTATATATCCAGTGTGGTTCTAGGACAAAATCCCTCGTAGGACAAAATTCTGTAGGACAAAGATTGAAGCAGGAATCTATACGAACCTATAGTTATATCCAGTGTGGTTCTAGGGGACAAAATCCCTCGTAGGACAAAATCCCCTGTAGGACAAAGTCCCCCAAGGACAAAATCCCCCTGGATAGAATCCCCCGGGACAAATTTGAAGTCATGAAAATGTAAGCAACCAATAATAGTAGTAACTAGTTTGATTTTTCATTGCTTATATAGTTCCAAACAAATATATTAAAATACTCGTACATTCGTTTGTTAGTTTTACATTCATTATTGCAAATATAGTCCTAGTTAATTGAATTTTACTGATAGAAATTTTGTTAACTAACTCAGGAGGTGGAAATCTTAACTATAAAAATATTTGAGGAAAATGCAAATTTTCAGAAAAATTATAAATTGTTTATTCAAAGACTGAGCGTGTATTTAAAACCCTAAGTTAAATGCAATGCCTCCAAGATAATCTAAATAAGTTTTTTCTTGGTATGTTAGCAATGATGTGATTCATGGTGTGGCGTCCTTATATTTCTTTTAAAGGTGGTTCTAGCGATACCAGAAATAATTTGATTCATCCGAACATCTTGAAAGTTGTTTTCTCACTCTAAGAGACTCATAAACTTCCAGGTGACTGGATGGGAACACCCAGCAAATGATACGAAACTGCGATGCCATCCTTCCACAGAATGACTGGTACAATTAAATTCATCGTTTGTTCTTGCATACATATGCCACAGAGGTATGCTAAATGTGGGTTCTCGGCGTCCTCGTCGACATGGCCTGCCAATATAGTGCTCCTCAAAGTCATCCAAAATCGGGAAACTCCTTGATAATGTTTTTGTAAACCAAACTCATATATTTTTCTGTAAATATTTTGGACAAATGAAAAAAGCAGCCTTTAACATCGACTTCAGGAAAGTACGCTATGAAAGTATTGAGCATTGCTCTTTCAAAATCAATCATTGCACTCGCAGGCGAGCAATTTGTGAAGATTTTTACTTCTTATATAAATCTGTTATAAGTTGTTTGAGTTTTATCCGGTAATAGTAAGAAGATTTAGTTAATGTAGCTGTTAGTAAAAAAATGTTTGCCCTATTAGGCCCCGTCCACACGGTCGAGCTTTGGTCGACGAACTTTGTCCGATGTGACGTCAGAAGGGGAGAAACAGCGGGAAAAGTCAGAACTTTACCGCAGTTTCTCCGCTTCTGACGTCACATCGAACAAAGTTCGTCGAGCAAAGCTCGGCCGTGTGGACGGGGCCTTAGAAACACAAGCAAACGGTAGAAAACGGGGAATTCTGGCAAGGGGGATTTTGTCCAGGGGGATTTTATCCTACGGGGTATTTTATCTTCGGGGTATTTTGTCTTCCGGGGGATTTTGTCCTGATACCATCCAGTGTACAGGTACTATACTAGTAATAATAACAACAGAAGATGTTAATTTAGCCAGGCATAACTGACAGTACGTTTTTACAATTGCCACGCATTATTATATTATTATTATTATTATTATTATTATTATTATTATTATTATTATTATTATTATTATTATTCAGAAGATGAATCCTATTCATATGGAACGAGCTTCCAAAGGTTGTTGTTGTTATTATTATTATTATTATTATTATTATTATTATTATTATTATTATTATTTTATTCAGAAGATGAATCCTGTTCATACGGAACAAGGCCACAAAGGTGCCATTGACTTGAAATTCAAGCTTCCAAAGAATATTATGATGTTCATAAAGAAGCAAGACGCTTAAAGGGACATACAGAAAGAGGAGATGCCACTGATTGAAAAAGAAAAAAAATTATTAAATTAACAAACAGATAAAAAATGTATTGAGAGGCTGCGGTCTGTTTCCTGTTCTCTCCGATTTCTAAATAGTGTCTAAGTCTACGCGGTAATTCAAAACTACCCAAGATTATCATCTTAGTCTCCTCTGAGTTCAGAACGAATCGTAGAAATACCCAAGGGCGATGAAGGTATACCATTTTCAAGCCCGAAAAAATTCACTTATTTCATGCCTTTTTGTAGGTGTCGATGGTTCGTGCCCATGAGCCGACAAATCTCTTATCGACAAAAAAATATTCCCCTTCGGTTAAACATATATGAAAATATATTAATTCCGTGGTAGAGCGAATTAGATATCAAAGGACATTTGTAGCTCGATGTGTGTATATATATATATATCATATATATATATATATATATATATATATATATATATATATATATATATATATATATTTATATACATATACATATATATGCATACATAGTACTTGTAAACGCCGATAAAATTTCATGCTTGGTTACTTGTGGACATATTCCATGATTTGAACCATGAGATGATTCAATATTTTTGTATTCCGAATGCTGATTATTATTTTAACCTTTCCACCTCTTAAATGTGTAATCTTTAGTAGCCATCAGATTTATAAACCATAGCCTTTAATGATTTCCACAACAATTTTCGCTTAGGTGGGGAGTAAGCCCACAAACTACTTTGTTGTTGTTTTTTTCTTGCTGTTGTTGTTCTTGTTGATGTTAGGAAAGTTCTGTGGAAAAAGCCTAAAAAGATCTGAAAAAGGTGTTTTGCGTCTAGTTAAAAATAGAGGAAGTTTAGGATAGGATATTGATGATTTATGTATTAGAATGAAAATGTCAAAAATAAATAATGTGAATGTTAAACAGTTAATTTCCGTTGGTGAAACAACGCGCTATTTGACCGTATAGACTTTAGCACGAGCCCAGAGTAAGCTGCAAGTCTGATCACGCCTTGTTCATTGAGGCTTTAAATTGTGTCGGCGTTCATTATTTTTGAGAATGAATTATCCGTATTTCTGTACGATTTCCTTCCTTCCATAAATTCATGTCATCATCAACAGCTCAACGAATATAGAAACGAGAGCCTTTAAGAAATATTTAAATATCTTTCAGGAAGATATAAAGATCACATGAATAAACTAGTCGACGATACAACCGCATCAGCCTTCAATATAATAACTGCCCTCGTAAACAATTACGCCCCGGGTCGCAGCTTTTATGAACGTAGATTAATATCTCATCTGATTTCTTTATTCAAGATGAATAGACTGACATTCGGTGCGTTCCATCTTTAATCTTGTGATTAGTGAGCAGTAGTTGCTGATAGCAAAGCAAAGGGGTGGGGAGGGACCAGCTAGCATTTGGCAGCCTCATTTGCTGCTGTTTAATGGTGCTGTTATTGCTGTTACGGATAACTTTCAGGTGATCCTTTTGTTATTCTTATGGATGATGAGGAGTGAGCTGTGATTCCTTGAATAGATGGGAGGAAGAGGTCCAGATTTTGAGTCATTTTCGCCATTTTCGAACCTACGTTGATATCAGCAATTAGAACTTGGGGTCTCTAGCAGTTGTGGAGAGAGAGAGAGAGAGAGAGAGAGAGAGAGAGAGAGAGAGAGAGAGAGAGGCTAGACGAGGTTAATGAGTTAGCGAACAGAGGACAATAATTATGCACGACAGTCCTCCTCCTCCTCTCTCTTCCAGTGGCAGGGCTCCTCCGGCTGGCTGCTGCTGCTACCCCTCCCCCCGTGGGGTAAAGGGGGTGGGGGAGAGCCAGAGAGGGAGGGGTCACAGGGTTAATTGAGAGTAAATGTTCCTTAATGAATAAAAATATCCCTTGTTTTATTATTGAATGGATTTTCTACCAACTGGTGTACCTGTGTGTGTTCTTTTTTTTTTTTTTTTATGTTTTGCCCTGAGTCGCCGGTGAGCTTTCGTTTTTCTTTTGTTTTCTGGACGTTAATTCTTTTCTTTGTCCTTCACTCTTGTTTACTATTGTTGCTCTTCGTGTCTGTATCGAAGTGACGAGTTTGCATTACGCCTTATTTTTCCTCCTTGCAATATTCAAAAGGTTCTTTTTATTGACATGTCCAGGTTCGCAGATCATGTCACGACGTAAATATTCTCTCTCTCTCTCTCTCTCTCTCTCTCTCTCTCTCTCTCTCTCTCTCTCTTCTGTTCTCTGGCAGCAACCTTTATCAAGATGAAGATTCGGATAGGAAAGGCATCAATAATGCATGTGTTATTCAAAACTGTTTATTTATTTGCGGGAAAATAATTCTGCGTGGTTGTTTGGTTCTTGAAAATGATTCCGCGTAAAACGGAATTCTCTTCGGAATCAAGAAATAATAATAGAAAAGTAATTTGAAGTTCATTTATATATTTACTAACTTCAGGTACAGTTTCCAAGTCGTATCTGTTGTGGGTATTTATTTCGTCTCGATTATCACTTTTGTAGAATATTATCTCTGTGAGTGAGCTGCAGTTGAATAATTGATTCTGTTATGAACAACTGTATATTATTATCCTGAAAGTAAAGTGTGTTAAAGGGTACATAGTATTATTTTTGAAGGGGATTATTTGAAGAAACTTCGCCAAAGGACAGCAAGCAAAAAGAGACATATTTTTGTCTTTATATTTTACCGTATGAAAGTCTCCCTCCCCTTAAGTAATGGTTTAATGGCATTCTGGCCCCTAATGCACTGTGCCAAAGTTGAACTCCCCGGCGCTGATCGCGAGAATATCGAACCTTGTGTCGGGTGTCCTTAGAGCTTCTTTTCCCTCGCTCCCCACACTTTCCTTCCAGCGGAGCCTCCAAGAGCGCGCGGCATAGAAATACAGTTCTTACGCGTCGTCTCCGTAAAGCCTGATTTCCTCGGGCAAGGCGAGTCCTTCCTCGCACTCTTCCAGATTTTGGCCTTCTGATCTTTACGTCAGGGCGCCTCAGGGTGCATTTTGTATCGGCTCTCGGCTTTGTCACTTTTTTCCCAGATAACGCACCTGCAAGATATAAAAACCGTCGGTGATTTATGATATTTAAGAGCTCTGGACATAACGATAGAGGTTTTTTTTTTGTCCCGTGTAGCAGCAGCTAATGCCGGAGAAGAAGAATATTCGCTTAAAACATATTCGTGTTACGCATTCTGAACGTTTGCGATACGTGCGTAACGTATTATTTAGATATCTATGCGTGCATGATATAGACCAGCAGAAATCGTATAGCGTATTTGTAACATAAGCCTCGATGAAAGAAATTGGAATATGCAAATCAGAGAGCACTTCTAAGAAGTTCGTATGTAGGTCACACTTGACTTTGGTCGAGAGATTCTAAGGATTTCAAAAAGCAAGATTACAGGCCAGTGGTTCTTGACCTTTTGATGACCCCAGGACACCCCCCACCCCAAATGAATTGGCCCAATATGATTCCATACCCCCTTTGCTTAAGTCCACATTTTGTTGACAATGTATAAATTAAGTATATCTTAGTTTAACCAGACCACTGAGCTGATTAACAGCTCTCCTAGGACTGGCCCGAAGGATTCGATATTTTTACGTGGCTAGGAACCAATTGGTCACCTAGCAACGGGACCTACAGTTTATTGTGGGATCCGAACCACTCTCTATCGAGAAATGAATTTCTATCACCAGAAATAAATTCCTCTGATTCCGCGTTGGCAGAGCAGGGAATCGAACTTCGGACCACCGGATTGGTGACAATAACTTAATATACTTAGTTTAATACATACTTTAGGTATGAATAGCTAGGAATACAACATGCAAGAAAATCAAAAGCATAGTTTTATATAGTGATCTATTAACAAAATGTAATAGACAGTGGGTATTTTGGTAAGATGCAATTTGCTCACAGCAGACTCTTACATGTTTAAGTGAGATGTTTGCTGTTGTTTCTGTGGAACCAAGACATCAAATCGGTGTTCAGTTGCTGATAAAGCTGTTCTTAGTGACGCTGACACATTAAAATCAATTATTTACCAATATCCAGAGATCATGTAGTTCTCATACCCCCAAGGGTATGATGAGGTTCTTAACAGGATACCACCCCCCCCCGTTAAGAACTCCTGCTAAGAACCCCTGTTATGGCAAGTGCAAAGACGCATTTTTTTTTTTGAGTAAATAGAAAACTTTTTTTTTTTTTTTTAGTAAATAGAACACTTTTTATTTATTTGTTTTAGTATATAGAAAACTGTAGCTGGACGGTCAACCACACAAGAATTGATAGATTGGTCAAACGAAAGTTGCAAGTAATTGCAATATACGCCGTTGTTTCTTTTGTATCATCAAATCATTTATTATTTGATTTAGGTAACTAGGAAAGCAGACGCATAATTATATATCTATATTTACATATATGTATAAGTATATACATACACACACACTCATACACACACACACACACACACACACACACACACACATATATATATATCTATATATATATATATATATATATATATATATATATATATATATGATTCCTGTAAAATCATAGTGCGTGTATACGAGATATGAGATATACAGTCATACAGACAGACAGACACGGAACTCAAAAACTTTCCTACTTATGATAGCCAGAATTTTTTTTTTTTATACGGACATCATCGGCGCCGGATCTCGATCTCTGCTCTGAATAATGAAGGGTATATCGCGGTGTAAGACAGGGCTGAATGGCACCTGTAATATGCACGACAGGTAGAGAGAGAGAGAGAGAGAGAGAGTGAGGGATGGCAAAGACATTGAGAGAGAGACGGGGGGGGGGGGGGGTGGGGGGGGGGGGGGGCGGGGGTGAAGACAGATTGAGAGAGAGAGAAAGAGAGACAGATAGAGAAACAGGTAGAGAGAGAGAGAGAGAGAGAGAGAGACATAAATATCCACCACCTTCGGCAGTCTGGAAGATTTCTGCAGAAACGTTTCAAATACGAAAGAACGATGGCTCCAAAAACCCAGTTTGCTCCGTGGGAGGGGATAGTGCCCTCAGTGCATCTCTATGCGGTGCACTGTAGGCATTACGTGACGTTCTTTGCAGTGTCCCATCGGCGCCCCTATAGCTGCAACCACTTTCGTTCCTTTTACTGTACATCCATTCCTATTCTCTCTCTTCCATCTTACTTTCCTTAACCCTCTCCTAGCATTTGTTTCATAGCACAAGTGAGAGAGTTACAAGGAGTTACAAGGATTAGGATGTCTCAAAGACTTGTTAGTCCATCCGAGGAGACATCGTGTGCTCACTTATCTTTAGGAGCAGGTTTTATACTGTTTATTCAGTGTCCTAATGATTTTGTCTAGCTTTCTTTTAAACTCTTCCTTACTGTTGCTGTTTACAACTTCTGGTGGCAGTTTATTCCACGTGTCACATATCTTGTCTGTAAAGAAGTTCCCACAATGGGATGTGTTGTATCTCTTCAGTTCTAGTTTCCATCCATTATTTCTTGTCTGGTTTTCGTTTAATGTACATACAGGTAACTGTCTACTTTTGTTGTGTCTTTCAGTATTTTAAATGTTTCTATTAGTTGTCCTCGCAATCGTCGAGAGAGAGAGAGAGAGAGAGAGAAAAAAAATGGATGTCTAGGTTTATTTTCTTTTTTCAATGAAAATTTGTGTTGAATTGTATTGTGCCTGGGTCGGGAGACTTCCGCCCTTGGAGGACTCATCCTACAGAAGCTTCACAGAATCCTGCTCAAATCTCTAAACGCAGAAGGACTCCTCCACTCTCCTGTTATACGAAACTTTATGATTTAATCCCTTTCATAATTGACTGTGGAGTTAACAAGATTGTTTTACCAAGCAGCTCTGAAATATTTGGTACTCCTTTTTATTTATTTATTTCTTTAAATAGCTTCAAGAAATTAGACATTAGATCCTCAAAATTTGAAACGTAATAGACCATGCTAAGGGAATATTATTATTATTAATATCTTTTTTTTAGCCTCACTTGTCAGTGTATGATCTTGTATTTTTATTTAGAGAAGAAGGAAGGATATTTTCCCATGTGATCTCTCTCTCTCTCTCTCTCTCTCTCTCTCTCTCTCTCACTCAAATCAATTTTTTATAAGCCTTAAATTTTTAGTAATATAGTTTTGAAATTATAGTCTCTCTCTCTCGTCTCTCTCTCTCTCTCTCTCTACTCCTCTCTCTCTCTCTCTCTCTCATCATCATCATCATCATCATTGTAGACTTTAATTTTTATCTTAATATGGGTTTGAAATTTACAGGTTCTCTCTCTTCTCTCTCTCTCTCTCTCTCTCTCCTCTTCCATCATCATCTTTTATAGGCCTACGCAAATCCAACACGGGGGTAGGGGCTAAGCTGTTTGGGGGGGGGGGGGGGGTTGTTGGCAGGCTGGTTATAGAAGCGGGGGACGTATCACGGATACGTGAGAGATGGGCGTACTACTGGGGGGTTGGTGGCTTGACGGGCCCCTGTCCGTGGGCGTACGGGCGTTATAGAGGGACGAGGAGAACGCGGGCGTCTTAACTATGATTAATGATGGCTGAGGGGAGATTTATTCCAAGTTGTCTCGGCCGGCCTATATATATGGAGGCATCTGAATTTTAGGCTTCGTCCTATAATGATGTTATGATTTCTAGAAGCCTCCGTCGTCCGCCATAGTTAAATTCTGATTGATATTTTGCTCGTTGAGTAGCTTCGTTGCTCATTTTCAGTGAAGGAAAGCTATCGAGGTGGCTTTTCATTTACTCGGGGAGTAAGCCTGCAAATTTCTTTGTTGTTGTTGTTCTTGTTGTGGGGGGGATAGACTGGTTTCACATTGGAAATGTACATTGATCTGAAAGAACAGAGGCATTATAGGATATGGGGTTACGAGACAGATATACCTTGCATGTCTGATGAGAACTTCTTGGTTGTTTCAGTGTTTTGGCATCAGTTTCGCTGGTATCACTTGTTGTTAACCCCTAGAAATTTGGCGTTTGTTTTGTTTAGGAGGGGGGCGGGGGGGGGGGCACTTTAAGGTTAGGGGGGTAGGGAAAGCCCTAAAAACGGTCTGTAAAAGGTGTTTGGCGTTGAGTTAAAGATACAGGAATTGTAGGATAGGATATTTATGATTTATTTATTAGAATGAAAATGTAAAAATAATGCGCATATTCAACAATACAGAGCAATTATTTTTAATGAAAGCTAGCGTATTTATTTTAATTTTCATTAATGAAACATCACTCTATTTGACCATAGATTTTAGCATGCGCCCCGAGTATGTTGGAGGTCGGATCATGCCTTGTTTGTTGTCTTTCTGTCCGTCCTCAGATCTTGAAAACTGCTAAGGCTAGAGGGCTGCAAATTGATATGTTGATCATCCACCCTCCAAGCATCAAGCATACCGAATTGCAACCCTCTAGCCTTAGTAGTTTCTATTTCGTTTAAGGTTAAAGTTGGCCATGATCGTATGTCTGGCATCAGTATAGTTGCCAACTACACAGGCCACCACCGGGCTATTGCTGAAAGCTTCATGGGCCACGGCTGAGAGTTTCCTACAGCATTATATATACGCTATACAGAAAACTCGATTAAGCCGAAGACACTTCTTCGCATTTCGCACTTTTACTTGTTTTCCTAATGCTTTATCGATATTTGGAAAGTATTTTGATTTTGATTCATTTAAATTGTTATTCTTTGTATTTTTATTATATTGGTTCTTATATATATATATATATATATATATATATATATATATATATATAGATAGATATATAGATATATATATAGTATATATATAATATATATATATCTATATATCTATATATATATATATATATATATATATATCTATATATATATATATATATATATATATATATATATATATCTATCTATCTATCTATATATATATATATATATATATATATATATATATATATATATATATATATATATAATATGTAAGCTAATCATGTGAATTAATAATATTACTGTTTCACATTTCGTTGTAAATCATTTCTGTGTGACTATAT
>NC_087208.1:40089074-40106703 GCF_015104395.2 Macrobrachium nipponense | reverse complement strand
ATATAGTCACACAGAAATGATTTACAACGAAATGTGAAACAGATATATTTTTAAATTCACAGAATTAGCTTAGATATAATAATAGATATATATATATATATATAACATATATTATATATATATAATATCATATATAGGTATATAATATGTATATATACTATATATATAATGAATGGTAAAAATGTTCTGAAACAACAGGAATTCCATCTAATAAAAGAAGCCATAAAACAACAAAAGGAGAGAGAAAAGTACTATAATTTCAGAGACTGCGGTCTCTCTCTAGGTATAGGAATACTACCTGACGATGAGAGACCAGCAGTCTCTAGAAAATAGTAACGTTTCTCTACATTTTGGTGTTTTTATGGATCCTCTTATTAGATATATATATATTATATAATATTCTATAATATATATATACTAATATATATATATCTATATATAATATATATATGTAAGCTAATTCGTGAATTAATAATATTTTTGTTTCACATCTTTGTTAAAGCATTTCTGTGTGACTATATGTTACGTATATAGTATTAACGCTTTATTTGTTATTAATTTTATTCATTCCTCTTCCGATTCTCCTCTCCTTGGTTAGATGAGAGACAGAGGTCCAGATCAGGCATCATATCCCCTTCAGTACCCTATACGCTTATGCGCTGCCTTTGGGCAGCGGCCAGTTTAGCGTACTAAGTGGCTTCATCTTAAACAACACAACCCTAGTGTTTTGTATTTTGCAGTTTGTTGTGTCTTGTTGTTTGGTCATCGTAATCCATGGGCCACATGCTCAGATTGTCAAGGATTTGTGTTTCGACAGTAATGGTTGATGTTCACAAGCATGTGTATTATTGAATACATTCAGAAATTTTTTTATTTTACTATTATTAGGGTTTTTTTAAGGAGTAATACCACCACAAGAGTTAAGACTTATGTATAGCTATAATATATATATATATATATATATATATATTATATATATATATATATATATATATATATATATATATATACTATATATATATATATATATATATATACTATATATAGATATATATAGATATATATATATCTATATATATATATATATATATATATATACATAGATATATATATATATATATATATATATATAATATATATATATATATATATATATATATAATCTATATATAATATATATATATATATATATATATCATATATATATATATTATATCTATATATATCATATATATATATATATATATATATATAGTATATATATATATCTATATATATATATATATATATATATATATATATATATAGATCTATATATATATATATATATATATATATATATAGTATCTATATAGATCATATATATATATATAGATATATATATATATATACTATATATATATATATACATATATATATATATATATATATATATATATATATATATATATACCATATATATAATATCTATATATACTATCTATATATATCATATATATATATATATATATATATATATATATATAAGGAACAATATAATAAAAATACAAAGAATAACAATTTAAATTAATCCAAATCAAAATACTTTCCAAATATCGATAAAGCATTAGGAAAACAAGTAAAAACGCGAAATGCGAAGAAGTGTCTTCGCTTAATCGAGTTTTCTGTACAGCGTATATATAATGCTGTAGGAAACTCTCAGCCGTGGCCCATGAAGCTTTCAGCAATAGCCCGGTGGTGGCCTGTGTTGTTGGCAACTATACTGATGCCAGACGTACGATAATGGCTAACTTTAACATTAAACAAAATAGAAACTACTAAGGCTAGAAGGTTGCAATTCGGTATGCTTGATGCCTGGAGGGTGGATGATCATCATATCAATTTGCAGCCCTCTAGCCTTAGCAGTTTTCAAGATCTGAGGACGGACGGAAAGACAACAAGGCATGATCCGACCTCCAACTTACTCGGGGCGCATGCTAAAATCTATGGTCAAATAGAGTGATGTTTCATTAATGAAAATTAAAATAAATACGCTGGTTTTCATTATAAATAATTGCTCTGTATTGTTGAACATGCGCATTATTTTTTACATTTTTATTTTTCATTCCCTTAAATAAATCATAAATATCCTATCCTACAATTCCTGTATCTTTAACTCAACGCCAAACACCTTTTACAGACCGTTTTAGGCTTTCCTTCCCGCCCCCCCCCCCCCTCCCCCCCCCTTTCAAACAAAACGGCCAATTTCTAGGGGTTAACAAGTGATACCAGCGAAAACTGATGCCCAATAAAACACTGAAACACCAAGAAGTTCTCATCAGAAATGCAATGTTTTTATCTGTCTTGTAACCCCATATCCTATAATGCCTCTTTTCTGTCATCAATGTACATTTCCACTGGTGAACCAGTCCCCCCCCCCCCCCCCCCGGCCCCTAAAAAAAAAAAAGTATTTGCAGGCTTACTCCCCCGAGTAAATGAAAAGCCACCTCGATAGCTTTCCTTCACTGAAAATGAGCAACGAAGCTTACTCACGAGCAAAATATCAATCAAATTTAAACTATGGCGACGACGTAGTCTTCTAGAAAATCATAACATCATTATAGGACGAAGCCTAAAATTCAGATGCTCCATATATAGGCCGCCGAGACCCACTTGGAAATAAATCTCCCCTCAGCCATCATTAATCATAGTTAAGACGCCCGCGTTGTTCTCGTCCCTCTATAACGCCCGTACGCCCATGGACAGGGCCCCGTCAAGCCACCCAACCCCCCATTAGTACGCCCATCTCTCACGTATCCTTGTGTACGTCCCCCGCTTCTATAACCCCCCCCCCCCCCACCCCCCCCCCCCCAGATAAGCCCCTACCCCCGTGTTGGATTTGCGTTTAGGCCTACTAAAAGATGATGATAAGAGAGAGAGAGAGAGAAAGAGAGAGAGAGAGAGAGAGAACCTATAATTTCAAAAAACTATATTACTAAAAAATTTAAGGGCTTATAAAAAATTGATTTGAGAGAGAGAGAGAGAGAGAGAGAGAGAGAGAGAGAGAGAGAGAGAGAGAGGAGAGAATCATGGAAAAATATCCTTCCTTCTTCTATAAATAAAAATACCAAGATCATACACTGACAATAGGGAAAAAAAAAAAAAAAAACCCAAAAAAAAAATCATTCCCCTTAGCAGGTCCTATTACGTTTCCAATTTGAGGATCTAATGTCTAATTTCTTGAAGCTATTTAAAGAAATAAAGAAATAAAAAGGAGTACCAAATATTTTCAGAGCGCTTGGTAAAACAAATCTTGTACTCCACAGTCAATTATGAAAGGGATTAAATCATAAAGTTTCGTATAACAGGAGAGTGGAGGAGTCCTTTCTGCGTTTAGAGATTGAGCAGGATTCTGTGAACTTCTGTAGGATGAGTCCTCCAAGGGCGGAAGTCTCCCGACCCAGGCACAATACATTCAAGCGCAAATTTTCATTGAAAAAAAGAAATAAACCTAGACATCCATTTTCTCTCTCTCTCTCTCTCTCTCTCTCGACGACATTTTAAAATACTGAAGGCACAACAAAAGTAGACAGTTACCACTGTACATTAAAAACGAAAACCAGACAAAATAAAAATGGATGGAACAAACTAGAACTGAAGAGATACACCACATCCCATTGTGGAGAACTTCTTTACTGACAAGATATGTGACACGTGGAATAAACTCCCACCAGAAGTTTGTCAACAGCACCATTTGTGGAAGAGTTTAAAAGAAAGCTAGACAAAATCATTAGGACACCGAATAAACAGTATAAAACCTGCTCCTACAGATAAGTGAGCACACGATGTCTCCTCGGATGGACTAACAAGTCTTTGAGACATCCTAATCCTTGTAACTCCTAGTAACTCTCTCACTTGTGCTATGAAACAAATGCTAGGAGAGGGTTAAGGAAAGTAAGATGGAAGAGAGAGAATAGGAATGGATGTACAGTAAAAGGAACGAAAGTGGTTGCAGCTATAGGGGGGGGGGGCGCCGATGAGACAACTGCAAAGAACGTCACGTAATGCCTACAGTGCAACCCCGCATAGAGTTGTAGTGAGGGTACTATCCCTTCCTACGGAGCAAACTGGGTTTTTGGAGCCATCGTTTCTTTCGTATCTGAAAACGTTTCTGCAGGGATCTTCCGAGACTGCCGAGGTGGTTAGATATTTAAGTTCTCTCTCTCTCTCTCTCTCTCTCTCCCTTTCAATGCGTCTTTGCCGACCCCCCTCACTCTCTCTCTTCTCTCTGGCTGCTTCTCTATCTGTCTCTCTCTCAATCTCTCTCTCTCTACCTGTTTCTCCATATCTCTCTTTCTCCCCAATCTATCTTTGCCCCCTGCACCTCTCTCTCTCTCTCGCCCTCTTTCCTTCTATCTGTCTCTCTTTCTCTCTCTCTCTCGAATCTGTCTTCGCCCCCGCCCCTCTCTCTCTCTCTCAATGTCTTTGCCATCCCCTCACTCTCTCTCTCTCTCTCTCTCTACCTGTCGTGCATATACAGGTGCCATTCAGCCCTGTCTTACACCGCGATATACCTTCATTATTCAGAGCAGAGATTCGAGATCCGGCGCCGATGATGTCCGTATATAAAAAAAAAAAAAAAAAAAAAAAAAAAATCTGGCTTATCATAAGTAGAAAGTTTTGAGTTCCGTGTCTGTCTGTCTGTATGACTGTATATCTCCTATCTCGTATACACGCACTATGATTTTACAGGGATCATATATATATATATACTATATATATATAATATATATAATATATATATATATATATATATATATATATATATATGTATATGTGTGTGTGTGTGTGTGTGTGTGTGTGTGGTGTATACTTTTATACATATACATAAATAATTTTAATAGGAAAAAAAATTTTTTTTGATTAATGCATTTTCATATACATAAGTGGATATATAGATATACAAAACATATGCGTCTGCTTCCTAGTTACCTAAATCAAATAATAAATGATTTGATGATACAAAAGAAACAAAAAACGGCGTATATTGCAATTACTTGCAACTTTCGTTGACCAATCTATCATTCTTGTGGGGTTGACGTCCAACTACAGTTTTCTATATACTAAAACAAATAAATTAAAAGTTTTTCTATTTACTCAAAAAAAAAAAGTTTTCTATTTACTCAAAAAAAAAAAAGAAAAAAAAACTTTTCTATTTACTCAAAAAAAAAAAAAGTTTTTCTATATACTCAAAAAATTTTTTTTATTTTTACTCAAACAAAAAAAATGCGTCTTTGCACTTGCCTATAGCAGGGGTTCTTAACAGGGGGTATTTCCTGTTAAGAACCTCATCATACCCCCTTGGGGGTATGAGAACCTACATGACCTCCTGGATATTGGGTAAATAATGAGTTTTAATGTCAGCGTCACTAAGAACAGCTTTCCTCAGCACTGAAACACCGATTTGATGTCTTGTTGCACAGAAACAACAGCAAACATCTCACTTAAACATGTAAGAGTCTGCTGTGAGCAAATTGCATCTTGCCAAAATACCCACTGTCTATTTACATTTTGTTAATAGATCACTATATAAAACTATGCTTTTGATTTTCTTGTATGTTGTATTCCTAGCTATTCATACCTAAAGTATGTATTAAACTAAATTATATTAGGTTTATAGCCTGTCACCAAAACCGGTGGGTCCGAAGTTCGATTCCCTGCTCTGCCAACGCGGAATCAGAGGAATTTTATTTCTGTGATAGAAATTCATTTCTCTATAGAGTGTGTTCGGATCCCACAATAAACTGTAGGTCCCGTGCTTGTGACCAATTGGTTTTCCTAGCCACGTAAAAATATCTTAATCCTTCGGGTCGCCCTAGGAGAGCTGTTTAATCAGCTCAGTGGTCTGGTTAAACTAAGTATATTAAGTTACACATTGTCAACAAAATGGGGACTTAAGCAAAGGGGGTATGGAATCATATCGGGCCAATTCATGGTGGTGGGGGGGGGGGGGGGGCCGGTTCTGGGGTCATCAAAAGGTCAAGAACCACTGGCCTGTAATCTTGCTTTTTGAAATCCTTAGAATCTCTCGACAAAGTCATGTGTGTGACCCTACATACGAAACTTCTTTAGAAGTGCTCTGATTTGCATATTTCCATTATTTCATCGAGGCTCGTTTTTCATTCTACATTTCCAGCTTCTGTTACAAATACGCTATACGATTTCTGCTGGACTATATCATGCACGCATAGATATCTAAATAATTACTTCTGAATTATGTGTTTACGTTTCATATACGTTACGCACGTATCGCAAACGTTCAGAATGCGTAACACGAATATGTTTTAAGCGAATATTCTTCTTTCTCCGGCATTAGCTGCTGCTACACGGGACAAAAAAAAAAACCTCTATCGTTTATGTCCAGAAGCTCTTAAATATCATAAATCACCGACGGTTTTTTATATCTTGCAGGTGCGTTATCTGGGAAAAAGTGACACCCCGAGAAAGCGACATAATTGCACCCTGACGCGCCTGACGTAAAGATCAGAAGGCAAAATCTGGAAGAGTGCGAGGAAGGACTCGCCTTGCCCGAGGAAATCAGGCTTTACGGAGACGAAGCGTAAGAACTGTAATTCTATGCCGCTAGCCCTTGGAGGCGCCGCTGGAAGGAAAGTGTGGGGAGCGAGGGAAAAGAAGCTCTAAGGACACCCGACACAAGGTTCGATATTCTCGCGATCAGCGCCGGGGAGTTCAACTTTGGCACAGTGCATTAGGGGCCGGGGCCAGAATGCCATTAAACCATTACTTAAGGGGAGGGAGACTTTCATACGGTAAAATATAAAGACAAAAATATGTCTCTTTTTGCTTGCTGTCCTTTGCCGAAGTTTCTTCAAATAATCCCCTTCAAAAATAATACTATGTACCCTTTAACACACTTTACTTTGAGGATAATAATATACAGTTGTTCATAACAGAATCAATTATTCAACTTAGCTCACTCACCGAGATAATATTCTACAAAAGTGATAATCGAGACGAAATAAATACCCACAACAGATATGACTTGGAAACTGTACCTGAAGTTAGTAAATATATAAATGAACTTCAGATTACTTTTCTGTTATTATTTCTTGATTCCGAAGAGAATTCCGTTTTACGCGGAATCATTTTCAAGAACCAAACAAACCCCGCAGAATTATTTTCCCGCAAATAAATAAACAGTTTTGAATAACACATGCATTATTGATGCCTCTCCTATCCGAATCTTCATCTTGATAAAGGTTGCTGCCAGAACAGAGAAGAGAGAGAGAGAGAGAGAGAGAGAGAGAATATTTACGTCGTGACATGATAAGCGAACTTGGACATGTCAATAAAAGAACCTTTTGTATATTGCACGGAGGAAAAGTAAGGCGTAGATCAAACTCGTCACTTCGATACAAACACGGAGAGCAACAATAGTAAACAAGAGTGAAGGACAAATAAAAGAATTAACGTCCAGAAAACAAAAGAAAAACGAAAGCTCACCTGCAACTCAGGGCAAAACATAAAAAAAAAAAAGAACACACACTCAGGTAAGTACACCAGTTCCCCGACTGTCAAAATCCCCACGTTCAGAAGCTGGAGCTCGTGTTGTAGAAAATCCATTCAATAATAAAACAAGGGATATTTTTATTCATTAAGGAACATTTACTCTCAATTAACCCTGTGACCCCTCCCTCTCTGGCTCTCCCCCCCCCTTTACCCCACGGGGGGAGGGGTAGCAGCAGCAGCCAGCCGGAGGAGCCCTGCCACTGGAAGAGAGAGGAGGAGGAGGACTGTCGTGCATAATTATTGTCCTCTGTTCGCTCACTCATTAACCTCGTCTAGCCTCTCTCTCTCTCTCTCTCTCTCTCTCCACAACTGCTAGAGACCCCAAGTGCTAATTGCGATATTCAACGTAGGTTCGAAAATGGCGAAAATGACTCAAATCTGGACCTATTCCTCCCATTTATTCAAGGAATCACAGCTCACTCCTCATCATCTATTAAGAATAACAAAAGGACCACCTGAAAGTTATCCGTAACAGCAATAACAGCACCATTAAACAGCAGCAAGTGAGGCTGCCAAAAGCTAGCTGGTCCCCCCCCCCCAAAAAAAAAAAACCCTTTGCTATCAGCAACAACTACTCACTAATCACAAGATTAAAGATGGAACGCACCGAATGTCAGTCTATTCATCTTGAATAAAGAAATCAGATGAGATATTAATCTACGGTCATAAGAGCTGCGACCCGGGGCGTAATTGTTTACGAGGGCAGTTATTATATTGAAGGCTGATGCGGTTGTATCGTCTACTAGTTTATTCATGCGATCTTTATATCTTCCTGAAAGATCTTTAAATATTTCTTATAGGCTCTCGTTCCTATATTCGTTGAGTTGGTGATGATGACATGAATTTATGGAAGGAAGGAAATCGTACAGAAATGCGGTTAATACCCATTCTCAAAAATGTGAACGCCGACACAATTTAAAGCCTCAATGAACAAGGCGTGATCAGACTTGCAGCTTACTCTGGGCTCGTGCTAAAGTCTATATGGTCGAATAGCGATTGTTTCACCAACGGTAATGAACTGTTTAACATTCACATTATTTATCTTTTGACATTTCATTCTAATACATAAATCATCAATATCCTATCCTAAACTTCTCCATTTTTAACTCGACGCAAAACACCTTTTTCAGATCTTTTTAGGCTTTTTCCACAGTGAACTTTCCTAACACCAACAAGAACAACAACAGCAAGAAAAACAACAACAAAGTAGTTTGTGGGCTTACTCCCCGAGTAAAGGAACAACAGTAAGAAAAACAACAACTAAGGCCCCGTCCACACGGTCGAGCTTTGGTCGACGAACTCTGTCCGATGTGACGTCAGAAGCGGAGAGACAGCGAGAAAAGTCAGAACTTTGCCGTGGTTTCTCCGCTTCTGACGTCACATCGAACAAAGTTCGTCGAGCAAAAGCTCGGTCGTGTGGACGGGGGGGCCTAAGTAGTTTGTTGGCTTACTCCCCGCGTAAAGGAACAACAGTAAAAAAAACAACACAGTAGTTTTGTAGGCTTACTCCCCACCTAAGCGAAAATTGTTGTGGAAATCAATAAAGACTATGGTTTAGTAATATGATGGTTACTAAAGATCACACATTTAAGAGGTGGAAAGGTTAAAATATTTTTTTTTTAAATCAACATTCGGAATACAAAAATATTGAATCATCTCATGGTTCAAATCATGGAATGTGTCCACAAGTAACCAAGCATGAAATTTTATCGGCGTTTACAAGTACTATGTATGCATATAGATGTATATGTATAAATAAATATATATATATATATATATATATATATATATATATATATATATATATATATATATATATATATATATATATACATATACATCACATACATCTAGCTACAAATGTCCTTTGATATCTAATTCGCTCTACCACGGAATTAATATATTTTCATATATGTTTAACCGAAGGGGAATATTTTTTGTCGATAAGAGATTTGTCTGCTCATGGGCACGAACCATCGACACCTACAAAAATGCATGAAATCAGTGAATTTTTTCGGGTTTGAAAATGGTATACTTCATCGCCCTTGGGTATTTCTACGATTCGTTCTGAACTCAGGAGACTAAGATGATAATCTTGGGTAGTTTTTGAATTACCGCGTAGACTTAGACACTATTTAGAAATCGGAGAGAACAGGAAACAGACCGCAGCCTCTCAATACATTTTTTATCTGTTGTTAATTTAATAATTTTTTTTTTCTTTTTCAATCAGTGGCATCTCCTCTTTCTGTATGCCCTTTACCGCGTCTTGCTTCTTTATGAACATCATAATATTCTTTGGAAGCTTGAATTTCAAATCAATGGCACCTTTGGTGACCTTGTTCCGTATGAACAGGATTCATCTTCTGAATAATAATAATAATAATAATAATAATAATAATATAATAAATATAATAATAATAATAATAATCTTTGGAAGCTTGATTTTTAGCGAGTGGACCCTTTGGTGGGCTCGTTCCATATGAATAGGATTTCATTTGTGAATAATAATAATAATAATAATAATAATAATAATAATAATAAATAATAATAATAATAATAACGCGTGGCAATTATAAAAACGTACTGTCAGTATGCCTGGCTAAATTAACATCTTCTGTTGTTATTATTACTATTTAGTATAATACCTGTACATTGGATGGTATCAGGACAAAATATCCCCTAGGACAAAATACCCCGAGGATAAAATCCCCCTGGACAAAATCCCCCTTGCCAGAATTCCCCGTTTTCTACAGTTTGCTTGTGTTTCTTCTAATAGGGCAAACATTTTTTTACTAACAGCTACATTAACTAAATCTTACTGTCATAGCTGTACAGTCGTTTGATTCATTTTTCTAAAAAGGTGATATACTTTTTTAGTTAGTTAGTTTTAACTAAATTTTCTTACAAAGAGTTAATTTTGGAAATCGCTTTAGTACTTCCACCCATAGAAGATGGAGTTTGTGAAGAGCAACAAAGGACAGGTGAAATTGCATCGTGAACGATATATTTACGTTAAACACTATGCACTATTACCGGATAAGACTCAAACAACTTATAACAGATTTATATAAGAAGTAAAAATCTTGACAAATTGCTCGCCTGCGAGTGCAATGATTGATTTTGAAAGAGCAATGCTCAATACTTCATAGCGTACTTTCCTGAATCGATGATTAAAGGCTGCTTTTTTCATTTGTCCAAAATATTTACAGAAAAATACATGAGTTTGGTTTACGAAAAACATTATCAAGGAGAGTTTCCCGATTTTGGATGACTTTGGAGGAGCACTATATCGGCAGGCCATGTCGACGAGGACGCCGAGAACCCACATTTAGCATGACCTCTGTGGCATATGTATGCAAGAACAAACGATGAATTTAATTGTACCAGTAATTCTGTGGAAGGATGGCAATCGCCAGTTTCGTATCATTTGCTGGGTGTTCCCATCCAGTCATCTGGAAGTTTGTGAGTCTCTTAGAGTGAGAAATCAACTTTCAAGATGTTAAGATGAATCAAATTATTTCTGGTACCGCTAGAACCACCTAAAAAGAAATATAAGGATGCCACACCATGAATCAGATCAGCTAACATACCAAGAAAAAACTTATTAGATTATCTGGAGGCATTGCATTCAATTCTTAGGTTTTGAATACATGTTCAGTCTTTTGAATAAACAATTTATCCATTTTGTGGAAATTTGCATTTTCCTCAAATATTTTATAGTCAAGAATTCCACCTCCTGAGTTAGTTAACAAAATTTCTATCAGTAATATTCAATTACTAGGACTATATTTGCAATAATGAATGTAAAACTAACAAACGAATGTACGAGATTTTAATATATTTGTTTGGAACTATAGAAGCAATGAAAATCACTAGTTACTACCTATTATTGGTTGCTTACATTTTCATGACTTTAAATTTGTCCCGGGGGAGTTGTCCATGGGGGATTTTGTCCTACGGGGGATTTTGTTCCTACGAGGGATTTTGTCCTCCACGGGGAATTTTGTCCTAGAACCACACTGGATTATACATATATAAAGGTTCGTATAGATCCTCGACTTCAATCTTGTCTAAACAAGTTTACCCGAAAAAAAAGGATAGTCCATCTAGTTTTATAAAATAAAGGGGACTAATCGTACTTAGAAAATAAAATAAAGGGGACTAATCGTACTTAGAAAATAAAATAAAGGGGACTAATCGTACTTACAAAATAAAATAAAGGGGACTAATCATACTCGATCTTCTATGTCATATAAACCCGACAGGTGGCGCGAGCATAAATTTTTACAGCGACCATTTATAATTATTCACAAAAAAACACAAACAAAATCAACACTGACACACGAAACGTCTTAAAGCAATGGGATTATTTTCACGCAGTTGGTTTGTTTGTTTGTAAGGAGCTTTACGTTGCATGGAAACCTGTGGTTATTCTAGCAACGGGACCAACGGCTTTATACGTGACTTCCGAACCACGTCGAGAGTGTGAAACTTCTATCACCAGAAATACACATCTCTCACTCCTCAATGGAATGGCCGAGAATCGAACCCACGACCACCGAGGTGGGACGCCAATACCATACCAACCACGCCGCTGAGGCGCTATTACTTTTCATGCAGGTGGAATAACAACTTGAGCGGAAATCACCCTTAGTGCACTGTGTTTACCCTCGACCACATTTTAGAAACGTAGAGCCCTCATCCTCCAGACTTTTCCCCTCATTCTCCAGACTTTTCCCCTCATTCTCCAGACTTTTCCCCTCATTCTCCAGACTTTTCCCCTCATTCTCCAGACTTTTCCCCTCATTCTCCAGACTTTTCCAGAGACATGGTGAACTGGAAGAATTAGCAGACCTCAGCAAAAGTTAAATATACCTTATTTTACCAGACCGCTGAGATGATTTCAAACAGCTCTCCATACGGCTGGCCCGAAGGATTAGTAGATATTTTTCACTGGCTATAGGAAAACCAATTGGTTACCTAGCAACGGGACCTATACAGTTTATTGTGGAATCCGAACCACATTATATCGAGAAATTAATTTCTATCGCCAGAAATAAATTTCCTCGGATTACGCGTCGGCAGAGGCCGAGAATCGAACTTCGGACCACCGGAGGGTATAGGCGAGCGCGAAACCGTCGTCCAACGAGGAACTTCAGACCTCATTCCATATATATATATATATATATATATATATATATATATATATATATCATATCTATATATATATATATATATATAGATATATATATATATATTTTATATATATATATATCTATATATATATCTATATATATATATATATAATTTTTTTTTCAGATTTTCACAACGTGGTCCACTGGACCAAAAGAGCGAACCACATTTCGAAAATCCTGCTGCTAATTTTCTACACGGGGACTCAGGTTTCCCAAAATAGGGGTCGGCCGCCGGACCAAAATTGGCCGACACTTACGGAAAGGTTCTCGGTAAAAACGACCTATATTATTCCCACGACACACAAAAGACCCACAAAGACTGATGCCGAACACTTCGGATAACACACCGGCCGCAAAATGGGGTGCGAGTCTTATTTCCGGGGGGGGTGGGGGGGGGGGGGGGGGAAATGGGTCTTTCGTGTGATTTAACCTAGAAAATATTTCCACTTCGAGTTGCAAATAAATAAATAAATAAAATAAATAAATAAATAAAAATAAAAAACTATGTTCACTTTGATTTGCCAAAAAATAGAATTAAAACATAAATAAAAATAAAATAAAAAAGCTATTTTCACTTTGATTTGCCAAAAAAATAAATAAAACAAAATAAGAAAAAAAAAAATAAAAATCTAAAAATCAATTAAAAAAACTATTTTCACTTTGATTTGCCAAAAAATAAATAAAACATAATAAATAAGTAAAAATAAAATAAAAAACTATTTTCACTTGATTTGCCAAAAGATAAATAAAAGCAAAATAAGAAAATATAAAACTAAAATTAAAAACTATTTTTCACTTCGATCTGCCAAAAAACAATAAATAAATAAAAAAATAATATAAAAACTAAAATATAAGTAAACAAATAATTAAATATTCTGAGAAACAATTGTGTAATATATAACCACTTTAAGGAAATTAATGTAACAATCTTCATATGAAATTGCAGACCGTTTCTATACGAAAACATAGGCCTGCATATTCCTCTTCCACAAAGAATGTTAAATTTGTGTTTGTAATTTTTTAAAATTTTCGCCAACAGGCTCTTGTTGAGCAATCACTTCTCTCCACTCCGCAGAGAGAGAGAGAGAGAGAGAGAGAGAGAGAGAGAGAGAGAGAGAGAGAGGTAATGTGATTCTTCCTCTGCATGAATAATGAAGTGGTGGAATTACATTTCCCTAAAGAAACTCAACTGTAAACAAATGGACTTTGTTCAGGTGAGTATTGTACTCACCTTCTGCCAATACAGAAATGTGTATTCCATTTTCCTTTGAATGATAAAAGTGACGAATCCACACTTCCCTAAAGAAAAGGAATAGACATTGTTTGCTTGTATGGTGTCTTTACGCTGCATGGCACCAGTGGTTATTCAGCAACGGGACCAACGGCTTTATGTGACTTACGAACCACGTCGAGAGTGAACTTCTACCACCAGAAATACACATATCTCACACCTCAGTGGAATTCCCGAGAATCGAACTCGCGGCCACCGAGGTGGCAGGACAAGACCATAACCGATCACGCGGCTGAGGAGAATTCTCTTCCACCGAAAAAAATATGAATTAAATATTCCTCTGAATGATGTAAGAAATCAGTGGGTTCATATTTCCATAAAAAAAATAACACTAGGTCCCCTTATGCAACGCCAAACATGGGAAATGTAAAGTCACTTTTACTTTGCGAATACTAATAGTCACGAGTTCGTTTTCCAATAAATTAAATCCATTTTTATATTATTTTCAACGAATCGAAGTGACAAACGAAAATTCACTTCACGAACTGAAAATTGAAACACGAAAAATAATCACGAGTTCGTTTTCCCTTAAAGAAAATTCATTTTTTAATTTTTTTTAATGAATCCAAGAGACAAACGAAAATTCACTTCGCGAACAGAAAAACGAAACACGAGATATTTTCCCTGTATTTCCAAAATTGCAATTCTCCGGATGGGTCTACATATGGACCGTCCCTAACCCCCATTTAGTCCCCCAACCCCGCCCCTGCTACTTACAGCCTTCCCCCTTCTAAAGGGCGGCTCTATTAAGTCCTCTGGCAATTAGTCCCCACTCTTTTAATCCGACTTTATTGTTTCATTCGGTCCTGGTCCTGGTCCAAGAGCGGACAATGAAAACTGAATTTCGCTTTCCTAGAAAAAAAATAAACAAAATAAATCAAAATATCAATTCGTTGGCTCTCAGGCTTCACTGTAACCCATAACAATCATTTTATTTCAAAACTACGAACTTTTTTTTTTTAAGTCACTTTATCAAAACCAGACAATCAAAACTTAATTTTGCTTTCCTAAAAAATAATTTTTTTAAAATAAATTCGTTGACTCTCAGGCTTCACTGTAACCCATAACAATCATTTTATTTCAAAACTACGAACGTTTTTTTTTTTAAATCACTTTATCACAACGTAAACTAGCGTCACTACAATGATGATCGATTGTAGGTACAATCATAGGGCTGAGAACTAGAAGGGCCAATGTCATAAAACCATGTTTTCAGAAAAACGCATTTAAAATATTGCTTCCTTTATTAAAATTCAGGTAAGTACAGCAAACGAAAGCTTTTTTTGGGGGGGTGATTGCTTAACTTATAACATTGGCCATTATATCACTGAAACAGAGATAAATTTCTAGTTTAGAGACTGTCTTAACTACAATATGCCATTTTTTGACATTGGCCCTTTTAGTTCTCAGCCCTAGAAGTACAATTACACGGTAAAATCCAAAGGAAGACTTCTTTTCCCAAAATAAAAATGTACAATGTTATGGTCTTGTCAAAAGGGTTATAGAGACGATTATCCCCCCCTTACCTTTGAAATGGAGTGGCAATCACCCATCCGGAATGAGAGGTTCCCCGTCTCCTCGTAGAAGCAACCACTGAACCACATCTGCTGGAAAACAAAGACAAATATTTTAAAAATCATTTCAAATCTTCTTGAATGTCCGAATACAAGAAAGTTTGCTGTCACTTTACAATTCTACAAGACCTGCTTCAAAATCCTTACTTTGCGATTAAACTCAAAGTCAAGTTTAAATAAAATTCACCCGGATGACAGAAGGATAGTTTTATTTACCCACAAAATAAAAACAAATGAGAAATGCGCCGACGTTTCTTCGGACCAACCGAGTTTTCTGTACAGCGTTTAATCAAGGCCACTGATAACAGAGCTCTCTCTCTCTCTCGGTGGTCTCGGTATAATGCTGTATGAGCCGCCGCCCGTGAAACTCTCAGGCGGCCGGCCGTGGTGGCCTGTGTTGTTGCATTGGCAGAAGCACGATCACGGCTTAATTTAACCTTAAATAAAACCAAAACTACTGAGGTTAGAGGGCTGCAATTTGGTAGGTTTGATGATTGGAAGGTGGACAATCAACGTTTCAATTTGCAGCCCTCTAGCCTCAACAGTTTCAAGATCTGAGCGCGGTCAGACGGACAAAGTCATCTCAGTAGTTTTGCTTTTACAGAAAACGAATAAAAATAGCAAGAAGGAAAGTTATTACTGTTCAGGTTAAGCTGGCCTTACGCCAACACGGACTCTTGCTTCTGAAGCACTCCGCTAGTGAAAACGAACTAAAACACCCATCATACAAAATCAGAAATAGCAATTTCTCTGCAAAATAAAATAAGCAACGTTGGGTTTTGGTCTGGTAACAAAGGCTCCTCCGTCCCCGCATTTTTGGACAAATTAAGTTTTATTTCTTCTGCTTGGTTACTCTTGGGGGACGGGAGGGAGGAAAAATCGAAGACAATAATTATGACAGAGAATTAAGCATTAATTCTTCTGCTTGCTTACTCTCAGGGGACGGGAGGGAATAAATATCAAAGACAATAATTATAACAGGGAATTAAGTTGTATTTCTTCTGCTTGCTTACTCTCAAGTATTCTAACTCTCAAGGCAAAGGAGAGAACAATCATCAAAGACAATAATTATGACAGAGAATTGAGCATTAATTCTTCTGTTTGCTTACTCTGGGAATAAATATCAAAGAAAATCATTATAACAGGGAATTAAGTTGTATTTCTTCTGCTTGCTTACTCTCAAGGCAAAGGAGAGAAGAAACATCACAGACAATAATTATGACAGAGAATTGAGCATTAATTCTTCTGCTTGCTTACTCTTAAGAGACAGAAAGGAGCAAAGATCAAAGACAATAACTATTGTGAGGGAATTGACCGCACTGAAGACCATTCCTGGCAAATAATAATAATAAGTAGACTAGGAATCTGCAATTCAAGGTAATGAATTTACACCGTGTCAGATCTGACACGTACCGTGAAGATAAAAATAAGCATATTTTTTCCCCTATACCATATAGCTATATTTACGCGAGAAAATGCTGAATAAGAATTATGAGGATGGCTAATCAAATCAGAATATTATTCAGGAATAATCATTTCATAGCGAGTCATGAGATAGATTGGATTCAGAAAAGATATATTGGATCGAGAGAGAGAGAGAGAGAGAGAGAGAGAGAGATTCATAAAATCAGCGTAAGCCAAACGTGAAACGGTGAATGGCTTGATAGGAGAAATTGGTATTGGAGTGTACACGACACACACACAGAGAGAGAGAGAGAGAGAGAGAGAGAGAGAGAGAGAGAGAGAGAGAGAGAGAGAGAGAGGCACCATCTCCCCTGGAAGGCAGCAGCAGGGGTGTCATGGGGGGAGGGGCGGGGGTGTGACCCAGGGCCTCCGCCAAAGCCGTCTGTTCCGTAGCCAATATTCCTCATCGGGAGAGTCGAAGCCCCGGTGAATAAGTGAAAAATAGTTGAATAGTAATGAGACGCCCACAATGCTGTTATTAGTTCTGTCATAATGGTTGTGCAGAGTTTGCGGCGAGCGTGCGTATATGCCTGCGG
>NC_087208.1:40056574-40081574 GCF_015104395.2 Macrobrachium nipponense | reverse complement strand
AAAAATTCATGTATTAAATTGTATATGCTCCCCGTGTTTTTTTCAAAATGTACTGTTCTCTGGAAGAATCACTTGTTTACTGCGGGTATCCTTCAAGGTGTGGCTAGCCTCTGGCGACTCGTCCTTTCTGTAGAGTGAAAATCCCCCTTATGGCTAATCTGGTAGTGTCAGTTTGCATATTAAGCCTTCTTTTGACTTCTTGTTCTTTGTAAAAATCAGTTTTGCCTCAGTAAAGGGTCCGAATAGGACCGAAAGTACTCGGCTATCTCGCTTTTTCATTTTTTCCTTCGGGCAAAAAAACTTTATTATACATAGCATCACGTTTTATTATATACTTCGTGATAAAGTTATTCATATACATATATATATATATATATAATATATTATATATATATATATATATATATATATATATATATATATTAAAATCCTATACACAAAATCCAATGCCTAAGCTACCACACAATTCCGTGGTCTATATCAACCGCACACAGCCACACAATGCATATACGCGCGTAAAACGCGCACACGCACGAACACACAGACAGACACACGCACACATAAAAGGAGCCACAACAATTTCCTGAGATCTTTTAAGGTCCCTTCCGGCCCGAGCGGTAGGCGGGCGGGGGGGTGGGGGGGGGGGGGGGGGGGGGGGGTGGGGGTGAGGGGGTGGGGGGGGAGGGGGGGTGGGGGGAGCGAGAGTCAGCCCAAACCAAGCCTTTTGGTAGTGGTAAGCTTCATCAATTGAATCGTTTACATAAAAACGAAGGAGGGGTGGGGGTAGGACCCCCGAGAGAGTGAGAGAGAGTTCAGTGTTGGGTAGGGGCGGTGTCGGGGTGGGGGGGTGGGGGGAAGAGAATGTGGTCGGGGGTTTTCACATATGACGTCACTGGAGGCAATGAATGTTCAGTGTATGTTTTGACTGAGTCTAAAATGCAAGCTGAGATACCATCTCAGGTTTTACAATATATATATATATATATATATATATATATATATATATATATATATATATATATATATATATAATAGTTCGTATTTCAGCATGTCATTCAAAATCACCTTTATACAGATATATGAAATCGATAGTTTTGTCGGTTCGAGTAATTAGGCCTACCAGGAGTCACGTTTCATAAAAACTAGGTCTATGGAACATATTAACCAAGTAAGCTGCCTCTCAGAGAAGGTGGTGGTTTACTGAGAACTGATGAACTTGACAGTGACTGGCCTCTTGGTTTTCCTGAAAGCCATCCTCCTTTAGTACGAAGCAGCCTATCCGCTGTTAAAATTCCCTAGACCTATCTTTATGCAATATGAATCCTGGTAGGGCTATTTACTTGAACCAACGAGCTATCGACGTCAGAAATTTTGCCTTAAGTTTACTTTTGAATGAAATGCTGAGAGAGAGAGAGAGAGAGAGAACCCACTTGCTCTCTCCAGTAGATTTAATAACTCCGTATGAAATCTGACTTCAAACGAAGCCTACCTCTGTAGAAGAAAACATTAATATCATATACACCGTAAATAAGAGAAAATCTAGCTGTATTGAAAACTATTAGGATACTAACACAAATATGATAGTTAGGTCTGCAAATTTAGATATAATCGTAAAAACTGATACTACATAAAACTAGCGCCATAACCAATTATGCCTTTGCTTTTTTAAGAGCAGTAAAATGTTTAAAGAAAATCCTAGAGAGAGAGAGAGAGAGAGAGAACTGCAAATTTAGATATAATCGTAAAAACAGATACTACACAAAACTAGCGCCATAACCAATTATGCCTTTGCTTTGTAAGGGCAGAAAAATGCTTAAAGAAAACGCCTATAGAGAGAGAGAGAGAGAGAGAAACACTAGTACGAAGTCATGGATGACAAACCAAAGTTAATACATCGTAAAAACAACTATACAACTAACTGCCGCCTGCCCCATAACCACCAACTGCGCCTTTATCTTTGTAACGGTAAAACATTTTAAATATAAAAGTATGTCAAACCCCATCGCATGGGACGTGGAGCAAATCGCTTCTAGCTAGCTAGCAATCGGGGAAGTGCTAGAGGAGAAATTGAATGCCACAGCTTTGAGCCTATCATACTATTGGATGCCCGTCCGGTTCGCCTGTTGAGAGCGCTTTGCATTCAATAACGACAAATACCATCCCACCCCCCCACCCCCCCCTCCGACGATATCACTCACAAGTCAATGCGTCAAACGGGGCTTCAATCAGTGTTTGGTATCAGGAGGAAAATGAAATGCTTATAAAAATGACAAGACTAGTTCAGAACTCTTCTGAGAAATTAGCTGCGATCGTTCCAGAGTTCATCTTGACGCTATAGCATCGCCTTTCATTAAGGGATTTAGCAGATTAATTAACCAGCATATATATCCAGGCTCTGAGGGAGGCTCGTGGACGATAAATGGATTAGAGAGGTAGATTTATCCATTTGATCTCCGGCATAATATCTTAAATGACTGACAAATGCGAACTCTTGTTGGTGGTAATGTTACTGAACCTAGACCTATATATGTGTCTCGCATGCGATTAAGGACTACTATATATACACTATTGTTTTTGGGGAGCAACTTTGGCGTGGCATCTCCGAGGTCTAGTGTTAAACATCGTAGGCTGTCGTTTATTATTTGTTGACCACGGGCGTCCCGGAAACTCCCGCCATGTTTAGTACTAGCACATAAGAGTAGGTGATGCATAGATAACAAGCCAAAGTTCCACCGTTTATAGGTTATACCAGGCACATGATCAAAGGACAGAATACATAAATGCCATTTCTGTTAAAGCCATTTGACTTCTCTCTTGATACTGAACAAACTATATTGGCCAATCTACGCAGACATCTGGAGCGGATGAACATTTAGTGTTCTGTAATACAAGTTTAACCTAACGTAAAGCATAAGGCCGCTGTAAGTTGACCAATCTTGTACCATTCTTCTAATTACAGATAGACTATTTTGCAGAAGAGTTTATTGCTGTTGGACCATAATATTCTCTCCTGTGAGAAAGCCAGTGGCATCAGGGGACCATTATATTGTCACCACTTTTTGGTTTATTTCAACGTTAATTGTTGTTATACTTTGTTCTGACCCAACATCTAGACAAATATCACTAAGTAAAATTCCATTTTTCATTTTGCCATTACAAAACAAGATGCTTATAGGCTACACTAAACATTTACTTATGAACTGAACTGAATATAGAGTATAGGCCAAGCGCTGGGACCTGTGAGGTCATTCAGCGCTGAAACAGTAATTGACAGCAAAAATTTTGAAACGTGTAACCGGGGGGAGGGGTGGGTGGGAGACCAGGCACTATGAATCAATTGTTACTAAAGTCAAAAGTGAGATAGATGAGAATATGAAAGGAGGTACAGTAAAAGAAATGAAAGAGGTTGCAGCTAGGGGGCCGAAGGGACGCTTGCAAAGAACTTAAGTTATGCCTACAGTGTACCATATGAGGCGTACTGAGACATTTACTATGACAGCTTTGTAATACCAGAGACCTGCTCAATATGCCAATAACGCTCAAGGATCAGACTCAGTTAGGCCTATGGCAAGTGGTGAGTATTACCGTGAAAAAACTCTGAGGATTTTTAGCAAACTAAACCTAGTTTATATCGTAGTTGTCAAAAGATATAACAACAATAACGTCCTCGTTAAGTGAAATGTGAAGCTTCGTAAAATATGGCAGTTTTATGAAGAAAGTCACTATTACCTAAGGTCTCTGGACAACGTATAAAGGAAATCTATTTAATTAATTACGTTTCTAGGCCTATGCTAGAGGTAGCTCGTTCAACTAAAATGTGGCGTCGATATTTCAGCCAATGAAAATCAGTTTCATTGTTACATATACGTTACTGGCTCTCCTTCTGCGTAAAAAAAAAAAAAAAAAAAAAAAAAAAAAAAAATATCAATATCATAATTTAATTTATTCACCGGGAAAAATGAAGTCATTTCGCCTTTAGTAAAAATTCACTGCTAATATCACCGCTTCCAACTCGAAGTTTCACCAGTGATGGTTATCAAAGGCATGACGATGTACTTTAAATGAATGATTTATTGAACAAAAGAAAAGGCAAATTTTTTAACCAAAATGTTCGAACCTCTATAGTGACCTACTTCACCTCCTATAGCCTAATCCCGCGTATAGCCCTGAACAGAGTATAACCGAATCTGACCCTGACGTAGAACTTCGAATATTAATCACACCCAAATTCACCTTTCAGTTCTGACAATACGACAATTTAATGCGGCCATACTCCTTCCCATAAACAAAGAATATAACGATTCAAAAATTAACACCGTCAGCTGGCTCCCGATTCAACAGCCGCCATTACCAAACGAAAACGGAGACGTAGACACGACATATATCGGCAAATGAAGCAGAAAATGCTGAGGAAATTAGGAAGTCATCACGCAAAAAGAAACCAGAGTGACGTACAGAATACCTCATATACTTACAGCGCATTAAAAGTCCCACGAGCCTATTTTAAAAAAGGTGTTTTTTGCCTCCAGTCAGAGAGCGGACGAACTTAGATTGCGTGTTCCCGCCTGCCTCAGGCTGTTCCCTCCACATGACATCCTCCCCGATTCAGTTGTAACATGGTCTCATTATTTTTATTTTTTTCTTCATGTTGGCGGTCTCAGGGACTGTATATTTATGCTAAATTCGTTTCATAGTTAGTTTCAGATAAATTACAGTTACTCTCCTTCGTCTAAATTGTCGTATATTGTTGTAAATTGACTTAAAAGCTCATTAATGACGTCATCAACTGGATAGGGCGGTTATACAAAATAATCGTTTGATTTTAGGGGGAATTCGTGTTGGCATTAATTTTCTTTCGTAATGTCATTCTCTAACTCCACAATTACATGATATATATCAGTATCGACACTGTAGCTCAATTATTTATTTCCCTGGCCTATCGTTCATTTATTTAAAGTGATATAATCGTAAAATGACGTATATTCCTTTTACGTTAAAGTAGGAAGAACGGAAAACGAAGGTAAGACTGAAACTCCCTGAACTTACATTTAACAGACCTTGGGAAAATCACGCATTCTGGCGATTGTATTTCCATACATTAAATATGGGAAGTGGTGTCTTGTAGTGTGTTACATAACAAGACGAAGGGAGGACTGAGGGCGTGTAAGTTGATCAGGTAAACAGCAACGAGAATAACTGATTGATATGTTCGCGTCGTCTGACCGTTGCAACTTGAGATGTCGAGAGTTAAAACGGGAATATAGTCAACTCAGAATATTACTGTTTGTTGATTTAAATCACCTATTTACTATAGGGGGGGGGGGGAAGTGTTAAGTGTGTGTGGTGTTGTGTGTGTGTACACGTGTGTGTGTGTGTGTATGTGTGAATATATCAATTTAAACGTGTAGCTTCCAGAGTGATACTTCTGCTTTTCGTACCAAGAGCTATTATGATAGTCTATTATTTTCCATATCCTGCCTTTGCTTTCATAGCAACCTACTGTATACGCCACAAATGAATCAAAATCTAATACTATAAACTATCATTAACCAAAAATTCCTCTAAATATTATAAATGAAATTCATTATAGGTCTAGGTCTTTAAGGTACGATACGATAAAGACAGCTTAGTGAGCCTAGTCACTCTCTCTCTCTCTCTCTCTCTCTCTCTCTCTCTCTCTCCTCGTCTCTCTCTCCTCTCAGTTCTTCTTTGATCAAAGGATGGGTTTTGGTTTTTTTCTTTGACAGACGAGATCTAACAAAAACATTTCATAACCATAGATTTCCTCAAAAAGATTTAAAAAGGTGGCTCCCATATAGGTATATGTCTTGACATACTAGACGAGAAAGACAGCTTGGTGAGCCTAGTCTCTCTCTCTTCTCTCTCTCTCTCTCTCTCTCTCTCTCCTCTCTCAGTTCTTCCTTTGGATCAACGCATGGTTTGTTTCTTTGACAGACGAGATCTAACAAAAGCATTTTATAACCATAGATTCCTCAAAAAGATTTAAAGGTGGCTCCCATATAAGTCTATGTCTTGACATATTAGACGAGATAAGACACAGCTTGGTGACCTGTCCTACTCTCTCTCTCTCTCTCTCTCTCGTCTCCGTTCCCAGAGGCTTCCGCTTTTTCTGCTCCTTCATCAACAATATTGCGAGGTAATTTGCCAGACTTTGTGCCCTGTAAGAGAATTCATAAATGCCAATAAAAAATCCTTATGGCTCTAACCAAGAGCTTACAGGGGGATGTCTCGCCACGCTAATAGGGACTGGGGTGGTGGGGGAGAGAAAGAGAGAGAGAGAGAGAGAGGAGCAGGATGAGGGAGAGGAAGAGGACGAGGTGAGGGAAGTAGTAGTAAGGAATGAGGGAGATGGATGTGGAAGAAGATATTGAATAACTTTTCTCTTTTTTTTTTCATTTACAATCTTCGTTTTTCAATTCCGTCAGTTCTTCTTTGTTTCAATTTTGTCCCAACCTTCTCTCTCTCTCTCTCTCTCTCTCTCTCTCTCTCTCTCTCTCTCTCTCTCTCTCTCTCATTCTTTGATTCCTTTGTGGTTTATTCCTGTCTTTCATCTTTGTTTCGCTGACCCCCAGGGAGGGGTACTTGGTACTCTTCCTGCCTCTCCTTCTATTCAAACAGGGTTAGAATATGGGAAATTGGTTGCCCTTCCCAACGGCCTCTGGCTAGAAAATTGGAGGGGGCGTCGACCCCCTAGGGGTCTATTGCCCCCTTCCTTTTTCCCCGCCAGGATAGATAAAGGAACTGAGCTACAATAAAGAACTCGGTTTGCCAATCCTAGTGGCATTTGTTGTCAAAAAAAATTAAATAAAAAGGGGGGTCTTTCTTCTCCAGGTCACAGCCCCCCCCCACCTCCTCCTCTGCCCCAGGGCGCCTGCCATCCTCGCCTTCCACAAAACCTGTTGCCCGAAATTGAAATACAAACGTCCGGAGACGAGACAAAAAAAAAAAAAAAAAAAAAAAAAAATAGCAATAATAACAAAGAGAGAGGGTGGGGGAGCGTGTTGGGGGGGGGGGGGAAGGGGTCAAAACACGACCTCCCTCTTATATTCTTCTTCTTCTTCTTCTTCTTCTTCTTCTTCTTCTTCTTCTTCCTTCTTCTTCTTACCCTGCTACTGAATCTGGTTCCTCGCTGGTACACGCTATAGAGAGAGAGAGAGAGAGAAGAGAGAGAGAGAGAGAGAGAGAGAGAGAGAGATGACAGTGACGACGGGGGGACTTTGGCCTTTATTCAATTACCGCTTAAGGGCAAGATTGGCATCGGAGGGGCATGGCTGGCTGGCAGGCAGGCGGGCCGGACTTAAAAGCGGGTGGCAATTAGACCCCTTTTGCCCCGCGACACACCCGACCCTAATAAAACAGTGGATGCTGGGTCGTCTGCCGCGCCGTAATCAAAAGACAATTAAGCCGGCATCTCTGCCGTACCTGTCCTCTGCCGTTGCTAGGAGACGCCTCGACGCCCGCCCGAATGGCGCAACCATCGCCGCTCCGGCCGGAGCGAAACCGACCCCTAGACTCACCGGGCACAAACGCCAATATCCTTCGCCGGTGGCGGGAGCCCTCCACGCCCCTAAGAGAAACATATTAAACCAGTGCTTGCGTCTCAAACACAAAATGACACCAGGGGCGGGCCCGGGGCGTCCGAATCGGACCTTATTCCGAGGGCGCGTAAGGACCAGTGTCCGGAATTCTGCTGGCTCCCATCGAGGGAAGTGGCGCTCGTGAAACTCGGGAAGGAAAATGGCGCCAAAAAAAAAGGAGGGGAAAAAAAAAGGTTGGTATATTTGTTATTACATATGTTCCGATAATAATAATAGTCGGAATGGAGATGGGGGTCGTGAGAGAGAGAGAAAGATTCTCTCTCTCTCCCTCTCTCTCTCTCTCTCTCTCTTCTCTCTCTCTCTCTCTCTCTCTTTCCCGTCCCTCTCTCTCTCTCTCTCTCTCATCTCATCATCTCATCTCTCTTCTCTCTCTTTCCCGTGTCAATCAAGTCCTTTGTCCTTTTTTTTTCTGTAAGTAAAATAACATTACGTTGTATCACTCGGTTAGTCCTTTTCATTTTGTTTATCCTGAGTTATTTCCCTCTTTCTTTCTTTCTTTCTGCCTTTCTTTCCCCGACTTTTTTCCTTCCTTTTTTTCCCACCTGCTGACTTTCGGTGGACGGATGGAGTCGCTTCGGGTATAATTAGAAAGTGGCGAAGAACGACTTTGCCTTAACGATTTCAGTTGATTAAATGAAGGGAAAAAAAAAACCAGTTGGAGCTTTGGCCTAAATATTAAGTTTAAACGTGGCATCTATAAAGCTATTACTATGCCCCGTCGAGAACCGCGACTCGCGGTGTGCGCACAAGTTGGAATATCGATAGGCCGAGCAGGCGCTGGGACCTATGAGGTCATTCAGCGCTGACAGGGAAATTCTGTATAAAAAGAGATCTTCACTTCAACCGTGCATTTGACGTCTAGGCCAGTCCCTTGCGACGCTCCTGATTGGCTGTTGATAAGCCAATCACGGGGCTTGAAGCTCTCAGTCTCTCTCGAGAGAGAGTTCACATAGACAGAATGTATGTGTCCACCTCTCCTGAAAGATACGTCTTTCAGGAGAGGTGGAACATACATCCTGCCGGTGTGAACTCTCTCGAGAGAGACTGAGAGATTCCAGCCCTGTGATTGGCTTATCAACAGCCAATCAGGAGCGTCGTAAGTGACTGGCCTAGACGTCAAAATGCGCGGTTGATGTGAATCTAATTATAAGAGAGGGTGGAGAGAGAATATAAACGGAGGTACAGGCAAAGAGGAAACGATATAAGACTCACAGCAAACCGAGGTAGTATTATATAATATGGAGGTCTCCTCCAACTCGGTACAACTCTGTGTCTGTCCTGAGATTCCTGCATGTCCTACAGGACCTTCCAGCCAGACGGTTCATTCTGAATTCCTACAGAACATGTTCCACAGAGTTAGCTCAGTAGAGAGGATTATACACCTATATCATATATATATATATATATATATATATATATATATATATATATAT
Source organism: Macrobrachium nipponense (assembly GCF_015104395.2). Classification (NCBI taxonomy): domain Eukaryota; kingdom Metazoa; phylum Arthropoda; class Malacostraca; order Decapoda; family Palaemonidae; genus Macrobrachium; species Macrobrachium nipponense. The sequence continues at coordinate 40,072,522 of NC_087208.1, read as the reverse complement.
ATATATATATATATATATATATATATATATATATATATATATATAGTATATATATATATATATATATATATATATATATATATATATATATAATACTATATATAGTATAGTATATATTTATATATATGTAGACATATGTAAATGTGTGTATATATATATATATATATATATATATATATATATATATACAGACATATATATATAATTAATATATATATATATAATAATATATATGTATCTATATCTATAATATATAATATATATATTATATATATGTATTCTATATCTATATATATATATATATATATATATATTATATATATATATATCTATATATTATAGTATATATATGTATGTATGTATATACACAGAGAGAGAGAGAGAGAAGAGAGAAGTAGGAGACAAGAGATTAATAAAGGGTCCTGATGACAAAGGTTTAAGAGCAACTCGATACTTATGAATTTTAAGGTGTTCTCGAGTGAACCAGGAAGAAGGAGAGAGAGACAAAAGAAAGAGGTAGGTAATAAATGACAGATACGATGATATATTAATAATAATAATAAACAAAAACTTATGATTATCATATATTTATTATTATTATTATTATTATTATTATTATTATTATTATTATTATTATTATTATTATTATTATTATTATTATAAGTATACTGAGTAAATGATGACATAATAATAATAATAATAATAAAAATAATAATAATAATAATAATAATAATAATAATAATAATAATATAATAATAATAACCCAAACATTTTATTATTATAGTTTATATTATTATTATCATAAGTGAGACTAAAATGACAACAAAATAATAATAATAATAATAATAATAATAATAATAATAATAATAATAAATAATAATAATAATAATAATAATAATAATAATAATAGGATTGTATCTAGGGACATCAGGATGGAGTTTGGAATAGAAAAATGCGCCTTAGTCAACATACAAAAAGGCAAAGTAACGAGAACTGAAGGGATAAAGCTACCAGATGGGAGCAACATCGAACACATAGATGAGACAGGATACAAATACCTGGGAATAATGGAAGGAGGGGATATAAAACACCAAGAGATGAAGGACACGATCAGGAAAGAATATATGCAGAGACTCAAGGCGATACTCAAGTCAAAACTCAACGCCGGAAATATATAAAGCCATAAACACATGGGCAGTGCCAGTAATCAGATACAGCGCAGGAATAGTGGAATGGACGAAGGCAGAACTCCGCAGCATAGATCAGAAAACCAGGAACAAATGACAATATACAAAACACTACTCCCAACCCAGCAAATACGGACAGACTATACATAACACGAAAGGAAGGAGGGAGAGGACTACTAAGTATAGAGGACTGCGTCAACATCGGGGGGGGGGGGGGAACGAGCACTGGGGTAATATCTGAAAACCAGTGAAGACGAATGGCTAAAGAGTGCTGGGAAGGACTAATAAAGTGACGAGACCCACATACAGAGACAGGAGGAATGACAAACAGAACAGAGGACTGGCACAACAAACCAATGCACGGACAATACATGAGACAGACTAAAGAACTATCCAGCGATGACACATGGCAATGGCTACAGAGGGGAGAGCTCAAGAAGGAAACTGAAGGAATGATAACAGTGGCACAAGATAGGCCCTAAGCCCAAAACCAGATATGTTCAAAGAACGATAGACGGAAATAACATCTCTCCCATATGTAGGAAGTGCAATACGAAAAATGAAACCATAAACCACATAGCAAGCGAATGCCCGGCACTTGCACAGAACCAGTACAAAAAGAGGCATGATTCTGTGGCAAAACCCTCCACTGGAGCCTGTGCAAGAAACATCAGCTACCTTGTAGTAATACGTAAGTGGACGAGCACCAACCTGAGGGAGTGATAGAAAACGATCAAGCAAAGATCCTCTGGGACTATGATATCAGAATAGATAGGGTGATACGTGCAAATAGACCAGATGTGACGTTGATTGACAAAGTCAAGAAGAAAGTATCAATCATTGATGTCGCAATACCATGGGACACCAGAGTTGAAGAAAGAGAGGGAAAAAATGGATAAGTATCAAGATCTGAAAATAGAAAAGAAAAAAGAAAGATATGGTATGCCCAGTGGAAATCGTACCCATAATCATAGGAGGCACTAGGCACGATCCCCAAGATCCCTGACAAGGAAGTCTAGAAAAACTAGAGGCTGAAGTAGCTCCAGGACTCATGCAGAGAGTGTGATCCTAGAAACGGCGCACATAGTAAGAGAAAAAGTGATGGACTCCTAAGGAGGCAGGATGGCAACCCGGAATCCCACACTATAAATACCACCCAGTCGAATTGGAGGACTGTGATAGAGCAAAAATATATAATAATAATAATAATAATAATAATATAATAATAATAATAATAATAATAATAATAATAATAATAATAATAATAATAACAATAATAATAATAATAATAATAACCCCAAAAATTAATAATATTGTTATTATTATCATTATTAATAATATAGTGAAACTAATAATAATAATAATAATAATATAATAATAATAATACAATAATAATAATAATAATAGTAGTAGTAATAATAATAATAATAATAATAATAATAATAATAATAATAATAATAATAATAATAATAATAATAAAGTAATGCTGAACAGGATAATAAAATAATATGGAATCTTTCTGATCAAATCACGAATCTACTCATTACTCTGTACTGGTTATTTCTTACTGCATACAAGCTGTGGCATTCTTCTTTCCATTTCTTAGGCTACTTTAACTGGCGTTGCTCTCCCTCATTGGTAAGAAATAACAGAATACATTATTAACTTCTAATCACTAACTGACCCTTAGCAACTGTCAGCCAAAGTCCTGAAGAGAAGATTGATAGAAGTGAAAAAGAGGAATAATTGTAGAGATAATGCGGTAGAATGAAGGACAAATAAGGCGTGATACGACCTCCAGCCTGCTTAGGGCGCGTGCTTAAAATCTACGGTCAGATAGAGCGCTGAAATATTTTATTAGAAATAATAAAATATAGCGAAACACCTTTTTTCCGACTTTTTCGGGCTTTTCCATAGACCTATCCTACCCCCCATCAAGAACAACAACAGTAAAAACAACAACCACAAGTTAAGAACAACCCACAAGAACAAAGTATTTTTGCAGGCTTACTCCCCGTGTAAGCGATCAAAAGGTCGTTATTATAACAAGACAGTAAGGTTATTTGTTTGGTTAAGGTCTTGGTAAGTCGTCGTAGGTCTTGGCCAATCTGGCTACAATCTGCTCTAATTAGGAGGGGTATTATATTCGCGAGGGGGATTAATTCGCGAAAATAAGTTCTCGTCAAATAACTCCTTGGTCGCAAATTTGTTTGTTACAGTGAATATAATTTCTATGCCCCTTCTTCCTTCAGGTGGAACAAACTAGTGTATGTGTAAGTGTATGTGTGTGTGTTTTGTGTGTAGGTTGTGAGGAGTGGGGGGAGACCACCCCAAGTCCGGATAATTGGTTTGTTGACTTTTTTGAAAAAATTGAACAAAACAAAAATAAAAGAACCGAAAAAATTAAAAGAAAAAATGGAAGAACATTATAAACGGAAAAATTAAAAATAAAAAATAAAAAGAAATAACCGGAGAAAATTAAAGACGCAAAAAGGATAAGAAAACAAATGAACAGAGACAGAAATGCAGAAACAGGAGAACAGAAAAAAATAAATATATAAAATCGAGTATATTAAAGGCAAAAACACCAATAAAAACCGAAACAAAGCAAAAACAAAAAATGAACAAAATAAACCAAAAAAACCATTAAACAGCAACAGGAAAACCAAAAATGAAAAATAAGCATGAAATAAGCACATATATATATATATATATATATATATATATATATCTATATAGATATATATATATTATATATCATACTATATATATATATATAGATATAGATATAGTATAACTATATATATATAATATATATATATATATATATATATATATATATATATATATATATATATATGTACATATATATATATATATATATATATATATATATATATATATATATATATATATATATATATATATATATATATATATATATATATATATATATATATCTATATATATATATATATATATATGCAGAAGCCAGGTACTATATATATATATATATATATATATATATATATATATATATATATATATATAATATATATATCTATATATATATATATATATAGATATAGATATATAACTATATATATATATATATATATATATATATATATATACATATATCTTTTATATATATATATATATATAATATATATAGTGTGTGTGTGTGTGTGTGTGTGTGTGTGTGTGTGTGTGTGTGTGTGTGTAAATTCAGCCAAAAAGAAACAGTAGAAAACTTAAGCAACCAGAAAACCAAAAAAAATTGAAAAAACAGACACAAAAAAAAAAAAACATTATTATATAAAAAACTGTTCAACTTAAAAAAAACCAGTAAAACAAAAAAAAACTTTTAGAAAACAGTAAAAACCTTAACAACAAAAGAAAATTAAAAAGCAGACAAAAAAATATGTAAAAAAAAAAAAAACTGTTCAACCTAAAATTTTCAGTAAAACAAAATATTTATAAAACTATATAAAAGTCGGTTTGGGGGGGTGGTAGGTAGAGGGGGGGGGGGGGGGTGGTTGGCAGACCAGGATCAAACAAAAGGCACACATCAAATATTTGTTTTATTAGCGCCATTTCAATCACTAGTATTGTTGTCGTCATTTGCCGGTCGCTGATTTAATTAACACTGGCAACAAATATATATCAATCAGGATATTCAATTAAAATTTAATTACCATACATTTTTAATTTAATCAAAGGCAGACGCTCACTTTTATGTTTCGCTGCCAACCGACTGATGATATCTGTCAGCTGCCGCTGCTGCTGCCTGCTGGTCCTTACTCATTACAAGCGTAAATAATACCCGTATGTATATGCGTGTGTATGTACATGTATGTATACGTATGCATCCTGTATACATATGTGTGGGTATGTATATATACGTGTATGTATATGTATACATATATGTTATATAGTAAATAATACCCGTATGTATTTGTGTGTATGTATGTATTCTGTATACATAGTTGTGGGTATGTATATATACGTGTATATATATATATATATTTATTTATATATATATATATATAATATATATATATATATATTCGTAAATATACATACCCACACATATGTATACAGGATACATACATACACACAAATACATACGGGTATTATTTATATATATATATATATATATATATATATATACATAGAGAGAGAGAGAGAGAGAGAGAGAGAGAGAGAGAGAGTGTAGTATTATTTTTGGGAGCTCAGCTGCTACCTCTAGTATACGCCCTTTCATGGCCTGTAGTGCAAACCCACCACAGTCGACTACCTAAAGGGACTACTTCACTTTTAAACATCGTCTGGATCACTACTGAGAGAGAGAGAGAGCGAGGGAGAGAGAGAAAGAGATAGTCAAAGACGCAACAGAGTACCACTGCTCTATCAGAAAAAAAATATCAGAATATCGATGGAGTAATCCTCACAGACTCTACGGGTATTACACTTCACTTTTCGGAAGTAGTTACCTTGGGAACACAACATATTGGAGAATCAACTGGTCACCATACGTGCGCATTTCTTCACACTTTTTGGATAGACTGCTTCTCGCTACAAATCACGAATATTATGGCACGAATAGCGTCGATATCACTTTCTTTATTTTTACGTTCGGGAAGGTCACACCAGATGGGAGTTATATTAATAATATTATTATTGATAAGCGCCTCGAAAAGCACTTATCAACTATGATTCGCCTTGGATGTGAACAGGATACTAAACGGTTTTTGTGGCTTAATATTATTGAATACCATCATGTCACACACACATTATATATGAATGTATATATATATATATTATATATATATATATATATATATATATATATATATAATATATATATATATATTATTGGGGTTACTCCTATGGACTTCTTCCCCAGTGCGACTGACCAATGTACTTGATCATCTTCTTAAGGAACTAATTCAGTGCAGGGATTGCATGGTGTACTGTAAGCATGGCAAAGAGGGTGTCTGCAGCGTCCCTTCGGTCCCCACCAGCTGCCCCCACTTATTATCAATCCTTTTACTTTACCTCCATTCCTATTTCATTTCTTGAATATTACCTTTTAGTGATATTAAACTGTAGGAGTGTATCCCAGTTCCACTTTTAGATCCTTGTATTTCATCCCATTTATTTTCTGGATCTCTCTACTTTGCTGTTCAACCACTCCAACTCCCTTTTTTTTCAGTCTTAATCTTTGATTACCCGGCAGTGCCCAAAGTAGCTTGGCTTGATGGCCGAAATATCACGAAATCAAATCATGTCAGATAAGAGACCCAATCGATTATATCAATACATATAGGCCTATGAGATTAGCAACCTGATGCCTACCTCAGACATGACTGGAGAGAGAGAGAGAGAGAGAGAGAGAGAGAGGGGGGGGGGGGGGGGGGGGGGTGGGGGGGGGGGGGGGGGGGGGAAGGCGGTGGCGGGTTGGTAACACGACAAAAATCACGTAGAATATAACCTCCTATTAACAATATGTTGTCGGATAAATTTGTGTAGCCTATATTAAAGGTAACAACTCAGTCATCCAACACAAAATGGAAAATTACAACCTACAGTAAATGTTGATCCTTCAGTAACGTATAAGTAAATATATAATTAAAATCAGCAACCATTTAGGGGACGATTATAAGATAAAATACAAACATAGAGCATCAACAATTGTAATCATTCTTGTTTCTTGCTACTGTTGTTGTTGCTGCTGTAGATGTTGTTGTTGTTGTTGTAGATGCTATTGTTATTGCTGTTTTTGTTGTTGCTGCTGTAGTTGTTGTAGTGGCTACTGTCGGTGCTATATGAAAAGTACCAAACAAAAACGAAGGGGGAACTCAAAGGCCGAAGAGAGCGAAGTTGAATTGTGATCCCGATGGAAAGGTCGTAAACAAACTCCTCCGACAGCCAAGGGTTCGCTCCGTGACGTCACATCCAATGGGAGAAGTATGGCTCCCAAAAAAAGAACGGATGCGCTATCAATATCTATTAGAGGAGACGCTCTCCCTCTACTTTTCCCTTTCTTCCCTCGCTGAGAGGGGAACCAGAGTCGCCTGCACAATAAACGAGGGGAGAGAGAGGAAGAGGGAACTCGCAGAAAGTATAAAGATGAAAGGTGGAAATGGGCATTTTGTATGAAATACGGGTATGACTTGGTACCATGATAGTTACGTTTATGCTTTTAGTTTTCATCAATAAAGTTTTATCCATGTGATGGATGGCTCTGGAGACGAAGAGAGAAGGGTGTCACTGAAACATTCATTCTGCTAAATGGATGAACTTATGGACTAAAGATTTTGTAGATCTAATGTCTTGTTTTTGGTCTCAGTTCAAATAGTCTGGCTACAATAATCAGTACGACTTAAACAAAGTAACTATAGTTAAAAATTGCTCACAGATGATTATTTGATATATACAACGTCAGATACAGGTCCGTACATACGATCTAACAGACTGTTACGAAAGAAATTATTATTATTTTTCGAACTCCCGCAAGATGAAATGTATTCAGTATAGTCGCTGGATTACACAATTCTTCACCCGCTTTGTCCCCTCATCTTCCTTGCTTTGGATTCTTCGTGTTTTCCCATTTACTTCTGCTTCGCTGAATCAAGCCATCTCCAACCCTTCAAATACAGAGCTCACGTGGCTCACTGCAGGCAATCCTTAAGGGTCTTTGCTGCGTCGTTTCCTTAGGCCCCCAAGCTGCAACCTCACTTTCATTCCTCTTACTGTACCTCCGTTCATATTCTCTTTCTTCCGTCGGATTTTCCAGCCTGTTACACCTTTCACACACCTTATTGTCAATTTCCCTTCTACAGCGCTGAATGACCTGATAGGTCCCAACGGTTGGACTTTGGCCTGAATCCTGTGTACTCTCTACCTATCTTCCATCAGATATTGGGAGGTGTCGATATCTCGTGAATAGTAAACTAACTTGCCAACAGATGGCGTTCGTTCCAAGTCACCAGAGGTTACGGGTGCAAATGTGTGAGTGTCAGTAGTTAATTTATCAAAGCAGACATCCTTTGAGCGACTCGACCCTCCCTCTTCAACACCTGCAGATAAATTACCGGTTCGTTTCGCAAAAATGGAGGTGATTATTGGTACGTTTACATATTTACATTATATTCATGATATGGCTTTATTTTGTTTTCTGTTATCCGATTGAGAATTTAGTTTGTGGCCATCTTAAACCATAGGAATTGTAAAGGGTTAAGGAACATCTCGGAAGAAGGTATGACTCAAATCCTCCTTGATTTCATTCCTAATTATTTCTTCGATTTTCTGTTTATAGAATTAGAAAGTTGTCAGGTTTTGTTTTCTTTTTGGGTAAAAGAGGGAGTTTTTTTTAGGGGGAGGTTAGAGGGAGTTCTTTTGGGGGTTAAAACAAAGAGGGAGTTTTTTTTGGGAGGGAGTAAAAGAAGGATTTTTTTTTGGGGCGGTGAATAAAAGCGGGAGTTTTTTTTCCTTATGGGTAAAAAAGAGGGAGTTTTTTCCTTTTTGGGTAAAAGAAGGATAGTTTTTTCTATTGGGTAAAAAAAGGGAGATTTTTCCTTTTTGGGTAAAGAAGAAGTTTTTTCTATTTGGGGAGTTTTTTTTTTTTTTTTGTGTTGGTTGAAAAGGGAGTTTTTTGGGTGGATAAAAAACTGGATTTTTTTTTGGGGGGGGGGGGGGCGGGTAAAAGAGGGAGTTTTCTCTTTTGGGATGGTAAAAGAGCGATTTTTTTCCCTTTTTGAGTAAAAGATTTTTCTTTTTGGGTAAAAAGGGGAGTTTTTTCTTTTTTTTTTTTTCCTGAATAGATTTCTCAGCTCTGAGAGATAAACCTAAAACTAGGGATTGCAAAAAGGTTAGCAAACATGGTTTGACAAAGACTGTTCTAGTAAAAGAACTGAATATATGAAAGTAAAAAACAGGCTTAAGAAAATCAAAACAAATGAAGCTAGAAACGAACTGAAAGCTAGAGCTAAAACATATAAGAGAATAATTAATAAAGCTAAGAAATCTTTCAGAAAAAAATTTCATAGAAATGTTAGAAATCTGAGAAAAAGTAGAGTAAGGATTTATTGGGATTTGTTAAAGAACACTGATAAGAGTGAGCTGATTTGTAAAATTGCACTTAAAACATTTCGAGATTATTTTGCTAAACTCAGTCGAGGTAATGTTGAACCTGATGAGAGTGAACACCCTGATAATTTCGACCCAAGCATTATTAACCAGTTAGTTAACGAAGAATTAAATAGAGTTTTTTACAGTAGATGAGATACAAAATTCAAATAAAAAAAACTTAAAGAGTTAGAGCATGTGGTATTGATAAATATTATAAATGAGTTCCTTAAAATAAACTGCCCTCATGATATGCTAAATGTGATATGCAAAAATTTTCAACATAGTGTTGATCTCCTCAATTGTTCCATATTATTGGTGTATAGGGATAACAAAACCCATATTTAAGAAGGCAAAAAAAAGGTTCCCCTGACGACCCAGATAGCTATAGGGGTATCACACTGCTTAGGTGTGTAGTGAAGCTTTTTACTGCTTGTGTCAATAAAAGGTTGACTGATTATATTGAGAGCACTGGTCAACTTGGTGAGGAGCAGGCTGGTTTCAGGGAGGGATATAGTACTCTAGATCATATTTTTGTATTACATTCACTTGTTAATTTCTATCTCCATCGAAAAAAGAGAATATACTGTTTTTGTTCGTTGATTACAGAAAAGCATTTTATTTGGTTGACAGGTCTTCCTTTTGTGGGGAAAAGTAATCTCACATGGCATTCACAGGTAATATTATGGCTGTCATATATAATATGTATAATAATGCAAAAATCCTGTGTGAAGCAGAATCACAAAATTTCGAACTTTTTCGAATGTAACATAGGCGTAAGACAAGGTGAGAATCTTTCCCAATTACTTTTTGCCATCTACCTAAATGATTTTGAGTCTTCTCTTAGCAGGGGGTATGATGGGATGGATATGTGTTCAAGGGAAATAAACAATGAAAAATTAAAGTAGTATTGACATAGAAATGTTTTTGCGTATTTATGTTTTACTTTTATGCTGATGATACTATTGTAATGGCTGAATCCCCAAAGGAATTACAAAATGCCTTAGACAAAGTAAAAGAATATTGTGATACTTGGAAACTTCAAATTAATGTTCCAAAAACTAAAGTAGTTGTATTTTCTAGAGGAAAAGTTAGAAATGTTCCGATTTTTTAAATATGGTGAGGAGAGCATTGAAATTTTAGATGATTATGTTTACCTTGGTACTACGTTTATTATAATGGTAAAATGGATAAAGCTATTAAGAAACAAGGCCTTCAAGCACGTAGAGCTTATTTTTAGTATGTTTAATTAAATGTAAAAAACCTGAATTACCCATTGATATCAAACTGTGATCTATTCGATGCTCTAGTTATACCAATTTTGACTTACGGTTGTGAAATATTGGGGGTTACCGCAACTAGATCATGTTGAAACATTTCACAAGAGTTCATGAAAAATCAACTCTGTGTGAACAAGCGAACAGCAAACTGCGTCGTATATGGGGATCTTTGGCAGATTCAAAATTGAAATATCTATTTGCGAAACGGATTTTGGTTGAGAATTGTAAAATCAAAGGCGTCTAATTGTCAAATGTTTTTTTATCGTTTTCTTAGAATTCTGTACGAGTCGAATGAGTATAAGTCCAAGTTAATTTGGATCCATAAAATTAAAACTATCCTTGATCCATGTGTATGTCAAATATATGGGAACATCCGGAAAATTTCAATCACACGTGGATAATAAATAGCCTAGAAATGAAACTCAAAGATATAGAGAGACAACACGTGGCATGCAGAAGTAGAAAGAAATATATTTGTGTATAATTATAAACTTTGTAAGACTGAATTTGGCCAAGAAAAGTATATCATAAATTTAGATATACCAGAAAGAATTGCCCTTAGTAAATATAGGTGTGGTATCCACAAACTTCCTGTAGCAACTGAGAGATATTCTGGGCAGGAGAATCAGCACCCTTGCAGACTATGTACAGCATTGAAGTTGGGGATGAATATCATTATGTTTTAGTTTGTCCTGTGATTAGAGAAATAAGAGAGAGATACCTAAAGGCCTACTATTGTAGAAGACCTACCACTTTTAAATTCAATCTGCTCCTCATACAAGTAGTGCTGGAGAATTGAAAAGACTTGCAAAGTTTGTTAACGTTATAATGTCTTTATTTTAGATTTAATACTATCTAGGATTTTAATTATTCTGGTATTATTTTCGATATATGTACTTTCCTTTGTCAGAATACCTTTTAATGCTTTAATATGTACTTGCTAAAATATATGTGTACATAAATATAGATGTAATCTATTGGTCTCTTCTTTTTGTAGTTTTTGTGTGACATATATTTGTGTAATTTTGTAATTCTCATCACCCCGAAGGGGTCGATAGAATAAAAAGATTTGCCTTTGCAAAAATTTGCCTTTGCCTTTGCCCGAAGGTTTTGGATGGTTAAGGCTTCAGAGATATCTCCCTTTGCAGAGTTACCGAATTTCCCTTCGTATCTTTATTTCGATCTACTGTCACAGACTACTTTCCTAGAAAATATATATATATATATATATATATATATATATATATATATATATATATATATATATATATACACACTACATACTCTTATCGTAGACCAAATCACATCAACGTGCCATCATCAATATACCTTATTCCGATATCACATATAAAAAAAAATTTAATAAGGTATCAATAGATACCATACATCCATAGAAGCTCCAGATTAGACGAAATTGTCTCATATAGATAAAACTATTCAACATTCCCGCTGTAACCAGCATACGAACATGGGACTGACAATACTGTTGGTCTAAACCTTTAATTCGCATGATCTGATATTCTCCTTTGATATATTTGAATAATAAACAAGGGCTGATCCGACCTCCAGCTTACCCGGGGCGCGTGCTGAAATCTACGGTCAAATAGAGGGTTGGTTTCACTAAAGAAAATTGAAATAAATAAGATGTATTTTATTAAAAATAATTGTTCTGTACTGTTTAACATGCACATTATTTATTTTCTTACGTTTCCATTCTGATAAATAACTCATAAATATCCTATCTTAAAATTCCTGTATCTTTAACTCAACGAGAAACACCTTTTTATAGGCCTTTTCAGACTCTTCCATAGACCTATCCTAACCAACAACACCCAGCCCAGCCCAAGCCACGAGCAAGAACAATAGGAACAACAACAAACTAGTTTGTAGGCATACTCCCCGAGTAAACGGATGGGCAGCAGTTTCTGTTATAAAAAAAAGATGAATGTGGTGAATCATTGCCAAAATGCAAACTCAGACTAGTCTATGCATTTTCCAAGAGATCTGACCTTCGCATGCGCGCATTTTTCTGCATTTCTGTAACTCAATTTATATTCATATCTCCCCCTAACGCAATCAATAGCTCATTAACCTCATTAACAACCAAATTACAATCGGGAAAATGACGAAAAACGTGACATTTCTTCTGGAAAAAAAAAATGTTGCAGGAAATGTCAAAACTGCATTAAATGCCAGAAAAAAAAATAGGGTTATCTGGTAACCGCAGGATAGGGACAGTTGCCAGTTAGGGTTATTTGGACGATCCTCCAACATCGGGCCAGTTCTCGTGTCATTCAATTAATGGATTTGTTTGACTAAGGCAAATGTCAAGGTGTGTGAATGAATATATATATATATATATATATATATATATATATATATTATATATATATATATATATATATATATATAATATATATCTTTTGCATGAATATATATACTATTTTTCTTATAGCTGAAGTATGAATTATTCTCTCTCTCTCTCTTTTGCATGAATATATATACTATTTCTTATAGGTGAAGTATGAATTATTCTCTCTCTCTCTCTCTCTCTCTTTTTCATGAATATATATACTATTTCTTATAGCTGAAGTATGAATTATTCTCTCTCTCTCTCTATTTTTCATGAATATATATACTATTTCTTATAGCTGATGTATGAATTATTCTCTCTCTCTCTCTCTCTCTTTTGCATGAATGTATATACTATTTCTTATAGCTGAAGTATGAATTATTCTCTCTCTCTCTTTCTCGTGAATCTGTATATTTCTTATATTGGAAATTTGAATTATTCTCTCTCTCTCTCTCTTTTGCATGGATATGTATATTTCTTATATTTGAATTATGAATTATTCTCTCTCTCTTTCTCTTAAAAACCTTCACTTCTTTTGGTGGAGGACTGTAGGACGGGCCACTGATGCCTCTAAAAAATAAGGAGAGAGAGAGAGAGAGAGAGAGAGAGAGAGAGAGAGAGAGAGAGAGGCAGTCAAAGACAAGCCAAGCTCATATACATTCGAAAGAAGAAGTATAATCTTACCATAATGGTCGTTATGTCTGTGTGTCTGTCCGTCTGTCATTCAATCACGGCCAAACGGCTGGTCCGATGGGCATGAAACTTGCCAGGGTTATAGTTGGGACCCCTGAGATGGTTTATAATGGGGTTTCATCCTACCTCCCCCCCCCCCACCCTTTTCGAAGGGGGTGGGGGTGAGAAGGGATTCCCTGAAACGGGGCTGGTTATGCCCGTAAACTTAGTTTACGAATTTATCATACATAATTTCTGTATACATATGTTTGCTGGTATACATAATACAGCAGATGTAGGAAGTATAACATATGTTATGAAAAGAAAGTACATCATACATAACAAAGAGAAAGTATACAATACATAATACTACATAAAACTATTATTCATAAATGAATATCATGTTTAAGACTACATTGCACGCATAAATCCTTGTGTAGTTTCTCATGTATTCACACATACATATATCAGTCATGTATAGACTCTCATACACACATATGCACACATACAAACACACACACACATACACAAACATGCACCACAATCACCCTCCAGCGCACGACAGATGCAAAAACAACAATTGAAAAATAAATGGATAAAACTACTACAGTATTCACAATCTCATGAACTCACGAGAGAGAGAGAGAGAGAGAGAGAGAGAGAGAGAGAGACCTTACCTTACAGACCTTACATCTTGTTCGGGTTGCCCCAGGTCCCTCAGTGATGAGGCACCTCTAATGCTCTACCAGAGAGTTGCTAGTACATCTTCCGGTACATTTTGCATCTTCCAATCTTGGATGGTCTGGGATGCAGCTTAGATATTTGTAGCGCTATTTCTTATTCTTAAACACATCTACGCTCACTCCTGATATATTCCTCAGATGAGCTGGCAACGCATTGAATAGATGCTGCATTATCGATGCTGGTGCGTAGTGGATTAAAGTCCTGTGTGCTTTTGGGCACTATTTATCTACCTCTGCTTGCTCTTTCTGATATTTTTAGCTCCATGATGTTTTTTTCGGCTATTCCTTCTATCTGTTTCCATGCCTGAATTATCATGTAGCGTTCTTTCTTCTCCTTTTTCTAGACCTATATAATTTTAAGGATTGTAGTCTTTCCCAGTAGTTAAGGTCCTTAACCTCTTCTATTCTAGCTGTAAAGGGGACCTTGTACACTCTATTTTGTGCAATATCCCTTGATAGTGTGGGTACATATCATATTGCAATATTCAAGTGGACTACGAACATATGTTTTATAAAGCATAATCATGTGTTCAGCTTTTTCCTGTGTTTTGAAGTGCCGTAACAAACATTCCCATTTTTGCTTTACATTTTGCCAATAGAATTGCTATTTGATCATTGCATAACATGTTCCTATTCATCATCACACCAAGGTCTTTAACTGCTTCCTTATTTGTGATTGTCTCATTATTAGGTCCCCTATATGCATATAGCTTTCCTTCTCTGTCTCCATAATTTATCTTGATTCAAATTTATCAGAGTTAAATACCATCCTATTTACCTCCGCCCAATCATATACTTTGTTAGGGTCTCTTTGTAGTGCGTTCCTATCTTCATCACAAGTAATTTCTCTACTTATTCTTGTGTCATCGGCGAAACTACTCACTACCGAGTCCTTAACATTACTGTCTATGTCTGCAACTCATGATAACAAACAGTAATGCAACTAACACCGTACCTTGTGGCACACCGGATATTACTAGCTTCATCCGATTTCTCATCGTTTGCAATAACTATCTGTTTTCTGTTGTGTAAAAATTCTTTTAACCATCTTCCTACTTTATCAACTATATTATGTGTTCTAATTTTCTTTGCTAATATGTTATGGTCTACCTTGTCAAAAGCTTTTGCAGTCTAGATAAACCACATCTGTTTCATTTCGCTTTTCATATTTTTGTATATGTTCCTCACGTGTGGACTAACAGTTGGGTTTGTGTACTTTTTCCGGGTACGAAACCATGTTGTCCTATATTAAACAACATTATTTTTTATTAAATGTTTCATAATATTTTTCTTCATTACCCTTTCATACACTTCATATGTGATGTTTAGACTCACAGGCCTATAATTACTTGCCTCTAGTCTTGATCCACTTTTGAAAGTAGGGTAATATATGGCTAATTTGTGCTCATCATAAATCTTGCCTGTATCTACACTTTGCCTCAATAATATTGCAAGGGGCTTTGTGATAGAATGAGCTACTTTCTTTAACAAAATAGCAGTACACCATCCAGGCTCAGGCCCAGCTGCTGCTCCATTTTTAATTTCATTAATAGCCTGCACTACATCGGCTTCATTAATAT